>NC_137464.1:159585297-160185297 GCF_964235325.1 Thermobia domestica
ACCATAAAGTTCACTTGATTGGAACAGGATTTTGAACCTGGGACCTTCGACGTACACGGTGTTTGTCCAGCACAAAGTTCACTTGGTGGGAACAGGATTTTGAACCTGTGACCCCAAGCACCAGAAGTGAACTCTCTACCACTGAGCAACCGAGATTCATAAAACGAGAGAGAGAGAACTCAGAGGAAATCCACGTACACGGTGTTTGTCTACTACGTACACGGTGTTTGTCCGCCACAAAGTTCACTTGGTGGGAACAGGATTTTGAACTTGGGGCCTTCCACGTACACGGTGTTTGTCCACCACAAAGTTCACTTGGTGGGAACAGGATTTTGAACCTGTGACCCCCATACACCATAGTTGAACGCTCTACCACTGACTATTAATATATGTATGAATTTATTTCTTGTTCTTTGACACTACTTGCTGAAAGCAAAACATATTCGCGTTCAATCAGTTAGTGCACGTACTTTCTGTGTAGAAAACTTGAGTTCGACTCTTGACGAATTCCAAGTTAATCTGTAGATTCATGTTTCGTATAGCCTCGAGATATTCTGATTCTTGTAGAATAGAATTAATTTTAATTGTAATATTTACCTGAATATAATGATTAGCATTGTATTATATATTCCGTAGCGAGTTATTTAGTTACTATTACTGCAAATAGCAGTATATGTAGGGCTCTATTTCTTGCTCTTTAATTTCTAGACTAGGTTTTTCAAAGAATTGATAATGTACGGGGAATTTAATCACCTCTAATGCGGTACCTAGTTGCTATAGATAGTGATTATTTAAATTCTTATACGTATTATCATTTAAATTACGCTTTTCTTGTTTGTTTTAAAATAGAATTTGAAATGAAGTTCCTCTTACATAACCATTCACAATCGGATGGAACGCCAGCTACTTTGTTTACAAAATCTAAGTATTACCAAGGGAAATATGGAGTCTTATGTTCCTTTAAAGAGTATGTAACATTATATTAATCAAAAAACGATATCTAAATTAGAAATTTGTACACGCAAGCCCGTTATCAGCGATGGTTTTTGATTTATATATCCCCTGTTAGCATTGACTTTGGGGAATTGCTAGAGTTAGGAGGACATAGATATTTTTTATCCGTAGTGCCATCACTCATCAAAACTTGTTGACCATTACGTGATTCAACTTTTTTCGCATTAAAGGTTCATCTGAAAAATTTCAGATTTGTGCAATTTTTCGAAGTGTGGGTGGTCAGATACAGTTACAGATTCGATTAACACTAGAAGGACCAAAATTTTTACCTCCCTAGAAGTACCGAGCCGTCATTTTGACGGCTATTTAAACACAAGAGATATATATCATTTTTCTTTATATTTCTCTTATTTTAGCTTTAATTCAATATGTTTAATCGACTAGCTTATGCTTTATGTAAGTTTTTCTCGTGATATAATACAGGGTGATCCACTAAATCCCGTCAATACATTAAATATTAATAGCAAAAGTTTGTTCACAGAACAGTGACATAAAAAATTAAAATAAAGGAATAATACGTACATTCCTACGTATGAAATCCTCCTTTACTAATCACATGATCACACTACCTGCCCTGTAGACATTGGCTGGGCTATTTTTCTTTAGCACAAACCCAGTGTATAATACACCAAAATCATTATATTTATTTCAAACTTTTTATTACATGAAGGTGAATTTAAATTTTCAATACATTTTTATTTCAACCTGTATGCACTGAACTCAAGGGAGAAACACTTTTCTCGCGTTTACACTTGTGTACTGTGAGTGGATTTTCTGATTGATATCCATAAAGGTTTGTAGTGAACATATTCTTTTCTTTCTGATTGAAGCACATTTTGGAAAGTTCTCTTCTATTTGGACGCATACTACCAATCAAGGTCAACTGTTTCTTTTTCAAAGATTCTGCTAATTTTTAACTCGTAAGAAAAGTTATCGCATGTAACATTCAGTCCTCTGTTGAGAATAGAATCCATTGTCTTCAGAACAATATATTCGCCGAACTCTAAGTCCTGACGTCGTTCTTAGTCGTTTCCCAGGTAGTAAATGAATTTTAGTTGATACCGTGACTTTAGAACTGCAAGCAGCCACATTTGAATCCAAATTTGTCAGGATTGTTTGTCATATATTATATGTATTTGCATCATGTCATCTTACTAGAGAATAACTGTTCATCCACACAAACAATATCGTGGGTTTTATAATGCCTGATACAATTCTCAATGAATAAGTGCTACACAGATGATGCCAAAGCAAGCTTGTTTGCTTTCAGTCTTGAAGAGCTAGGGCACTTTTCATCAAACCGAAGATACTTCATTATTTCAAGAAATATCTCTCTTTCCATAATCTTTCTGTAAAACACTGGTCCACGGCTTACGTTCTATAGTTCCTTTTCAGATATATTTGAAGCTACACGAAATATCAATCTTGACGCTGTCTGAGCTTCAATAACGGTGCATTTCAGAATGCTTGTCAACACTGTCTCGTCTATGAACAAGCGAAAAGCACTACCAAAATCACCATCTTCAATATGATGTAACGCATAACATAACGAACAGGTTTCTCGCGAAGGATGTCGTGTGAGGCAGTACACCCAGCATTGTTCTGTCTGTCCATTTTACTCCAACGTGTCCCGTGACCTGCTATAAAGACATTTGATTGATTACTTCTGGAAACTTCTGTATCTGTTTCCTTCCTCTTATCCGAAAAAGTAGCTTCAGACACTGAATTCTAGTTACTACTGCTGGCTTCATCGAAGTAAGCTCCCTGTTGTTCTTCCAAGCGAAATTCATTTTCACTCAAATCTTAGAAAGCACGTAACATTTTATCAGGTCTCATGTTGCTTTTGTAATTATTCATATGTACCTTCAAGAAAACCTTTATTTCTACAGAGAACAATGTTACCAACAAGATACGAACATAATTCAAGAAGAAATCAATCAAAGAAGAACCAAATATTTTACCTTTACAGCAATGAAAAGCAGAAATAAAAGATATATCAAATAGCAAACTCATTGGAAAAATAACGTAAAATGTTTCAAATTTATTGTTTCTAACAGAAATATTACATTTATTATTACCTATAGCGTACAACCTATAAAACAGTCTACATCAACAAACAAAATATAGATTTTTAAATGAGGCAGTCAAATTGACGGTTTGGTCCTTCTAGGGGTATACAACAAAAATACGTATTTATTTAAAACTAGCAGCGTTCACCCCGCTTCGCTGCGGTCACCCCGGAACGCAATAAACTTTGTTACTTAGATAATTTTTACTTTTTCGCTTTCAAGTGATATGATAAAAACCATAGAAGATTGCAGTAAATGTTAACATTATATCGCCTGTCATTTATGTTAACCCGCCCCGCTTCGCTGCGGTCACCCCGGAACGCAATAAACTTTGTTACTTAGATAATTTTTACTTTTTCGCTTTCAAGTGATATGATAAAAACCATAGTAGATTGCAGTAAATGTTAACATTATATCGCCTGTCATTTATGTTAACCCGCCGACTGACACGGTCATGCGGGTTGCATATAAATACGTTTATTTTTACCTATGATGAACTAACAAAGGATTTGTACGTTATGGACACTTGAATGGTCAATTATCTCAAGACACTGGTAATTAAAAATTAAAGTGATATGATAAAAACCATCTAGGGTCCAAATCCTAATAACCCCCCAAAAATAAAAGAAATTGGTTCAGCCGTATTAGCGTGATGAGGTAACAAAGGATTTGTGCGTTCTCTTTTATATATAAGATAGACATACAATGTTTATATGCTATATCAAACCTCTCCTTAAAATAATAAAAGTCCTAAATTATGGTTGCATAACTCAAAGAAATATATGAGATATAGAAAATTGTTTTATGTGATGCCGTCAAAATGACGGTTTGGTCCTTCTAGTGTTAACCGGATATAAGTGTAGGTACATTTTAAATAGTGTAATTCAAATTGCGGCCCTGATGTCAACATGTGCAGAGCTATGTAAAAATGCATCATGTATTATATCACAGACTACTACATTGCTAGATCTATCCGCTTTCTCAGATTTGTTCAAAAAAACGTAACACAAGACTATTGTAATTCGTCATCTGAATTAACTTTTGTTGTTTGTATTAAAAAACAATACATCTTCGCGGATAATCATTTATCGCACATACAGTCAGGAAAAATATTCTTCAGTTGAGAAAATTTGTTTTCCTATTACAGTACCGACTTGGCAAGTTATCAAATTATAACTATTCCAAAGATAACGTGAAAAAAAACAACAGATTAACTCATTTGTTCACGAGTTAATGCGAAAAAGAAAATTTGTCAACTGAAGAATACTTTCTTTTTCCTGTGTACAGGAAGATTATATGGCTATACGTAATAATGATGCTACTGTATCTCCAACAAATACAGATCAAAACTTATTGGTCATTACGTGATGCAACCTTTCTACACATTAAAGGTTCATCTGAAAAATTTCAGATTTGTGCAATTTTTCAAGGTGATGGTAATCAGATACAGTTATAGAATCGATTAACCGGATATAAATGTAGGTACATCTTTAATAGTATAATTCAAATTGCGGACCTGATGGCGACATGTGTAGAGTTATGTAAAAATGCATCGTGTATTATATCACAGAATATTACATTGATACTCCTTCGGTATATAGGATAGGTCAGTGTTTTTTTCTTTAGATATATGCTATCTTTTGTTGTTCAGCATTACGTCACTTGATGTGAGAACATCACGTTAACACTTCTCACTTTTGTTGATAAATGTCTTGGTTTAATATTTATCTTCACTCGTATGTAGTTCATTCTTTTTTTTAAACAAAAAGTAAACTTGCGATGTTTAAAGATGTTGATTATGAACGTGTACAATAGATTTCAATCTTTTAATGGAGTCATTTGATTCATTTTTAATGTTACACTTTCGTTTTGAAAGTAATTAATTTTCAGCAGCGGGAGAGGAGCGCTGCTACATTCTACAAAACTCCTCAAGAAGCCATTATTATCACTTTGAGGAGAAATTTTCTCAACTGAAGAATATTTTTTCCTGGCTGTACGTGCGCATTCTTCCGCGCTAAGAAACGATTACATGTTACTGTTGTGCAGATCATATCTTTGCAAATACTATCTAATGTAACCCACTAACATTTTGAATCAGGTCCAGTTAGGACAAAATTTTCTAAAAGAAAGCATGGACATGCCAATTTTGGTTGCTAATCATAAGCCTATGCTCGCCAAATATTAGTAATTTTAAGCATTACCTCATTAGCCATTGAAATAATGATAATTTTGGGCAATATCTCATTAGCCATACTGTCTACTGTCTCCTTGGTAGTATCACAATGGAAAGCTTGCTGACAGTATTCGTAACTTTTTGTAAAAGAGTGATGAGTAATCACAATTTAATTTTTTAACGGTCATGATGGACCAATGGTTGAGTCCCAATGGTAGATTGGCAGCAGCCAGCCCCAAACTGTAGGGAGAGGGGGAGTAGAATTTAGGAGAGACCAAATTCAATCATATTTTAGTTCATTTGCAAGCCTACCATGAAAATTTTAGGGGCGCTCGTTATCCCTGTGGATATGTGCCTGGGTAGAGTGATCACTTCTGGTGCTTGGGGTTCCTGCCTTAATCCGAGTTCATGTTAATAGGGAATTGTGGTAAACAAAAAAAACTGTGAGCATTAGTTCTCCTGTGTGTTCATTGCTGTATTTTTTATTTTTATGTTTGTTATTTTTCTAATGCAATTATGACAGGTTAGAAGAACATGTATTTTTCTTCTACTCACAAATTCAATGGATTTCAGGATGCATGATGACTCACTGATATAACGTTTATTCACATTGCCATTCTATCACCTATTATGTTTCGTCATTCACTTGTCTTAATCATGTGTCCTATTACCGAGAAAGGGCATATTTGTGGGGCGTATCTTTATTTCTCCGGGGGTCTTTACATGATGTACAAACCTATTACATTTTAGGTTTGAGGAGTGTGATGTCTCAGTGGTAGAGGATTTACAACCAGTACTTCATTTTTCAAATGCTGAAGCTTCTTGGTATGCATCCTGTACAAAGCAAGTGCCTTGTAAATCCCTGAATATTATTAACTGGCTTCAAGAAGGAATAAAGATTCTCAGCTCTTTCTCCTGAAAGAAAAAGGAAAACGAAAACAAACTAATAGACTCTGATTTTCAATAAACCTATTTGCTTATTTCCCCTGAAAATGTTGAAACTTAATGGCGCTCCGTGCCTCAGACTTGTCAATCATCACACCTTCAGTTAATTACTCTAAAAAGAAAGAAAACAGTTCTAACGAGTTCAGAATTTGTTAGATTCATGTTTCTCCAGGGCTGATGATGATGCTGGTGTTAGGTGCTCAGTATAATAATAATAAGGTCGTCAACGCATCTCTCTTTGTTTCAGACCATTCTCATAGTTCGTGAAGGAAAATTTATTACTTTTAGATTCATTTGCCAACGAATCGAGAAACTTTTCGGTACGAAAAGAAATAAGTCGCAAATCAAAAAGTACATTTTTTGAAATTCGAAATGAAACAGAAACATCCGAGACTCGTAGTATTGTCAACTAATGTGCCCGCAAACATGCTATGCTAAAAGGAAATGGCAACGTTATTAGGAAATGGCAACGTTGATCTGCACTGATGAGTGGAAATACGAAGAAATTCTGTTAGGTGGGACGTTAAACTGAAATATTTCATCTCTCTCTTTTTTCTCTCTCTCTCTCTTACGAAGGACATGATGTCTCAATGATTGCGAAAACTATCACTTAACACAGTATGATGTTCTTATTCCGAAGCAAATACGAAAACTCAATTTAGAGGTACGTGACGTGAAAACATAAATCAACACAATCGAATCATAAGTTATGGGATGTATTTTTTTCAATGATGAGCATGAATAGTAAAGTATGATGATGATGTAAACGCACCTTGAATGAGGTTTTTCTGGGTCTTCCTCATACACATCATGCAAATGCCTGGGGTGGTACCTAACTTTTCACAAAATTAAGATTTCCTCCTCGAAGTGATTCTACTTAAGGAACGTCTAAGACGATTTTTCGTTTCTTTTACTTTTATTAAAATGTAAAACTTCCAAACAAATGTACAAGGTTAAATAGAAACCTAATAGCTCTCTCTCTCTCTCTCTCTCTCTCTCTCTCCAATTAGATTTTTATTGGCGACATCATTTTTATTTGATACCATGACGTACCAATAGAAGTGTACAAAGTGATTTACCACTGAGTCTTATTATATAAAAGTTAAAAGAGATCTCCCTCGTGAATAAGCGGTTAGCGCAAGTTCCTTTAGCGTGGAAGATCCAGGGTTCGATTTCGTCTGAGAACTCCTGTGATTTGAATTCAACGTTAATTAGCAATAGTAGACTTACGTCTCATATAGCATCGCTGTTATATAGGACGTTAAAACACAAATCAACACAATCGAATCATAAGTTATGGGATGTATTTTTTCGGTGATGAACATGAACAGTAAAGTATGGTGATGATGTAAACATAATAAGCATTTCATTAATTAATTAATTTAAACCTTTTAGTTTTCAAATTCAAGAAAAGCGTATACTTAAATTAGATACTACTAATACTGAATTCAAATACGATTTTTCATACAACGTAAAATATTACTGAACTAATGAATGATACATTTTCAGAAATGTATAAAATATATCACTTTTAATAAAATCACTAGATTGAAACATATGTTTTCTTTCTTTGCATGTTCCATGTCACTATTGGTATAGTAAACTTTATAATGCATATTATTTTCAGGCAGTGAGAAATACTTTACATGCTCTTGTCACTCAATTTACGTCATAAAATATATCAGTTTCACTAAAATCACTACACTGAAAAATATTTTTTTATCAATACATATCCATGTCATCGATATCCTCCAAAGGTTGAGTATCAGTTTCCCCCCACTATGACTGTGTTTGAATCCTGTCAAATAATTCAGTCCTGATTGCTTCTATAATTTTTTGTTTACATAATACTTTTATTTCCAATTTTAATCTATCAACATCGATGTTTACATCACCGTCCTTCTTCAAAACAAAAGATACATTCGGAAAACTATTGTTCATTTTACTAATAATATTTTGTTCATCCACACATGTATGAATTCCCTCAAGTCCAGTACATGCGAGACATTGCGATTCTACATGATTGCGAATAGTCACTGTACACAAATGAAAATATTCACGTACCGCCTCAATGCAAAGTTTACCTTTTTTTTACAGCATGCTCAATACACGGTAATATTTCCAAGAAATATAACCATTCACTTGAATTTAAGTACACACTGTTTCGAGAAGCATAAAGTGTACCTTTTTTCTCTATCATCACTATTTTCTCATCCATCAAGTTTCGCACCAGCAGTCCATTATTTCGTCCAAGAGAATTTATAGATGTAATTTCAACTTGCGAATTTAAACAGTCCGAAACAAATTGGATCAAATGTACAAGTTTTTTCCACTCCGACAAATTTAACTCCACTCCAAAAATAATTCCTTTACCAATAGGAACCACTGGCTGAAATGTATCACTATCCAGACCAATACAAATTAATTTTGTTTTCATTGAACAAAGTCCACATTGAACACTTAAAGGCAAACACGCTTTCTTAGTTACCATAGTCGATGAACAAATACTCATGGACATGTTACTCAAATAGCTGAACAGTACAGAATAATGTCACTATACACACACATGTTTGTCTGAGCACACGTGAAAGGGAGAAAGGAAGAGAATGAAGAAGTCGATAACCATGTACATGTCCATACACTTACGATGCGGCCAACTCTGTGAATTCAATATCGTGCATGCTATGTCCCGTTAAATTAATCTCTTTTCCCTTTTTATATTAAACATACGTTTCCACTTTGCAAATATGTTAATAATGCACCATTATCTGCTTCTACTTTTTCAGTAAATCGTCCTGGTAGAATCACTTTTTATCCTAGTTCAAAAGTCACACAAACCTTCTTTCTATATACGGTTGTAATTAATTTGCAATCTACAATACGATAGGTTTTATTAATTTCTAAGTCTTGTAATTTTGTAAAGGATACTAACGACACTGCATTAAGTTTAGTTAATAAATTCATTGGCGATGCCATCTTTAACAAATAGATAATATGTTCTTTCTCGAAGACGTATTCTATATGTATGACCACTAAATCAGCTTGTCCTCATTGTCTTAAGAATTCGCAGGATACCTTTCTTATCTCTCTGAGGAAATAATAATAAAGGACTCTCCTGCGTGCGACACAGAACTTAACACATTCACACAGGATTGAAAATTTCAAGCTCATCGATTTTCCTGAACATATTGTGAGATCATGATGTCTTAAGAAATCACACGAACGAAGATTATTTCTTTGATCACATAGGAAGTAAATCGTAAAAGAAATAAGCTGAATTGTATAAATAATGAAATTTGCAACTAAGTAAGTTAACGAAGAATGTCATGAGAGAATTTGCTTATCATGGGTACAAAGATTTATTACACTAATTTTACAGCTAAAAAAGTGCTAATGATATATCCATACATATCAATTATTTATTAACTTGAGAAAGGCCTACGATTCGATTACGTGGGAAACCAAATTTGAAATACCGAGAAAAGTTATTTAAACTATTTAACATATATTTAAATGAATCTAAAAGTAATAAATATTTCTTCACGAACTATGAGATTGGTCTGAAACAAAGAGAGATGCGTTGACGCTCTTATTTTTATACATAGCATCTACACTAATAATACATGAATCTACAACTTAAGAGCGATTTATCGAGGCTACGAACTTCATGTTTTATTATCTAGAAAGTACATGTAACCATACGGAGAGAATTATAGACATGTACAATGGAAGGCAAAATTTGTATGTGATGTCTTGTACTTTCAAGTCGGGTTGCCATATTACATGATTTAACGGATATCTTCCGATTAAAGCCTTAATTTACAACAGTGCAAACTGAATGAATCCTATTTTCTATGACTTTTATAAGGAGTTCTGTCCGACATTGGATCTCCTCATAAATGTTTGTAAATGTATCGTCTGATCTTGCTTCTCGAAGTATTCTATCTCGTCTCGAGAATGAACTATATCATGAGGGACGTATCCTCGCCACAGAATTAAGATTTCTTGTTCGAAGTAATTCTACTTAAGGAACGTCTAAGACGATTTTTCGTTTCTTTTATTTTTTATTAAAATGTAAATTTCCAAAGCTAGCCCTAACGGGAAAACAATTGTGTGCAACGATAAAGATGAAATCGTTCAGTTTAACGGCCCACGAATATCTCTTTTAGAGTAAGATGAAAGGATGATTAAGGTAAATGAAATGATATAATGAGATGAAGCGGAAGTACCCCATGATAATCAACGCACACGATGTTGTCGACCACAAACTTATTTAATGTCCTACGAATATGCCCATTATGCTAAGGGCACCATGAGCTAATATATTGTGTAGTCGAACTAGGATTCCCCATACACCAAATGTAATCGCTCTGCCACTGTACCATCTGGTTATCTTTCCGTTACTAAGTTATTTTAGCATCCCCAGCTGGTCTAATAGCTAACACGGACATGTAGTGAATGTGGTCCTGAGTTCGATTTCCGGAGGAAGAACATTGAAGTTTAAATCATGTGACCTCTTAGTGAAAAAGGACATTTTTCTGGGGCGTTAAACTGAAAGATTTCATCTTAAATAGCGTTGTAATGTCGTTATTAATAAGCCATGTTCGGTTCAATTGCACGAGAAATGCACACCAAACGGAACTAGATGATCATTATTAGTTAGTATTCTTTATGAACCACATAAGGATATCGACTGGAGTATACAAAAAGGTGCTCAGCAAAATACGATATCTCACAAACACACGAACAAAAAAATCATAAATCCCATATATACATTAAAGGTAAACGCATTCGCGAAGCAATACGATCACTTATATCTGAAGTCAAAAATAAAGCAAACTTATTATAATAAAGTTTCTCAAGAAACATATGAGCTTTTCCAAGTGAATACAACCTCCCCACCTCTCGACTGCTACATTTCATATCCTTATTCAGTTCCACATCTGAAACAAAGTTTCATTTCCTTATTAACACACATTATTCAATAGGTGTATCAAAATAGCATCTTTAGTAAATCTTATATATTTAAAAACTTATTTTACATTACACATAAGTCAGCGTTTTCGCATTCAAATTACACTATCTTTAGTCGCACGTGAGTATGTCCGCATGTGAAGACGACAACAAACATACATGTAATCTCAAATGCTGTATACGCTTGAAAAAAATCATGCAATGCGATATTTATCCTAGCAACTAAGGTCTATTCGATCAAAGAACAGTCTGCAAACAAATCCTATTCCCATGAACACATACAAGTGAATTCGGGAGAATCCTAAGACCAAATTATATAAAGCAAATAGCTTCAATGAAACACCATATTCTCCTCAGCACTAACCAGAAAAAAAGATGGAATCTTTAAGATCTCTAGCCTATGACTTCAAAACATTATGAATTGCTATGGGAAACATGTCCCCAAGTGGTCATTCATTGTCTTGAGCAAACATGTGGTCCTTCATCTTACGTTGTCAAAACATTATGAAATGCTATTAGAAACTTCCGTTATTAGACCATGTTAAATCATTAAAATCCAACACGATTTAAAACAATCATAAAAACCATGACATTCATCTTAGCAATCCAGGGAACGTTCCCAGGACAAAAAGTTCCCTACAGACGTTGCCTAACACTTAGCAACAGGAGGGGGCTGCGGTCAGTGGATTCAAAATAGATACCCAATACAATGAGAAGCTTGCGTTCTTAGCTTCAATAGCTACCCAATGCTATTTCTGTCAAAGTACAGTAAGAAAGTTAAGGGAATATGTTTCATATTTTTTGTCATATTTTATTTTATAATAATGATTATATCTTCATGGACATTTTAGATAGCCAGCTAAGGTTTTGATCAGAGTGAAGCATTCTTCTTTTTCATGCAAGGATTAATACAACTCTAAATCGTGAAGTACTGGTCTTGCATTTGATTCCGGTGAGAGAGCTTTCAAAATGAAAGCATATTTAGGGTCTGGGTTCGAGTCTCGGTAAGAAATCATTGAATACTTTAAGACATTAAGTTAATTCGTTCCTTTCTGTCGTAAAAATGAAGTGCTATATCCGTGAAATTCTTTTTTTTATGCAAGGACTAGTTCAACTCTAAAATCTTGAGGTACCAAATTAGATTCCAGCTCTCCATCAAAGTTGACTTTTGTGTACAGAACCTTTATATCGTAAGTTAGCGAAGCTACAATCTAGATTAGTTATCTGTTTCACTTTCACTCCCAAAATAATAATAATAATAATAATAATAATAATAATAATGTGATGTGTTTTTTAAATTTATTTTTATGTTTGTTATTTAGGTTTTAATACCACTTTGGTCCGAATTCGATTCTCGATGAAAGAGAGAGAGAAAGGGAGCATTGAACACTTGAAAGCATTATAGCGGTTCGAAATGAAGAGCTTCGAACGATGTATATCATATGCTACGCTAAAATCAATATGAAGTGCTATATACGTGAATTTTTTTATGCTATGATTAATTCAACTCTAAATCGTGAAGTACTGGTCTTGTGTTCGATTCCGGTGAGAGAGCTTTCAAAATGAAAGCATATTTAGTGTTCAGGTTTGATTCTCGGTGAGAAAGCATTGAATATTTTAATACATTAAGTATGCTCTTCGGCTTCCCAGGATAAACGAGGCGTGGAAAGACGAAGACCAATAAATTGGGATGCTTCGATCACTGGATATCAAAGGATTTTGGATAAGGGTCTAAAATAGCTACCCAGTGCTATGCAAAATAGCTATTCAATACAAAACAAAAAAACGAAAACCAATCAATTGGGAAGCTTCGATCGTGATAACTCAAAGGACTCTGATGAAGATCCGATAGCCGTCCAAGAGTATGAGCATAGCAACAACGGGTTCTCAGGACCAAAATTTCCCATGTACTCTTTGCGGGAGAGGTAGGGAGTGGGGGATTAGCTATCCAATACAAGACGACTAGAAAACGAAGACGAAAAGGCATATTTCATCTTGTTTCTGCATCTGGTAGGCGTCCAAGACTATGAGCAAAACAACAGTGGGTTCCCATATCCAAAATTTTCCCACGGGGCTCCTAGTGGTAGCCCTAAAAGGCTATGAGCATAACAACTAAAGCCTTGTTGAAACTTGCCTCCAAATTCTAGGGAAAGATATCGAATTCTAGGAAAACAAGATAATTTTTTGCTGACTCGACCTTCTATCCAGCCACTATTCTACTCTTGCGCACACGCTCGCGCTCACTTACGCTCGGGATCACTTCTCTCAAATAAACCCCCCTTTCGATAATTTTCAATGGGCTCGCTCTCGTTCTGACTTCTTTCAATAGGGGGTCAAGCCGACGGGAAACAATGTCTATTTCCTTAGGAAGCGGCCTGTGGTAAGTGTTGTAAGTATACAGCTTTATTTGTCACAAAGTTTCTTTTGGAGATGGGATTATCTGAAAAGACTATCATATATTGAAGAGTAATCTTTATATAACCATTAACACAGCAGCGTTTTTCCGAATTTATTCTGAAGCTTTCTTCTCTTGAAGTTGTTCAACTTTTCTTTTCTGCACTTGGTGTGCATTAGGGGCACGCTGCAGAACATTCACTTCTATCTGGCTGAGAGTCTTTTTCCCAGCAATATTTTTTTAGGTCTCAATTGGAATGAAAATTAAAAAAAAAACATTTGGTTCGTTATGATCTCAGGGGGACATCTTCATTTTCTTCATACATGTCAAACAAGTGTTTCTTCAAGCTCGAGTCAGCTCCACCCGCATTTACCGAGCAGCATCTCTGATGTTATCTGAACTTGTCCCAGGCGGTAAGACTAACGCATTCCGATAGCAGGGGAACACCATGAGAACTTGACATGTTTTGAGAAGCTTCAGAAGAAGCAACATATTACCATAGACCATAGATTTACTTACTAATTAATCTATTACTGGTAAGTAAGAATTGAAGAATATGGACACTTTAAGCAGTATCACAAACCTAGAGCTGCTATTGAAAGAAATGGATTAAGGGGGTTTCTTCTGAACTGGAACTTCCTAAGACCTTTGAAAGTCTGCAGTGGAAGTAACAGTAGGATTTGCGGAAATAGAAATGGTAAGTAATGTTTTTCTCTGTAACTGATGCTACTGATCTGAAGTGAATGTGGGCTTTTTTTAAATATACATAAGGCTTACTCTCGCTCCGTTCAAGACTTAAATTATTCAGTATAAAATGCTTTTTTTTATTATTTTGATATTCCTACCAAATTTCAAGACGAGAAAAATTGGACACTTTTTGAATATTTACAGTATATTCATAGTTATGCATGTCTGTATTTTTTAGATGTAATTGAATAAAAGATTATGATGTCCCCCCGAAATCGGAACGTAGTGTAGTCTTACCACCTGGGGCAAGATTAGATAAGGTCAAAGATGCTGCTCGGGAAACGGGGATGGAGCTGACTCGAGCTGGAACAAACACTTGCTTGACAGGTATGAAGAAAAACAAGAACGATGTTCCCCTGAACATTTTTCCAATTTTCAACTAGTACGAGCCTTCGCTAGTTTATTTTACTGGAGCTCAGTCTCACTCAGGATCACGCTCAAATATATGCGACCACGACTCGCCTGTGCCCGGTTGAGCATGAGTGTCGTATTTGCGACCGCCAGGATGCAAGTTTTGAAAACGCAACAGACTTTCCTTATGGTGACTGAGTTTAGCTAATCAGGAGTTGGAATGGAGATATCATCAAGCTAGTATGAGAAATTTATGCATCAAAAAGTGTCGCGATTAATAACAGTGATTGTCTATAAAATAAAAGTGCAGATGGTAGTTTTAGAGATGTGTATCCCTAGAAGTTATTTCAGAAAATAACCAGACTTCTTTCGTTTAACACTCACCTATCATTTTTCAAGAATTTGATTTTATGAGCTTTTTACATTATAAATATTTGATTATTGCAATATTTGATTATTTAATTATTGATTATTGAGTATTAAACAGGGTAATACTACTTGCTGTTTCTCCTTGAATTATTTACCTCCTTGCTGCTACAAGTCAGTTCTTATATAGTTCGTATTCATAGTTCACTGTTGTTTCTTATTTCGGTCTTAAATTGATAGCTGTAGTTTAGGTTAAGCAATGTTGAAGGTAATGGGTGTTGAGAATCAACTATCTATGCAAGAACGCGAGCGTTATTTGAAGTCATTTTAAAAGGTGTTTAAATTAGATTTGTTCATCAGAAAAATTTAGGATAATTTTAACAATTAAAAGGAACTAGAAAATATCAATAATACAGAAAACTTTTTTAACCAAGTGATAAATAGAAAAATATTTCTTCAATTTTAAATTAAATCTTTCAATTTTAAACCCAGGATTATATACCCTGTACGTTAAAGGAAATAAACAATTAATGAAGTATATGATAATGAAAGATATTTATGGAATGAGAAAGTGGACGAAAATTTGCAAACTCAGAAAAATTACGAAAACGATATTGTTCACCTCAAACTCATATGGTTTGGAATCGAACCATGGACTCCTAGCGCCATAGGCAAGCGTTTTAACCCTGAGCCACCGTGTTCTCATTCTTCAGTTGTAGTTAATATCTCCTCTCGTTGTAAGCCAAGACTCGACTTCAGTAGTCCATTTCCAAAGGGGGCCTTGTCCACCAAGAGAAAACTTTGGGAAACTGAAAAAAAAACTTCACTTTTTAAAGGAAAACTTGCAATATTTTAGTATGCTGTACTGAAGTAATATAGAAACGTTTAATTCATGCAGCGCATGCACACAATAACCATATAATATTCTTAAATTGAGAAAAGAATATTTGGACAAGGAGCGCGTTCGAACTGTGCAGAGGACAACAGGCATTTTGATTCTGTACAATATGCATAAGGACCTGTTTGTTTTTGTATCTGAAAACATACGAATTTTATTTTCAAAAAATATTGCAATACCGACGAATTACTTCTCCACATATTTCACGAGAGACCTTGGAACACTATAATAGAATGTATCTGAAAACATACCGATTTCATTCTCAAAAAACATTGTAATGCATAAAAACATTGTAATGCATAAAACATTGTAATAGGGACAAGTAATAAATACTTGTTCCAATATTGGGTATTTTGCTTTCATTACCTCCTAACTCTCTGATGTTTTGGTGATTCACTACTAGTGTACTTAAAAATAAGGTTACCCTGATCAATTTTAAGCGTTTCCTAGGAACTATTGATTGAGTAAAACATCTGGTGGAATGTACGGACATCTTGCAATGTTAAAGCTGAACAATGAAAGTCTTTCCTCTCTTTATGGTCACATTTTGGAAGTGAAGGACGCTGCTTTGATTGTCTGAAGCTTCTTTGACGAATGTCTAAGGTTCTTTTCCTTATTCTTCTTCCACATGGCAGGAATACGAGTTTTCTTACGTCCTTGGCTGGTGATAGCAGACCTAACATTCCTTCCCTATTTCACTGAACTTAGGCTTCATTGGTAGAATTATCTACATTTCATTAGCCAACAGTCACAGAAATCCGACACCACCACAGTATACAGAAAATCTGATCGTCAAAGTTCGTTGCTCTTTTGTTACTATTATAAAAGCATTCTTGTGACTGCGTATAATAATAATTTACTTTGCAATGCAGAAGGAATACATTTTTAGAAATGAATTACAATGAGTATTTCTGTTTCAACGAAACAATGGACAAAAACCGCTTTAGAAATGGGCATATTCATTTGAAGGCAGAGTTCACTGTACAAGGGTCATTTTGATTCTGTAGAACATAACTGTAACAGAACGCACCATACTGAATGGACAAGAGTTCCTTTAAAACTAGACCAAAGATTTATTTTTATTTTTAGTAACTTTAGAATCGTTTCATTCGAGTAACAAGCATATAATCCCGTGCAGTTTTATGGGAGGAATCCAACGGTTCCAATAACTCAATTTCCCACATTTTGGGACAAAGACCCGTTTGAAAATGGGCTACTCACTTAACTTATATAGTACTCCCAACCAGTAACGGACGCAGAAATATATCATGAAGAACACTAATAATTGCCGCAACGAAGAAATATACTTACATACATGAATATACACCAAGCATTATGTAGTATCACCGGCTGAAATGTGGGCTATATTGTCTTCCAGAGTACTTAATGCAGGGATGCAAATAAGTAAAAAAAAAATACTCGCCCAAGAGAAAAGCTACTAGCCCACATCCCAGTCTTTACAGTTTGAAATAAATATAGTGACTCGCCTGCACCGATGAACCACTCGCAACGGGCGAGTGGTTATTTGCATCCCTGACTTAATGGGCTTTTTTGATACGAAGTTTAGTATTTTATTTAGTACATAGAATTGACGCGAATTGCAGGCGAGAAGAAATAAGTTAATTTCGTTTTGAGTTTCTTTAGTTACACAGTATTATGAAATACTGATAAAATTTGTTACGAGGTAATAAATTAAACTTCCTGATGCTACATCCACGAAAGACTATGTCCAACCACATGGCTCACGTGCAACTGGGAGATGAGTTACAGTGCATCGGTTCCTAGGCGCCACTGTTTCTGGATTTCTGGACCGGAGTTTGTTACCTCTTAATTCAGGCAACTCAACAATTGCCTCATGATGTTGGTTCAACACGAGAAAATTTAATGCTCCTGCCAAGAATGTAATCAGAAACTGTGCACACTCAGGTCGCGTACGATAACAATTTGCTAAATCTGGAGCTAAACAATGGTAGTAATAAAATTTAAACATCTACTTTCGTCTTTTAATGATTTCTATTTGCACCCACAGATGATAAATTTTGATGGTTATGGTAACGAAAAAGAGTTAAAAAAGATTAAGAATACATAACTATAAGAATACAGTATATAACGCTAAAATCTTGTGTGTGTTTAAGAATAGAAGTTAGGCCTAGAGGTTATAGGAAGTAAGGTTTTCTTTAAACATTGTGTAACGATTGTTTTCGTGACTAATTAGAGTCGTAACACGCCTATGTAGTAGTTACAAATGGCACATAATGTACGAAAGCAGAATCCGTTTCGGAATCACTGTACTATAGACGGGAAGACATGGACCGAGTCAACCCTGCCTACGCCATTGAACTGGTTAATCAACTTATTTACTCTCATTTATCTAACTGGATGTACACATTAGCTATTTATTAGCCTACTATACTGTTGCACAACTGTGTAAGAATGATTTTATTTTTTCTTCGATTTTTCTCCATTTTACCATTTTACTTTCAAGTGACGATAAGAGAGAAGAAAGTATCTGATCCTGAAAAAACAATCGAATTCAAGAATTCAGTTCATTCACATATTCCATGGCCTCTACGTGTAAAAATAAAAATAAAAATGATGTCTGTTCGTTAGTCCCGGTGAAAAGATGTTCGTTCGTTAGTCTCGGTGTAAAGATGTTCGTTCGTTCGCCCCTACATGTCACAATGTTCAACGCATCAAGACCAAAGTAACAGAAGCGTTCCGATTATAATTCACTTTTGTATTATCTATAGATGTTTTTTCATCCCTTTTCGATCATAATCCACGTTTAGATTTTTTTGCGCAGAACTAGTACCGGTACTTGATTTTTATCAACCTCTATCGATGATTATCATATCATTCTAACTGAGACAACACTCAATTCTGCCTCAAAACATTATGTCATAACCATATTTTAATTGTTTCATGATTCTGGAAGATAAATTTTGTTGGTTTGTGTAATTCACACCCCGCATTTTTATTTTCGGACAAAAGTAAATGAGACTTTTTGATGCATAAATTTCTCATACTAGCTTGATGATATCTCTATTTCATCTCCTGATTGGCTAAACTTAGTGCCCATAAGGAAAGTCCACTGCGTTTTCAAAGCTCACCGTCAGAATCGGAGTTTAGACATCTTTCTATGTCAATTTTGAATAGGTAGATGGATTGGCTTTCTTATTTATTATTTACCACGAAGACTTTCCTTGATTATATAATTAGAGCACCGACTTCGAGTTCCAGTAGGAATTAGTATAATTCTTATTATACGCTAAGCTGTAAGTGTGCTTCATATAAATAAATAAAGGCGTTGGCGTCTCTGGCATGTAAAATTTTGGGGGGGGGGGACATCAAAGGAAATGTTCTAACTGCTAGTGAGTATCTAAATAAATTAAATTAAAATAAAATATTGAATATTTCGTATTTCAAAATATTGGGGGGACGCGTCCTCCCCGCCAGAGACGCCGATGAATAAAGGAAACAACTAGAAACAAAATAATCAACTACCATAAGTAGGGCAACCCAAAACCATGAAGAGCATAATTGCAATTTACACATATGCTTGGAGTCCAGAAGAAACTAATTTTAAAAACATAATAAAGCATAATTTTAGAAAATAAAGCATAAAGCATAATTTAAATTATATAGCACAATTCTTGGAAAATTCTATTAGAACAATTCTTGGAAAATTCTGTTTAACTGCAAGTTTAACATACTTGATAAACAATTTTTTAAAACCAATATTTATAACGCAAATTCATTGAGTACATAACAATGCAACAATGAAAAGCTTACTTTTATTTCTGTGAACGTTTCGGTATAATTCTTTGATGTGGTGAAAAGAAAAGAGGAAAAGAAGAAAAAACTTTCCGCCAACATAAGTAGTACACAAAAACTCTACACTATATTGTTATGAGTATTGAACTTGAGCACTTTCTGCACTTTTTGGTGGCATGCTTTACTTTCCCTTTTTGTATATATGCACTTCTAGGGCGCACACAAGTGATAAATAAAACTGACTGGAGAAAAACATATATCTTTATAGTGCATTAAGTAGAAATATGAAAGAAACTGGTTCCATAAAATATTAATAAATAGATCAAGATGTTTAGAATATTTAATGTATAGCAAATATTATACGTTATAAAAGATTAATGTAAAACAATGATTGAAATTAATAATAAAGCATAATAAACCATACTTTGAAAAAAATATAAAGCATAATTAAACAAAAAATAAAGCATGATGTCGGTTGCTCTAAACATAAGCAAACTCTCTGATGATTAGGGCCTACACCGTTGGTCTAGTGTGTTTCGCTATTTGTATACTCAGTGCTCTCATCCTAAAAATATTATATATGATAATTGTCTTCATATCATAGTAGTGTTTGTAATATTTTAGAAGTTTGTAAATTACGTATTACAAGTAAATATTTCATATTTAGTACGATAAAAACAAAATTAAATATTTTATAGGCAATTAAGTATAAGAAAATATATTATATTTAAAGAGACTGCGACGTACCTTCGTGTATTTTTATTTTTAAATATGTATTATTTCGATACTTCGTGCGTAACTGGTATTTTCTTCTTAGGATGTAACCCTTGAGTATGGACGTGTCTGGAATCTTAAAATAAGGGTGACAATACTTACACACTTACGGAGCATACGGTGATTGTAGATCTAACTGAAATTACGATGCAATAGAGAAAATTATTAATCAAGAGCTTCAATTTTATATCCACTCATATCTTAATACAATTATTAAAATTGTATATCCTTACAAGTAGGCAACTTGCAATAAAGTTGAAACTTTTCCTACACTAAGATTTTCAACTACATTCATTCCTTGACGTAAGAACTATACGCTTTAATACCATCTATAAATCTTAGTATTTTTCCCCTTTTCTTCCACCACTTCTATCACGTCTCTTGGAATATAATTTCTTCAACAGCAATCACCGAACTTCTTTTTAAAACATTTTTTATCATCTTCTTTTCTCCTCTACTACTCCGTATGTACTATTTGGCTTTTCGTTCCACATAGCTACGACTCTATTGTTCTCAACAATAAAATATTGCACCACTCGTTTTAGTTTTTCTATATTTCCATACCATCGCAAGATTCTTTAGTATCTCCATTAAAATTACCCAGTTCACTAAGCTAAACGGTCAGTGAGAACTCTTTTAGAAAAAGAAACTTGTCTAAATCAGTCAATCATCCATTCATTTTCCTCATTTTGTTTAGAAAATCTTTACGTGGTGCTTGCAACTCTTGTGATCCTTTTCCTCATAAGTCAATAATTTTCCTGTTGAAGGCACAGTGTTCATTAGTTCGATACTAGACTGTGTGTAGTTACGACGAAGAACAAGGTTTTTGCGGAATTCTCAAAGTTCTCTCATTTCATTCCGCCAAATCTTTTGGTGTCAATTACTTTCATTAATCATCTATCACCATGTTACCTCTCTTTCACTATTGGAAACTTATTTTCGTATGAAGTGAAATTAATAGTTCAATATTTCTCATATCTTTTTGTAATGTATTTTTTCTTTACTGAAGTCTTACTTGTCCCTACTTTACTTTTTCCTCTATATTCTTAATAGATTCGACAGTATATTACCTATCACTGCTGCTTTTCCTCTTTCACTTTTGCTAAGAACTTTTTGAAACCAGTGGTTCCGTAGTTCATATACTTGTCATCCCCATTACCTTTTTCTTCTTTCTCATTTTTGTTTGTTTGTTTTGTTTTCCAATTCTAAATATATTTTATTGATAATCATTTCCATGCGTTCTAAGTGTATTCTTCTTATTTTCCTAGAACTTCATATTACTTTCAGAAGGGATTTTCATCTTTAGTTTTAATGTTGTTATGGTTATTCCTCTTTGGCTCCTTGCTACAAATGTGAATCATATATCTTGCAGTATTCTGGTACACAATATACACGATTTTATTACAGTACAATGAAAATAGGTTAACATTCAAATTATAGATTCTGGTGTTGGACTGCCTATAGCTATCTAGCTACCCGTCTTTCGGTTCCACGTCGATACCACGTGTTGTCTTTAACAATAAAGAAGTCAGTCAGTGCTGTTTCAACCTCCTGAAGGTTGATGAAGCATCGCGATTTCAGTAAGTGTGCCATAAACAAAAACAGGTAGCTATCCCAAGGGCCAAGATGAGAACATGTCATCAAGTTCTTACATATTACCAGACTCGTATCCACTGGGGGCAAGGGGGGCCGGGCCGTCCTATATTTTCACTGACCTAAAATTTTCACGGTACGCTTGCAAATGAACTATAATATGTTTGAATCGGCCCCCTAACTTCTACCACCCCCACTACATTTTTGGGCTGGCGACGGGCCTGCATATTATGGGGCGTTTTTTAGGAAATTAAATCTTTAAGTTTTACGTCCCACGGTTATGCTGGCCAGGCTAAAGGAGACGGTGAAGATAAGAAATTAATGAAATGGTGGAATGAAGAAAGTGGGAGGAAACGGGAGAACTCGAGAAAACCCACGACCACGATGTTTGTCCACCACAAAGTCCACACGGCGCGAGCTGGGATCGAATCAGGGACCCCAAGCACAGGAGGTGAACGCTCTATCACTGAAGTTCCAAAACAATCTTGTTTCACTTTCCTATCTCTTATCCTTTTAATATCTAAGTTCTGCTTTGTACACTTTTTTTTTTTTTTTGGCGATTACTGGATTTAACTTTAGTGGACAATTGTGGACTGAAAAAGTATCACGTTCAGAAAGAATCTTCATACTCTTTAAACCGTTTGGTACCTGAATTCACAGAATGTACTTTCAGATCTAGCTTCTTCCTTTGCGTTGATTCAAATTTTGAGCAAAAGTTATCCAATGTCTCTCCTCTCTCAGTTCTTTTTCGTAAACTGCATCCACCTAATATATCTATACAGGGTTTAGGAAATATATACTATATCTACCTAATATATATCTACCTAATATATATATCTACCTAATATATATATCTACCTAATATATATACATCAAGATAATGAACTATATTGACAAACTGTAAGAGGTGATTCCTTACATCAAAATAAGAGAAAAAAGTTCATATGGACCTCTGGGTAAAAGTGCAAAGTTTCAGAGCTAGGGCTTCCAAAATCGCGAAAAAGCCAAATTTCAACAGGCCCTATTTCGAATTTTAGAAACTTATCAGCCTAAAGGAGGTTACACATACACAATCCAAAAATGCATATTTCTTTATACACAATCCAAAAATGCATATTTCATTAATTTTAGTGGGTGTACAGAGTATTACATATAGGGTGAAATACCCAGACATGCCATCAACCGAATTTTGAGATATGTTCTGACTTTATGATTGGTCCAAAGTAGGCAAACGATAAGCCTTGATAGCACGTCCAATCACATCCCAGAGGGGTTCGATTGAGTTCAGATCCGGCAAATTGGGGGGTCAGCACCTCAATTGGAATTCGCCACTGCAATCCTCGATCCATTCCATCACACTAATGGCCTAGTAACATGGCGCATTATCTTGTTGAAAAATACCACTGCCGTCGGGAAACATGGTCGTCATGAAGGGATATACATGCAACCAGTGTAGGATACGCTGCGGCCGTAATGGTGCTCTGGAGGAGCTCCACAGGACCCATGTATGCTCATTTGAATGTTACCCAGAGCATAACTGAGCCGCCCCTAGCTTGTCTATGTCCCACAGTACAGGTGTCAAGGGACCGTTCCTCTGGACGGATTCACACCCTCCCCTCGGGATTCATCAGACTACACAAGACTCTACCACTGCGCCAAGGTCAATGGCGATAGCCACTTGCCCATTTCAGTCGTAGTTGCCGATGTCGTCGTGTTAACATTGGCACATGGATTAGTCGTCGGCTGAATAGTAGGGTGGGCCGAAAAAATCGAAAGTTGATGAATCGACTTCCGATAGTGCGGTAAACTTGCCTCATGACCTCAAAACAACGTCTGCGAGATTTCAACGAAATCGGTTAATATCTTGAGGTTCCTCAGAGCTGCCAAAAATTTGAAAATTATTCAAAACACGTTTTTTTATTTCATAAAAGTTTTACATTAAACAACTTCCGACAGCAATTAAAATTCACTTTAAATAGTCTTTAGCAACAGTAAAAAAAAATTCAGCCATATCAATGAATATTTTTAGGTTCCTCAGAACTGCCAAAATATGACAAAATTTTACAAAAAAAACAACCTTTTTTCTTATAAATTTTCAAAATACTGTTTTTGGTACTAATTTTATTTCTTAAAAGTTTTACATTAAACAACTTCCGACAGCATAATGAATTCACTTTTAATAGTCTTTAGCAACGGTAAAAAAATTCAGCTACGTCAATGAATATCTTTAGGTTCCTCAGAACTGCCCAAAATAAAAAAAATCACCAAAACCCACTTATTTGACAATCCAGTTCTTAACGTTCATTGTTCATTAGTTTTTAGTTTGCACTGTAGTCAGATTTGTGATCAAACTTCGGAATTGCTGCCTGACTAGCCAGGTTTGCGCGAATGAATCCGTCCCTTCTCTGGGAACCACATACCATCTGGGAAGCTTTTGTGACCACATTCACACAACGCTCAACGGCCTGGGTGCGGCACGGAAAGGCTGAAAATTCCCAGTCCACAGCTGTTTTCTTATTTTGGATCAATGACTTGATAAAGTCTGTCTCCACATTCTGCATGACTGGAGGCGAGGTAAATTTGCAGTTCATCCAGTCAATAATATCCACATAACCTGTTCCATCAAAATTGATTTTAGGAACTTCAAACACTCTGATGACGCTCTCCTCTTTCTCCCTTGCTATCAAAATTCTTCTGAGATCCAACTCTCGAATGTGCGCCTTATTGTCGGTCACCATGGAGAGGATAGTGTTTTCCGGATGAGCGAAGAACGCGTTTCGGGAGATGACCTTATCCACTACGTTCTTCAGGTTCATTGGCAAATATCTACTGGTCTGAATGATGTTCCAGAGATTACGGGCTCTGTCTTTGATTGAATTATTGCACTTGATTGTGAACCATCCGGGTACGTAGCACTTCATGACGAACTCTCCCAGTGTCTTCAACTGAGGTGTTGGATTCTCTGTTGCTATGTATAAACGGAGAATGCGGTTGGCTGTCGTAAGCCATCCAGAATGTGACAGGTGCCCTGGAAAACGCCTGGACAAATCGTCACTGCAAACTCCGGATTTCACTGCTTGAGAAATTTCTAGCAGGTACTTTTGGTCAGAGCTAAGGTCATTCGCATTGACGTTAGGTAGCTCGCAATCTATGGCTTCGAAAGTCGTTACTCCCAGGCTCTGACATCCCTCCAGTTGCTGACCAATCTCACCCCATAAGATCGTGGACCTCTGGTTGTACCATCCAAGTGCTCAAACAAATGCCTCAACGGAAGCTCGTTTAGGTGCAGAAGGCACATCAGCCACTGAAGGGGTCTGTTAAGCTTCTCTTCCAGGTGGCGAATGATCCCACCATTCAAACCTGTGTTGATAGCCATACCATCACAACCTACAGCGATAAGGTGTTCCAGATCGTCCCCAATATCCGCCATGTAAGCAGTTATGCTTCTGAAAATGCTATCAGCTGAGCCAGATGAGGGTGTAACGTGGCCGACATACTTCGATCCTGGCTCCTCGATAAGAGAGATGTGCTCTTCAGTCTTGCTCCTCCGATATGACTTAGACTCTTCTTTCTCAATGTATATAATTTTGTCTTTCCTTCCGTCAAAATAAAGACCTTTTACCTTGGTGTCGTTTCCAGCTTGAAGCGAACCTCTCACTTTCATCTTATCTCTTCTAATCTTATTCTTATCGATTACAAGTACTGTTTCACCTGGTTTCACGAGCTTTAGATCTTGCAGAACACTTGTAGCAATAGCTGCCGTGGCACGGTCCGAAACGCCGAACCTGCCGCTAGCCAAACCTGTTTTCGTCAGATGGAAGCGCATTTGTGATGTCGATGACGAAATGTTTTGTATTGTGAGAGTGAACGTGAGGGTAATTGTAGCGGTGCTGGCAGAAGAGCAGGGCTGGTCGTCAGTTTTCTCGCTTACTGTTAGTGCCTCAGACAGATCCATTGCCTACATCTCCTCTGAATCTGAATCGTCTTCCTGCATGTGCATAGTTTCTCATTCGAGGTCCGGCTGATCGGAAGCCTCCATTCGGAGAGTCCTCTATTTCCTTACGGAATCACGGTTCCTTCTCTCTTCTCTACGCTGAATCCTTTTAGTTTCATTCCTGTCCACGGAGCCAATCTTCCCTTTCCTTGCAGTCCTCTGGTCCAAAAGGAAGGATTGCTCAAGTGGAGAAACCTTTTTCATTTTTTCACAAGTGCAGGTTTTGAAATCCTTGCACTTGCAAGCAGCTATGTCAAAAAGTTTTCCCCTGCTTCCCTGATTAATTCATCCAGTTTAGCGGCATATTGCGGTTTCCCATTATCACGTTTGTAGTTCTTCTTTAGTGCCTGATACTTCACCTGGAAGCCTTTAATCATCTTGTTAAAGATTCGTGACTAACAAATGCAATGGAACACTTTTGGTACAATTCCTCAACTTTTACTGCAACTGTTTCGGCAAAAGCAGAAAAACTTGGGTCCTTTTTATTGCCTGCGACATTTATAATGTTGAACCTCTCTTCTAAGCAACATTGCAGTACATCGAGGATAGTTGGAAGTTGGCAAGGATTCAAGTCCTTTGGCGGTCTGATTATCGGACACTCCATTTCGCAAAGCAATACTTTGCTTGACATTGGCCTAAAAGTCATGGACTCGTTCTTGTCTACTGGCTTGCAGGAGGCCATTTCGACGTTAACTTTAATTTCTTACTGTACTAAAATAACAAACGTTTTTACCTCAGTTCCTTGGCTTGCGTTCAAAGAAAATGGAACAGATCAACAGGTTTTATTTTAACGTTGATTTAATAATTAATATCTAACTGCACTAAAATAAAAACAAAACTTTTAACCTCACATTGAACGCCACTTATTGATTGTTTCTGATTTGTACGTACAACACTCTTCTCAACCGCTCGCTAACAATTACCAGTTCCAACTAGTTTACTCTTTACCACGTACAGTGTTGCCAACTGAACAATTGGCAATTTATCTAAAAAAGATCAGAATTTGTTTTACTGGCATAATTAAAATATTATAAAGATTTTCAAATAAGTAGGATTTTGGTGAAATTTTGTCATTTTTTGGAAGTTCTGAGGAACCTAAAGATATTCATTGATATAGCTGAATATTTTTACTGTTACTAAAGACTATTAAACGCGAATTTTAATTGCTGTCGGAAGTTGTTTAATGTAAAATTTTATGAAATAAAAAAAATTAAAGAAACAACGTCTGTTGAATAATTTTCAAATTTTTGGCTCCTCTGAGGAACCTCAAGATATTAACCGATTTTGTTGAAATCTCGCAGACGTTATTTTGAGGTCATGAGGCAAGCTTACCGCACTATCGAAAGTCGATTCATCAACCTTCGATTTTTTCGGCCCACCCCACTGAATAGGCCCATCGTCAGGAATGTTCGGTGCACTATGTGTTCCGATACACTTGTACTGTGCCCAGCATTAAAGTCTGATGTTAGTTCCGCCATAGTTCGACGCCTGTCCTGTTTTACAAGTCTGTCCAGCTTACTAGGGGGGACACCCAATCCCTTAACGTTTGGAAGTTGTTTCACCTTGGTTTCGCCACTTGTTGAAAACACCACAGCACTCCTCGAACACCCGACAAGTCGTGCATTCTCCGAAATGCTCGTGCCGAGACTCCGGTCCCCTACAATTTGCCCTCGGTTAAACTCAGATAACTCGGGTGTCTTCCCCACTTTACACACAGCATGGACGTTTATTGATACAACATACACCATACGTTTCTCTGACTAACAGGCATTCCTTGTCAGGTGACGCTCCTATCGCCTGGACGGGTTTATATCGATAGTAGGTAGGTGGTCATAATGTTCTGGCTGATCAGTGTATTTTTTGTTTATTAGAAGTATATATTTTATTGATAGCCATATACAATTTGAAATGTTTTAAAGGTAATTATAGAATTAATCCATTCTAAGTGATCAAGCATGTGCCGCTCGACCATCTCCAAAAAATCTAGTTTTTTCATAAATGTTTCTAGGTTGTCAAAGTATTAAGTAATGACGTCGTACTCTAGGAGGTGTTTTGTTCATAAATTCAACTGAAAATTTGTTGTTGTGAAGTAAAATAAAGTAGGATGAATGGTTAGTCCAGTCAAGGCTCTCAAGTTCGTTTCTTTCCTCTAGTTGTAACACTGTCTTACCAGACCCACAGCAGCACTGATGAAGAATGCCGCTTTCAGCAAAAGGCGAGGAAAGTCAAAATGTACACTTGACAAAAAGAAGTTCGTAAGTACTCCTTGCTCTTGCTGCTTGCTATATCAATGATATTCAATCCTATTTATTCTTGTTTTAACTGTCAACTCATGCAGGAGACTGTTATCCTTTCGTTTGATCTACATCCCCAAGTCAGTTAACACTTACTCGCTGTAAACACTGACTGCGGAATGTAGATCAAATGAAAGGATAACAGTCTCCTGCATGAGTTGACAGTTAAAACAAGAATAAATAGGATTGAATATCACACGGATATAGCAAGCAGCAAGAGCAAGGAGTACTTACGGACTTTTTTGTCAAAGGTGCATTTTGATTTTCCTCGCCTTCTGCTGATAGCGGCATACTTCATTAGTGCTGCTGTGTGTGTAATAAGACAGTATTATAACTAATGTCCGGATTTGTATGTAATTACATATTTTTTCCTTCATATGTAGGTTCGTCAAATCCTTAAATGTTTATGATTCACACCTGCACGGTGCTTCAACTCAAGTTTCATATTACATAGTTTTACATATTTTGACCAATATTACATATTTCTATAGTTTCTACACTTTTTTTTTTACATAAAACTGTCTCAAAGTTTGCGTTTACTGAAATTTTAATTTAAAATGAAAAAAATAAACTCTCCAGTTGTGCAAGGCTTGCATCTAGATTCAATTTTGTCATGTCTATCTTTTCGTTTCTTTACCGAAAGAGAAACCTCTCTCTTTTTTTTTGTTTGTCAAACCATGTTTCGCAGAATTTTCGCCGACAACAAAAGACATATAAGAAGAAACAAGTCAAAATCCTCTCTCCGGGGTACATTAGCAGCGCCCTTTATTCTCAACTCTGGAGGAAGACAGATCACGTGCCTGACAGGCGACTGGCCAGGAGACTCCATTGTTATCGGTCAGAGGGAAAAAAGATGAAAGCAAATCCTGCAATTCAAGTTAAATCTGTATGCTAATGTGCTTCCAGGAATTTACTGCAAGAGTTCGCTTCAAGAAGCTGGCAACAATTGCAATATCATAGTAGGTAACGTAAGCTTTCAAAGAACTTCGCTTGTTCAACTGAATGACAGGAGGACAGTACTCTAGTATTCCAGTTACAAAACGCACGTATTCTGTATTGACCGTCGAAGTTAGAAATGGCTCCGGTTGCCTCAACTTTATCCGCGAAATTACTGTCGTGGGTAACTATCGATGATGCGTTTACTACGGACGGTAAAGTGCTGTTGTGTGAAGTGTGTGATAAAAAAATGGATGTTCAATGAAATCTAAGTTAGAACAACATGTACGAAGTGCCTCCATGCAAGAAATAAAAATTTGCGAACTGCAAAAAAGCAAGTACTCTTGACACAAATGCATCAAAATACTTCAGGGAATGAGTTTTTCAAAGACTTGTGCCAAGCAATGATAGCAGCAAACATTCCTTGGAACAAAGTTCAAGTGCCAAAATACCGTGCTTTTCTGGAGAAGTACTGCGGGCGTCGAATTTCTGACGAATCCACTCTTCGAAAGTGTTATCTCAATGTTTGTTATAGGGAAGGTATAGATACCATTAGGGCAGAAATAGGTAGTTCATATATTTGGATTTATATGAACGAAACAACAGACGTTTTGGGACGTTATGTAGCAATTTAGTGATTGAAAAGTTAAGTGAAGATACTCTATCTAAATTCTTTCTTATTGCGAGTAAATTGCTGGAACGCACGATCATTCAACGATTGCTCGCTTTTTAAACGGTGGTCTTAAAGTGTTGTGGCAGGGGGAGTTCAGAAAGGACAAGTCCTTGTTCTCTATACAGATAGTGCAGCGTACATGTTAAATGCGGCTAGAGCACTTACAGTTTTTTACCCTCACTTAATTCATTTCACCTGTATGACCCATGCACTGTAGCGTGTTGTTGAAGAGGAGAGAGACAGCTTTTGCGAAGTAAATCAACTAGTTTCTTCCACGAAAAAATGTTTCTTAAGGCGCCACAACGTGTTCAAGTTTACAGAGATCAACTTCCAGACGTGCCACTTCCTCCAGAGCCTGTGCTAACGCAATGGGGCACTTGGATACAGGCAGTACATTTCTACAATGAACATTTTCAAAACATTAAGCCTGTTGTTCATTCATTTCCATCGGAGTCTGCTGTGTCAGTTGGCATTGCTCAGAAACTGTTTAATGACTCAAACGTAGCGTGTGATATCTCATACATTGACAGCAATTTTGGTTGGCTATCTACAAGCATTAAAAAGCTAGAGACTGTTGGGCGGCCTCTTCCGTAATCCATGGAAATCATTGAGGATGCAAAGAAACTGCTGCAAGGTGTGTGTGGAGATGTAGGAGAAAAAGTTCGAAAGAAAGTAAATCCAGTGCTGGAAATAAACCCGGATTACGACATCCTAGTGGCAGTGTGTGAGATTCTCAGTGGTGAAACAACAACCCCTCTGAAGATATTTCCCCCAATTACATCCAACTGTTGAAATAAGCTCCTGGTGATGTAGCGAGATCATTCTCTGCATACAAGAATATTTTATCCGCTCGCCGACAAAATTTTACTTCTGATCATTTCGAAATGTACCTTTGTAACCCATTGTGCAACAACACACAGTTGAACTGCAGGCACATCTTTTGTAAGTCCTTTATTTCAGTAGTAGGGACCCCACTATGGCCTGCCGAGTCAGCAAAAAAATTTCTCGATCCTGATTGGTTGAAAGAGGTCACGTGATTTTAGGCTGCGCCCACGCACGAAATTTAAATTTCCAGGTCACGTGGTATGACGTCATGAGACCCTGCGGGGGAAATCCCTAACTTTGGATTTTGAAAATCGTTCCCTTTTACGGGTAAGATGAATGCTTTGGTACCACGATGATGATTGGTTGATAGAGGTCACGTGATCTTAGGTTCTGGGACTTTTTTAAAATTCGTTCCCTTTTATGGGTAAGATGAGTGGTTCAAATTTTGATTTATTGAATCTATTGATCAAATAAATCTTGATTTTGATTTATTGAAAGAGGTCACATGATATTAGACCCTGGGATTTTTGAAATTTGGGTATCCTCTTTGATGAGTACTTTGCTACCTCGATTCTGATTGGCTGATAGAGGCTACATGATCTTAGACCCGCTACACGGTGAACAGGTCACATGGTACGACGACATATTTTACCCTTGCGGGGAAATCCATCACTCAGGATTTTTGAAATTCGTTTCCTTTTACGGGGTTATACCTTGATTCTGATTGGCTGATAGAGGTCACGTGATCTTAGGTCCTAGGATTTTTGAAATTAGGGTATCCTTTCTGATGTGTACTTTGGTACTACGATACTGATTGCCTTATAGAGGTCACATGATTTTAGACCCACCACACAGTGAACAGGTTACATGCTATAACATGGGGAAATCCCTCACTCTGAATTTTTGAAATTTATTTCATTTTTTTGGGTAAGATGAATGTTTTGATACCTCGATTTTGATTGGAGAGTAGAAGTCACATGATTTTAGCCACAGCCCATGCGAGAAATTCAGCGTGATATGACGGCAATCCACCCTTGACCGTTATTTTAGAATATGTTCCCTTTTTATGGTTATCGTTTTTGATAACTTAAAGTTCCCATGGAGGGTTCAACCCCCTCCTTAAATGACCCTTTTTGGTATCATGATATTGTACTGAAGTTTGCCTTAAATATTATCGTTCTCTTTGACAGATAAGATGATTACCAGCTTTCTTACCTTGATGGAGAGACAGCCAGCCTTATATGTTTACGTATGGAGATCCTGTCCTTGAATTAGTAGCCTAAGTATCTGAAAGGATACAAATTTTTTAACAATGATGAAAGAGGGGTCCATCCTTGTCGCTTGTAGATTTCTTATAACACATTGTTGTGAGTTTAAGCGATTTTTTTAAAACGCTCAGTAAGCGCTCATTAATGGAAACAGTGTTGCCAGATTTTTCTTACCTAAACTGCTCCGATTCTTTTTGAAACGGTTCCGCAGGGTGCAAGAATTTTCAAACTATAAATTTTTCGAACTAAAAAAATTTCAAACCTAAAATTTTTTTCCAACATAAAAGTGAAAAAATATTTTTGAACCAAGAAAATGAAACAAAAATTTCAAACAAAAAGTTTCAAACAAAAAATTTCGAACTAAAAATTTTGAAACTTAAAACATTCAAAAAAAAATTCGAACTAAGAATTGAAACATTTTTTCGAACTAAAAACCTTTTAAACTAAAAATTTTCGAACTGAATTTTCAAATCTAAAATTTTTCGAACAAAAAAATTCAAAAAAATTTTCGACCCCAAAAAATGAAAAAATCGAACTAAACCAATTTTTAAAAACAAGTTTCGAACTAAAAATTTTCAAATCAAACTTTTTCTCGAACTAAAATTTTTAAATTTTCGAACAAAAAATTACAAATGAGATTTGAAAAACTAAATTTTCAACTCAATTTTTCGAACAAAATATTTTCAAACTAATCATTTAAACCAAATCTTGGACATATTTCCCACCTTAAATCTTCAAGATTACCATTATTTGAAATCAAGTTTTCAAGATTTCAAGAAATAATAAAGTTTATTTTTTCAACTTGTTGTATTTTAACGAAAGGCATGTGCTTTTCTCATACAATTTTATTAACACAATAAGTGGAGAATCTAGTTTAACGAATATTTTGGACGTGTCATCACCTTCAAATCTTGTAGACGTATCCTGTAAAGGAAAAGAAAAAACAATGGATTACTATGATTTTTTCCCCTAAAACAATAAAAACGAGTAAATATTGATAAGATAGAAATAAAACTTACTCGTAAAAGATAGATGTGTAACACAGTCTGTTTACTTCCATCTTCCTCCTAGGGTACGAGATGACTGCATTTCTTCCACTGATGGTGCTGGTGGTTTATGAATTCTTCTGGATAGTGCATTTTTCTTGGTGTTACTGCTTTATGGTCAAGGAGGAAAAAAGGAAAAGGAAAAAAGAAATGGGGGTCTCATTGGGTATTTACAGTTTTTCTTCATCTTCTTTTTCCAGTTCCAACTTCCGTTTTTAACGTACCCGTAAGGAACCGTATCATAAGAATTGCGTTCTTTAAATCGACGTTTTGTGTACTGGATGATGTACATTTTTTCTTCTTTGCGAGTGACGACGGTATGGTCTTTGGTCCTGCATATTTTATGGGGGATGGTAATTGTGACTTGTCCACGAAATTGATTCGTAATCATTTCTTTTAGCTTGTTGAAATTTAATTGCTCTCCTGCATTGTAATTTAAGGTAAATCCCCTAATTTTACATATGTAGCTGGTGACGTTGGTGTCTGGATTATATATTTGTAAACTGTAATTTTTCGGCCCTCCACTAACAAATGTCTTGATGTACGCTCGTTGTCTATAAGATTCCATCTCATCCGATAAGCATCCCAAGCACGTGGAAGGTTCAATGGTTGGCTCCCCTGGCTTTTCTGTAATGATCACAGAATCCGTGTAGAAATATAAAACACGTTCCTGCACTATTTCCGGGTACTTGTACAGTTCCAGACGTGCCTGACATGTTGTAAATGCGCCTAAAATGACATTGGTGTTTCGGTTTTGAACAGGCACATGTTCATTGTACTCCCAGTACGCATACAACATGGTATCTTTGTTGGGTACAATTTGATGGAGTTCAATGTCGGGGAAGTGTGTTTTTCTTGAATTTCTTCCGACCGATCAATAATTGTGGTCTTGCTAAAGTTTGTACGCTGTGAAAGCTTGCCCCATAAAGAGTTATCACACAGCTTAGATAAACTTCTTCGTGCAGGATTATTTTCAATTTTGGTCGGATCCAATGCAATACCTTCATGCTCCAGGACGGTTTGTATAAATTTTGTTTTGTCTTCTTCGTTGACACAGGAACTTGGCCAGCCAGAAGCTTCTATTTTCGATTTCAAAAACATGTTGATGTCTTCCGTGAACAAGCCACCTGTTTTCGTGATGGGGTCATATTGTTCAATGTGATAATCCCAAATTTCAAGGCTTTCCACCGGTTGATATCCTAATTCTATTGCCTTTTGTATTTCGTATGATACCGATGTTCCAGAGAGGCATCGCTCCTGATCGTTTTGCGTACACGTTGCTGTAGGGTCTGGGTTCATTTGTTCGGGACAAGCAGCACACAGTAGAAACAGTAGTTTCTTGTTGCATCGGTAAGGGAGGAGACCATGATAAAGATCGTAATTTTGCCAATATCGTAATTTTGATCAAACCGTTGACTTTATTTACTGGTGGTATATTTTTATCACTCTGTAGATAAATTTTAGGATGTCCTACAGGGTATTTAACACACTTATTTATGAACGGATAAAGCAAAACAATATCGAAATATTTTATTTTTTCTCCTGCTTTTTCGTCACCTTGATGGTACAATTTCACATCATTGGTCATTCCTTCAAAAAACCTATCTCTTGAATTTAAGGGTCTGCGGTTCATGTACGGATGATTCTTGAGATACGTCACCATTGCTGGATTTTGTTTCAAGAACTGTTTAAATTCGCACTCCCACATTTCATGTACAATGTACACTAATTCACGCAGTCTTGCATCTTTTTCATTACGTTCGTTCATAACGGAATTCCATGGTGTCTTCTGGATTGCCGTAGATGGGCTGATTACGGCCTATAGTAATACACACTTTACAGGCATGATAAAAACATCCGGCATGCTCATAGACGTGCTCCAATAACGTCTGAGGATCTTGGTAGTAGCCATCAACATGGAATCTCACAATAAACACTTCTTTTTGCCGAGCCACATGTAAGATTTATTTTCCTTCGGTTTTTCCGAGTAGGCCAGCCATTGCATTGCAGCGATCGATTGCGTACTTCCCCATCGATAACCATGTGCTGTTAGAATTCCAATGGTATTGGGCTTAAGGAAATTCTGGCGGAATACTAAATTGGAAGCACTTGGAATCGTTATCATCTCCAAGAAGGGATTCATTTTGGTTTCTGCTTCAAATGACGTCATAAACGAAACGCATGTTTGTCGCAGTATACTGACATCTTGAATACAATAGTTGATAATTTCATTCTGCAAATCAAACGTGTCATTACGATGGTCGTTGTACCACTGCATGAATTTGTTCCTGTCTTCAACGCACATTTCATTTGCACCATAATACTTCGTTTCTGGAAGTGGTCCAATATATAATTGATTTTCTTTGGTGTTGAAGAAATGCGGGAAGTATTCTTTGGTTGCGAGTAAATTGAACGCCTTCGACAATTTGCTTAATGCCATAGTCAAGAAGTTCAAAGAGCCAATGAACGTCAGATTATTCAAGGTTAAACTCAGTATCTTGGTCCCATTTAATATGACGTCAGGTCTCCATTGACATTGTTCTACCATGGTCTTTAGAATAAAATGTCCATCGTAGCCCTTCAAATTGTGAGCGAGACAGAAAATCCTATTTATATTGGGAAGACGTTCTCGTAAGTATTGGAGTAAATCATAAACTGTCCTCCTCTCCTTGGAAAATATGTTGGCGCTGACCACACGTACTGCAAGACTGCTGAATATTATCGTTTTCAACACATACATAACATACTTGTTGTGCAACCAATAAATTCGGAACGTGTACAAACATATTATCGTCAATATTCTTGTCCTGCATGGATTCTATATCGTAGAAAATCAATAAGGCTTTCTTTGCATGCATGAGTGATGGAACACCAGGTTTCAAGCATTGTCGATCAGAAAGCATGAAACATTGATGCGATCCCGGAACAATCTTCTTACAAACATTAAAAAAGATCTCATTACTGTCATGAATGCGTTGTTCGCTTCGTACAAAAGAATATACTCTGTAACATTTAGTACATTGTTTCACCATTTTACATACAGGTTCCCCTTGATGATATAGAATATTACGATGATTGTTAAAACATTCTTCGTCGTAAAATTGACGATTGCAGTCGTTGCACAATATTGGCGTTTGATTCTTGTCACATGCAGGTCTTTGTAAACATTTGGAGCATGTTACAGGACAATTTTTCATATGTCTGTTACGCTGATCATACTTTTTATGGCACGCTTCACAGTAGATTTTGGTTGCAAAACAAGCAGATAAAGATTGGATGATGCCAAAATGGCCAGCCAAACAAATCAAATTTATGGGAGTGCGATTTTCATCGTTGGGCCCCTCGTACATGATGTCATGACCTGATAAACTGGTGTACACTGCAATTTTATATTATTTGAGGTATGACTGGAGTTGCAGAATTTCATTTATACTGGCACCATGATCCAAATTCACTCCTGCATTTGCACATAACGCATCGACTTCTTGGTCCACAATACATTTTCTCTTATGTTTATATTGCTTATGTCGTTTCACATCTACATTCTTATATTTTTTAGGCCAATAGCAATAACAAGGGCGTATTCCGGACACCTTGAATCTTGATTTTTTACGCGTACAATCAGTCGCTTGCTACGTAACAATTCTTCATTTTGAAGTACTAATTGTCGCACACGACTATAGCCACGCGGAATATCCACACGATGAAAATGAACGGTGAATGGCTCGTGCAGGAGAAATGAATTTTTATTTGGTAAAACTCTTTCGAACGAGGCCCACATTGTTTCCAGTGTCAGGTTTCGTGCTTGGCGAAAACTCACCCAAGATGGCTTGTTGGTGTTGCGTGGTGATATTACCGATAAACCAACTATCGCCTCATCATCGACATTGGCTAATAAATGGTCCAGCATCGCTTGGAAACTATTATATACGTATTGAATAATATCGGTTCCTACGGGTAGTGCGTTAAATTGTACTTCCATCATTCTACCTTCAATGTTAAATCGTCTATAATGACGAGTTATTTCATTACGAACAGTAAAACCCAATTCGGCCATGGTTAAAAGGAGAAAACAAACAAACAGGTACAATTACTATAAAATATGTAAGAGGAAAAAAGGAATTGAGCAGCATGAATTTACTAGAAAAAAGAGAATAAAAAACCTTAATCACCTGATAAACAGGAAATCATAACGTTTATGATAAATTCTTAACTAAGTAATTCATGTAAAGGTACTGAGTTTGATTCCTGGCGGGGGCGTTCAAAATCCCGTTATTAAAGCACACGCACTAGAAATCAAATTCTTTTTTTTAAATACTTGTGTTACTGAAATGAGTGTTTTATTGCTGGAAATCAAACTCGAGACCATTACATCACCATATAACTGACCTACGGTTCTGTAGTGATAAAAAGAATGCATGAAATGAATGAATGTTTCAACAGTACTGAGATGTGACAAAGTACGCGTAAGCATTTTTTCCCTCGACTTTAAAATAATGCGTTTGCAAGTTGAAGAGAACCATCAAACATTTACGTTACGCATATGTAATTGTCAAACAAAATCTGTATAGCGTAAAACTTTTAACCAAATATTCACGCACTCTTCTTTTCGCGTAGTTAAGTGATTAGCTTACATGCTTCTAACATGGAAGGCCCTGGTTCAATCCTCGGTGGGCTTGCTTTCCACGTCGGGGCGCTGTCAAGCCTTTTCTGAAATTTAATATTCTCATGCGTTATCATACTATTCATGCGTTATTCTTTTCAAAACTAAGCTAAATGTTTGACGTGCACACCTCTGGCGCTGGTTCAATCCCGGGTGGTTGCTCGAATATCACGTTAAGCTGAAGGGACGCTAAACTAAAATACTGCTTTCAAAGGGAATCGAACCATATTATTCTCAGGCGTAGTTTTCGAAATTTTGAAATGCATTCCTTTTAAAACCAAGCATACACATTTCTGGCCATGGTTCAATTCCGTACGGGCGCTCAGATTCAACATTAAGCTGGAGGGACGCTAAACCAAAATAAACAAATCATATCATTTCTCGTGCTTAGTTTTTAATGTGTGGGGTTCCCGATTCGATCTCGTGAGTTTATTCGGGGTACTCCCACTTTCGCATTCCACTAATTCCTTCATAGTCTAAATATTTCGTACTAAAAGTAAAACAGTGTATTAGTGATCCGCATATGTAGTTCCCACAAATATTAAATAAAAATGATTTTCGAATCTTGTGTGAAAAATAAAATCTCACTGAACTTACCTCAAATTCAATGAACAAAAAGTCGCCGTAGTAAAGCTTAATGAAGACACTTCTAAAAAGCACACCTTCTTCACTTGACAGTTGAGAGCGGTGTAGGATTTGAAAAATGAAATTCAGATTTTTATTTAGGTCGTTATGAAAACGACGTGAGCATCAACCAATCAGAAACGAGGAAATTCATAAAATGACATCACAACGATCCAATCAAAACGCTGCTTTTGTCATGAATTACCAAACAAAACGATGTGTAACAATCGATCGTGACGTCATTCACGTTTCTCAATAGTTACATCTAATATCGAAATTTCGATCATGACATCATCCCGAATGTTTTCTACATGGACCATCTTTCGTAACTGTGACGACATTTCATTTTCATCATATTCCATACGAGAATGTCAATGTTTGCTTTTTTCATGAATCATGCTGAAACGTTCGTAGTAAAACAAGAGTAATACGATACAACATCCGCTGACGCTTGCATTTCAATCATATGTGCTTCTATGTCAACGAAGTGTATCAGTATTTAATTTTAATCTAAGAACGAAAACGTTATTTTCTTTTACACATTGTTAAGTATTTCAAGGACCATGGTTCGAAACCCACCAAGCACGATTAAAACGAATTCATTCATTGCTAAGCGGACTTAGGATACACGTCTTTGGTTTGAAAGACCTGAGTTCGATTCCTGGAGGAACATTTCTTAGGATTTTTCTTTTTAGTTTTCCAAAACTTGGTTTTAAATTTTTAGTTCGAAAACTTTAAAGGTTTAGTTCGAAATTTTTAGAGTTAATCTACAAGTGACAAGGACGGATCCCTCTTTCACCATTAGAGAATAAATGTATCCTTTCAGAGACTCGACTATTCAAGGACAGGGTCTCCATACGTAAACATATAAGGTAAGAACCATCTTGCCCATAAAAGGAAACGATAATATTTAAGGTGAACTTCAGTACAATAACAATAAAAGGGAACATAATTCTAAAATCAGGGTCAAGGGTGGATCGCTGTCATATCACTCTGAATTCCTCGCATGGGCTGTGGGGGGCTAAGATCATGTGACTTCTACCCTCCAATCAGAATCAAGATAACCCCGTAAAAGGAAACGAATTTCAAAAATCCCGATTGATGGATTTCCCTGCAAGGGTAAAACATGACGTCATACCATGTGACCTGTTCACCGTGTAGCGGGTCTAAGATCATGTAACCTCTATCAGCCAATCAGAATCGAGGTAGAAAAGTACTCATCAAAGAGGATACCCAAATTTAAAAAATCCCAGGGTCTAAGATCATGTGATCTCTATCAACCAATCAAAATCAAGGTACCAAACCACTCATCTTACCCATAAAAGGGAACGAATTTTAAAAAAGTCCCAGAGCCTAAGATCACGTGACCTCTATCAACCAATCATCATCGTGGTACCAAAGCATTCATCTTACTCGTAAAAGCGAATGATTTTAAAAATCCAAAGTTAGGGATTTTCCCCGCAGGATTACTCATGACGTCATACCACGTGACCTGGAAATTTAAATTTCGCGCGTGGGCGGGGCCTAAAATCACGTGACCTCTCTCAACCAATCAGTATCGAGAAAATTTTAGCTGACTCGGCGGACCATACTGAGGTCCCTACTACTATTTCAAATTAAAAATGTTCATTAGTGGAAATATTCTTCAATTTTAGTTTAGCTGGTATTGTTTGAAAGATATAGGACTGCTTTTCCCTGCATGAAATGAACATATATAAAACAATACATTTCGTCTTAGGTTTCTTTTAGTATTTAAATTTGTATATTGCGTATAATTCATTTCAAGACTGGGAAGTGGTAACGGATGCGCATTTAGTGTAAAAGGTTCTAGATTTGAAACGGGACCACACCACACCATATGAGATTTCTGACGTACAAATGCCATATGGATTGCTTTTCTCGGGGCTTTCCTGTTTATCAATAGCCGATTCACTTCTTCCTTCATTCGCGTCTCATTTTTATCATCCTGCAATCAGTCACGTCAGTGACGCATGGCTGTCTCAGCTGTTCAAGCATTTCACTTTATTGTGGACTTGCATTAAGCAGGATAAAGTGTAGTAGATTTTTCTTTTTAATTTCAGAATTCGTTTAAATATTGCATACTCATACGCGTGTTAATATTACGTTTTCATAAACATGTAACATATGTAATATTACATATTCTTATATAATGTTACATATTTCTTACATTTTAAGCGATTTTTGTTACATATTTATGTATATATTTAGGGGGTTTATATAACATAAAAATCCGGACTTTAGTTATAACTAGAGGAAAGAAACGAGCTTGAGAGCCTTGACTGGATAAACTGTTCATCCTACTTTATTTTGTTGCACAACAACAAATTCCCAGTTGAATTTATAAACAAAACACCCGCTAGCGTATGACGTCATTACTTAATACTTTGACTCTCTTTTGCTCAAAAATCAAAACGCGCTTTGTTTTGTGTTATGATATACTAAAGGACTAACTATTCCCAAAATTTCAGATTTTTTCATGCAGGCCCATTGGAGGTATTGGACAGTGAAACATGCCAAATTGGCATAATTCCCCAAATTTACTATTTTATTCAGACCTTTGGAAGCAGCTACAGATTTGTAAATTTTTGTGTATTAACTTATGTTCCCGCACTACATGCACTCACAAATTCAGATCTCTACTTGAATTGTTTCCTCTTCAAAACCATGTTTTTAACGTCCAAAAATGTTGCTACTGTAGACCCTGATTTCACCCCTTCAAGCTGTTTTAGGCAAAATTGTTAAGAGACCAAAGTTTTTAGCTCTGCACGAGTTGGAGATATTCAGCAATTTTCAATTTGGTGAGTCAAATACATGCTGATATATTCAAAACGACGTAAATGTTTAAAATCGTAAAAACCAAAATAGCGGCAGCCTCTGTGTCACTATGGGATGTTGTAAAAATAATAAATTGTGGTTTTGAAGTACAGTGATATTGTATAAACATTCATGAAAAAATTAGATTTTTTAGAAAGGTCCAGCGGCAATTATTCTTTTTTCTCGATCACTTTGCATGGATTGACCCTATAGTAAGAAAAAAGAAAGAATTACTTCATCTTCCTAAAGAAGAAACAAAATGGCACAGTTTGTTGTGAAAATAGGTAAGCGACACAATTCTTTCATCCTTTATTATTCCTTTTCATATGGAGTACACATTCTTCCTGTCGCTCCAGCCAGAGACACCCGGGCAGAGTGAGGTATGTTCGTATTTATTTATTTTCTTATTATACAATTCGTTATACGCCAAGAACAACATTTTAATATATTTTTTAAATTTTCTTCTTTTTCAGGTGCTTATGAAAATCGGAGGCATTAAGACGTGGATGATTTGGTTAAATTGGTTAACAAATGCCTTTGTTCCTTTATTTTTTGCTGCACTTATTATTGTTATAATGACTATGCAACAAATATCCCCCTCTCCACTAATCATGCTTAATCATACGAATTGGTCCGTTTACTGCTTTTATTTAATGCTTTATCTCTTAGCCTTTACATGCCACGTTTTTGCTTGCTCTACGATTTTTACAGACGGTAAGTTTTACTTGTTACTATTTAAGCTTCCGATTATATCGTAGCCAGACCGAATACAACTCCAGAAAAAAAGCTGTACATTATTCTTAATGAATTTCAAAATATTTTGCTTATCCCTCGTTCTTTTTCTGTGTTTCCTTATGTATTTGGAATAGTCATAGAAAAAATTGACAGAAGATTCCAGAGCGTCACTCTTTATATTTGTAATAAACTAGAATGAATTGGTTTAAGATTCCAGGCGTCTCCCTATTGAAGTTGTGCATTGCTCTGTCTGGTTTTCTAGCTAGATTGTGAGTGTTCCCTGATGTGATTTTTCTGACCCATAGATCAAAACTAATTGGCAGGAACAATCGTGGCTGATAGTTGTGATAATCATCAGGATGTACACAAGTCTACGCTACACCTTCGGAGGCAAGAGGTTGTCTCCAGGTTGAGGAACCATTCCTAGTCTTAGACAAAGTTCAACGCTACAGAAACGACCATTGTTCCGATGTGGTCTCAAATTGACATCGAATTCGACAACGAACATTTGGCAGAGCACAACTATCGTCGCCCCTGCCTGTAGACAGGATGCACGGTGTCCTTATACTGTCCATACGATGTGCAGATAGATGCAAAGCGGGTATCTCCACAAAGAGTTGTACGTTGAGCCATACCACTTTGCCATTTTCAACGACATCGAGGAAGGACCGAGGATCGTCGAACACAACAGAGGCACTGTTCCTGATCAAATTTCCTTTAGTAAGTTAAGCTCCTTTCCACTATTCTGACCCTTTTCACTCTTAACCTAACATTGTGTGTATCTTATATTTTGTAATTGTTGAGTGTTATTTATGCACTCGTGAGCATAATCTGATATAATCTAAGTTATATGGGGAATCTATCAGCTTTCATTCCCTTATCTTTAGAGTTTTCTTCTGAGCTACAAGACATGACATCACATCACTGCATAATATGTTAACCAAATACAGGATAGCATCGGCAATCAGGCTGTAATTTCCAAAAATCTTGATCATGTTTTGATCTCCCGACAATTATGATGCCGAGAATACACAAAGTGTACGACCGATGGTTAGAAACGTAATATGATCTTATGAGTCTTCTTACTCCTTATTTTCCAACTATTTCATTCATTTCTCATTATCATCGTCTCCTTAGCCTAGCCGGCATAACCGTGGGGCGTAAAACTCAAAGATTTCATTTCATATATTTTTACTCGTTATTTCCAATAAGTAGCCTGTTATTACGCACAGAACGCAATACTGCGAATAATCATGCATTTTATGATTCAGATTTGTTTCCTGCCAATAACACAATTTCCAAGATGACACAGCGACAATTCACACTGTTGGAACTTTCAAGCCAGCATTACTAAATGCCTGAGATCAGTTCTAAAGCTCAGATTCCGGAGCAAATATCGTCCTCCACCCTCGCTGACACCACTGACATGGGAATCCCACGAGATGACAGGAGGTACTCAAGGACCGATTTCCACATTAAATAACCCTCACCGTATTGATTATTATATCCCAAAGCTAAATATTTTATTGGCGTATTGTCGAGAATATCAATTTTAAAATTTGACGAAGAATTCATGTAATGCCAAATATTTCTAAAAAGAAGAAATATATCACTGTCAAGTCAAAAGATTATACAGAGAATCACACACATGTGCACATATAAGCAAAGCGTGTACCTCCACAAAGAGGTGGGGAGCTCCAAAGGAAAAAAGTGTACCATACACAATAAAATACAGACAGGAAGAGAGAGAGATAGAGATAGATAGAGAGAGAGAGAGAGAGAGAGAGAGAAAGTACAACTCCATACCTAGTGAAATCCACAAATTAGGACAATGTACAAGTAGTATCTCCCAAAAGACGCGTAAAGAGAGACTTGGGAGTAGCACAGGTTATCTTGAGTCTGCGTTACCGAAATCACCCCTAAACAAGCAGTGTACACCATAGAAGCAATGCAAAACTTTCAATCCACGAAGAACATGTTGGCAATTTTGTCAACCACACACTGAAAATACTGATCTCCGGAGCGGGATACGATAGCACATTTGCGTAATGGCGTAACAACCATACAACGTTATTATGTATCGTACGCGGAACGTTGGAGATAGCGACTCTGAGTTAAAAATTACTACAAGTAGTCCGAACACAGATGGTCAAGGAAGTTATCTTTTGCCATTTTGAGCTCTAGGCTTGTGCCTCAAACTGTGCCATGAGTTCTTGTTCGTTTTGTGACTACATAATTATATTTTGACCAAGTACAACTATGAAATGTCTTTGTCACGTGATTATGTAGCATTCGAAGTAATTTATTGTTGGTTTCAGTAATATGCTATCAAGGGTGAACAATTTGTATGATCTTGTGTTTTCACTGACGAAGTGACCTTCGTTATCGATGGTATTAGACACTTCCATAACGCGCATGTAGAGTGAAAACGCGTATACAGGGCCACCACCACTAATAACTTTGTAGTAAGTTACATCTTACATCTTACATCTCTTTGTAGTAAGTGCCACTTCATTCTGACCGAAACTGTACGCGATACTGAAACACATGACGGATCAAATTACCTACAACTTCTGCAGGAATATTATCAACTCTTCTACCTAGCTGGACGTACGGATAATCTTGTAGCTAATGCGCAATGAGACTACTTCGTACTTTAGCAGGCCTATACGTCAGAATTTGGAGTAGATTACTAGGTGTACTAGTTAGTAATGTAGATTTTGTTCGATAGAGGGTGTTGCAACAGAGTGCTTTCGGATCGATGTCAGGTATGCCATTTCGTTCTAGTGATAAGAAGCGTGCTGTTCTCGGTGGTCAAGTGGGACGAAGCTGTTAACTGCATAGAATTCTTTATGCTCAGACATGGCAAAGTTCGTGCCGAAAAAAGAGCATGTGCGGGAAGTGTTACTTCATTACTTCATTTTGAAGGAAACTGCTGCTGAAAGTTTTCGAATTCTTCGAAAAGCTTATGGTGAACATGCTCCATCTCAAGATACGTGTGAACGCTGGTTTAAACGATTTAAGAGTGGCGATTTCAACGTTAAAGACATCGAATGACGTGGCCAACCGAAAAAAGTTTGAGGACCAAGAACTGCAAACACTATTGAATGAAGATACGTGTCAAACCAAGAAACAACTCGCCAAAAGATTGAACGTTGCTCAGCAAACAGTTTCCAATCGTTTAAAAATAATGGGTATGATTTTGAAGGAAAAGAAATGGGCGCCACATGAACTGACTGAGAGACAAATGGAAAATCGAAAAGTCATCTGTGAAGTTCTACTTCAACGTCATCAAAGAAAATACTTTCTACATCGCATCGTGACTGGTGACAAAAAGTGGCTTTATTTTGAAAATCCTAAACGCAAAAAGTTGTGGGTTGATCCAGGTCAACCATCAACATCGCCTGCAAGGTAAATCGGTTTGGACAAAAGACAATGCTCTATGTGTAGTCGGATCAGGAGAGTGTAGTGTACCATGGAACACATCAAACCCGGTGAAACCGTTAATAGTGATCGGTACCGACAACAAATCATCAATCTCAACGAGACTTTGATCGTAAAACGACCACAATGGGCAACAAGACACGGCAAAATAATTTTGCTTCATCTTATCGCGTCATCACACACTTCAAAGCCTGTTAAAGACACGTTAAAGGACCTAGGCTGGGAAATATTAGCTCACCCGCCCTATTCACCAGACCTTGCCCCTTCAGATTATTACTTGTTCCGGTCGATGGAGCATGCACTTTCTGAGCAGCACTTCCGATCGTATGAAGAGGTGGAACAGTGGGTCTCTGAATGGTTTGCTTCCAAGAACACCAAGTTCTTTTGCGACGATATCCACAAAATGTCTGGAAGATGGAAGCAATGTGTAGAAGCGATGAGCATTACTGTGAGTAAACCCCTTTTGTTGTTTCTGTTGAACTTTTCGTATTTTCTTTGCGTACCAAATCCGCATTATTAACTGGTATACCTGGTACTCTGGCAGACGGATTGATCATAGTTGCCCTCATCCATGACCTTCACGATCACCAGATCTGTATCAAGTTGTGTATATTATCTGTAGACTTATATGAATACACTCGTGTACGCCTTACCTGTGCTACATCAACAGTACTATACCAAAACATTTTAAGCCTGTGCTAATATCTCGGCACAGACCGCATGCATGCCAGTCGTTAATGCGATGTCTCACAGAAGATCCTTTGAACCTTTGTCGTGATACTTGCAGTTCAGTGTGCTTATTTCCATTTATCAGTTGTAAGAGTACTAATGTAAATCTCGTGAGCTACCTAGGTATCTTGTCAGCATACTCTAAATCTTATCTGTACTCATTGAGTTATCTCGATGTCTGTATTTTAGTGTTTCAGTGCACCTGCTCCAACGATCTATGTCTCACACTCATCGTATTTCTGTCGCTGGATTTCTTGGTCGAATTCTTCGTATGTGCAGTTGTACCTAGGTTTGCAGCTACAGGGTGTCTACTATTTCAGACAAATAAAGTTCCCTGACTTTTCCAGGTTTTCCAGACCAAAACAAAAAAAATTCCAGACTATATTTTAGTGTAGTTAAGGAATCACTATTCTCTACACATTTGTATTTTTATAATATATATTCTCTTACTTGTGACAGGTGTTATAAAAATATGAACAACACTTAAATAAGTACCTATTTATTCCTGACAAGAACAATATTGTTAAATACACTATACTTTTTGATGATCTCCCCTTTACATATATATATATATATATATATATATATATATATATATATATATATATATATATATATATATATATATATATATTTGAAATGCAAAAAAAGTGAATGACAAAACATACATAATAATACATAAAATTGTGTATAAAGTTTTTTTATATTTCACATCACGTATTTCATATGACGTACTCATTTACATAAACTGGATTACTCAAGTGATTTACTTTCATTAGATTTTTTATTATTCAGAACATGAAGTAGGGCTGATACATACACGACAATACATACAGATATATGGATACTAACAAGAATGTCGTTGCGAGATACAAATACTGACAATTTTTGTGGATTTCAGTATTCTAGATTATAAAAGTATTTCTAAAGTACAGAATATTTTTATAATCTAGAACACTAAAATCTACTTGAGATTTCCAGTTACGATCAAGTTACTGGATCTTCTCTTAAGATTTTTAGGGTGCTTATCAACTTAGTTTATTTCTTTTGTTGTCTTCGCAACGATTTTTCCTTCTTTTTCTTCAGTTCTTTTAACTCTGCAGTTCCTCTCTTTCTTTCGCACGATTTTTCTCTGTCTCAGTTGTTGTCTGCTTCCTTTCGAGAGCCTCTTGCCATTTAGAATTTACATTTCTTGCTGCATGAATTAAATGTTGAAATTGGCATTGCCTGAACACGTCCGTGGAACGTGACAACGTCACGTACTAGTCTGTGCGAAACTAAAGAAATGAAATGAAATATTTTAAGTTTTACGTCCCACTAATATGCCGGCTAGGCTAAAGGAGACAGTGATTATGAGAAATGAATGAAATGGTGGAATGAAGAAAGTGGGAGGAAACGGCAGAACCCCGAGAAAACCCACGAGCACGGTGTTTGTCCACCACAAAGTCCACAAGGTTTTAGCTGGGATCGAACCAGGGACCCCAAGCACCGGAGGTGAACGTTCTACCACTGAGCCACCGCGCCCCCTTGGGAAACTAAAGAGTCTTTGTGTAGATTACCCACAAGAAACTCCTTATTCAATGAGAAACTGTTCAACGGAAGAGTTTCCGTGTGATAATACTAGAAATTTCTTAACGAACGATGAAAAATTGGTGTTAGTGTTGTCAAGAATGAAGAACCACAAGTGATCTAAACGATCCTTAATCACGTCAAAATTCTTCATTCTTGTGATAACTGAATCTTGAGAACAAAATTTCATTGTAGAGTCGTTTTACTTAATCAATAGCAGGGCCAGACATGATGATTCTCTACAAGCTCTTCCAATGCTAAGGGTTTTTTTTTCTCCCCAAGTGTCTTGTTTAAAACTGTATCGGAAGAAAGTCATACCGCTCTATAAGTAAGTCTGTATTTCAATGTCAATTTACAGAGAATCTTCTTACAAAAGCCTGTTAAAATATGCAAACAATCTTCCGAAAAACGAAGGGCATCCAGTTCAGATAACTTCTCGGATTTTAACGCTGTACGTGTTGCAAATCCGACATCAACCTGCTTAGCCGAACACAGATCCTTACTACCATCTTCTAGGTAAACTTTCATCAGATGTCCAGAACTTGCTGATTCAATCACAATGGATTTTTTAACAAATCTAATCATAAGGGTCTTCAGAAGTTTAAATATTTCACCAGAAAGAAAAGGAAGCATTGATGGTCTGACTGGAATTTCAAAAGAAAAGGTTGAATGTCTGCAGCAATGGTTTGGAAGAAAGATAATGTAGTAAAGAATCTTTCAGGCATGATTTAACTATTTCAAAGCTGTCACAAGATAGTTCTCGATTACTTCCTGAAACCAGCGGTGTAGCGAGCATTACAAGATTGGGAGAAGTGGAAATGAAACTTGAAATTGCCAATTCTTGATAAAAAAATTGCCAAGTGTTTCGAAAATCTTAGTCCTACTTTTACCAACTGTGTGGAAAACTATTACAGCAACCTTATTTTCATATTCGCCCCATTCATTGCCCTGCCTGAGATACGAATACGACTGCTCCTTTAGTCTACCCGGTAAACGCGGGACTTTAAATTAAATCAAACCAAAAAAATATATATATATATATCGCCCCACCCTTTACTTAAAAGCGTCGTAAAAGTCAGTGCTGTTCCCAAAGGAATAATATTGCACACAAATACCCCCTTAGCTCATCTACTTCACATTTTAAGGACATTTGTTAAAACGCTCGACTTGTTGGGTAATGTGCGAAACAAGGATCTGGCAGGGAAGGGGGAAAATACAAAGTGAATGTCTTTGTATGATGATTTTCTACAAAAATAAATAATGTCTGTGGTTAAAAGAGAAAAATGCACTATGATACATATTTTAATGTGTGAGATTTGATTCTACATTAAACAAATCATTATCGAATTAAAACAGTGGAATTTATTACGAAAAGCAGTGTGCGAAACCCTTGGGGAACGAGGAAATTCTCTCCACTAAATATTGTTTTTCACAAAATTTCCCCCACTGAGTCAATCCATTCTAAGTTATGAAGCAGGTGCCGCTCGACTATCTCCAAAAACTCTAATTTTTTCATGAAGGTTTATGCTATAACAGGCACTTCAAAACTACAAATAATTAGTTTTTTACAACATTCCATGGCGACGCAATGGCTGCCGCCACTTAACATTTTTTTCGATTCTACGCGTTTAAGTTGTTTTGAACATCTCAGCATGTATTTGTCCTAACAAATTGAAAATTGCTGGACGTCTCCAACATTTGAAGAGCTAAAACTTTGATCTCCTAACATTTTTCCTAAAACCACTTGAAGGGAGTGAAATCAGGGTCTACATTAGCAACATTTTTGGACATTGAAAACATGCTTGGGAAGAGGAAACAAATAACGTAGAGGTCTGAATTTGTGTATGCATGTAGTGCGGGAACATAAGTTAATACACAAAAATTTAAAGACTTGTAGCTGCTCCCAAACGTCTGAAAAATATCGTAAAGTTGGGGAATTATACCAATTTAGTATATTTCACTGTCCAATATCTCCAATGGGCCTGGATAGAAAAATCTGAAATTTTGGGAATATTTAGTCCTTTAGTATACCATAACACACAACAAAGCGCGTTTTGTGTTTTTGAGCAGAAGGGGTTCAAAGTATAAAGTAATGACGTCATACTCTAGAAGGTGTTTTGTTCATAAAATCTGTTTTGGGCATTGAAAACATGCTTGGGGAGAGGAAACAACTATGTAGAGGTCTGAATTTGTGAGTGCATTTAGTCCGGGATCATAAGCTAATACACAAAAATTTACAGACCTGTAGCTGCTCCCAAGGGCCTGAAAAAATCGTAAATTTTGGGAATTATGCCAATTTAGCATATTTAACTGTTCAATATCTCCAATGAGTCTATATTTAAAAAATCTGAAATTTTGGGAATAGTTAGTCCTTTAGTATACCATAACACACAACAAAGCGCGGTTTTGTACAGAATGGGGTCAAAATACTAAGTAATGACATCATATTCTAGGATGTGTTTTATTCATAAAATCTACTGGAAATTTGTCAGTGTTTACAGCGAGTAAGTGTTCACTGATTTGAGAATGTAGACGAAAATAAAGGACACCAGTCTCCTGCAAGAGGTGACAGGTAAAACAAGAAATAACATGATTGAGTATCCTGATAGGCCCTATAGCAAGCAGCAAGAGCAAGGAATACTTACGGACTTTTTGTCAAGGGTGCATTTTGACTTTCCTTGCCTTCTACTGATAGCGGCATTCTTCACCAGTGCTGCTGTGGGTATGATACGACAGTGTTACAACTAGAGAAAAGAAACGAGTTTGAGAACCCTGACTGGACTAACCATTCATCCTACTTTATTTTACTTTACAACAACTAATTTTTAGTAGACTTTATGAACAAAACACCTCCTAGAGTATGACGTCATTACTTTATACTTTGACTTCCTTCTGGTAAAAAACACAAAACTCGCTTTGTTGTGTGTTAAAGGACTAACTATTCCCAAAATTTCAGATTTTTTTTTATCCAGGCCCATTGGAGATATTGGACGGTGAAATATGCTAAATTGGTAAAATTACCAAACTTTACGATTCTTTTTCAGACCTTTGGGAGCAGCTACAGGTCTGCAAATCATTGTGTATTAACTTATGACCCCCGGACTACATGTACACACAAATTCAGACCGCTACAGGAGTTGTTTCCTCTTCTCAAACATGTTTTCAATGTCCAAAAATATTGCTACTGTAGGCCCTGATTTCACCCCCTTGAAATGGTTTTAGGCAAAATTCTTAAGAGATCAAAGTTTTAGCTGTGTACGAGCTGGAGACGTCCAGCAATTTTCAACTTGTTAGGACAAATACATGCTGAGATATTCAAAACAACTTAAACGCCTAAAATAAAAAAAATGTTAAGTGCCGGAAGCCATTGCGTCGCCATGGGATGTTGTAAAAATAATTAATTGTGGTTTTGAAATGCCCTGGTATAGGATAAACATTCATGAAAAAATTAGATTTTTTAAAAGGTCGAGCGGCAATTTTTCTTTTTTCTCGATCACTTTGCTTGGATTGACCCCACTAAAACCTTGCTGAAGAGAATAATAAAGTGGAATAATGTCAGAAGTTTACAAAATAATTACAGTAATTCATGTATAATCAACGTGTATTCCATATTTAATTATTAGGTGAACTAGTAGTCAGCGATATACTCATAATACCTAATTTTGTATAGTTTACTACTTATGGATGCCCAAATACGTGAACTTTCTATACCGAACTTGGAATATGAAATTGCGCAGAGCTTTTCTTTTTTCTTCAGTCCTTCCGTCTCCTCCCATTTCGATTTCTTGATTTCGCACTCTGATGAAAAGTATAAAATACCGGCAGGAAAAATACTAATATGTAACCTCCCTACTCGGACCCCTACAACCACGCCCCGGGCCACGTGCCTCGCTTTCTCCCCCATACTCGCTGGCAACCTACTGTGATACCATTCCCAAAATACACTTTTCTTCAGTTCTCCCTACTCGAAAAGCAGGGTAAATAAAAATATCTCATTGCAAAACGGAACTGTAATATTGTTGGTTTCTATATTAATGTGATTACCTTTCGTTTCAAAGCGAGAAGTCTATTCACACATAAAGCAGACCCGCCTGATCCGGAGTCCTCGATAGTCCAGTGTCGCACGATACGCCATGACCCACGTACCGTCCAACCATGGAAAATCGAACATCCCCAAAAAAATCTTTCTCTTTTATGACCCCATTTTAGGGGTGTATTCGTTCTCTTTTATGAGCACTTTTTTCAACTCCTATTTTAACATAGCAGAAATCACACATACTACGAACATAGCAGATCTGATAAAAGACAATGAACACATTCTCCAACACCTACGTATGTAACACAGCAAAAGCTATTAACATAATAGACAATAATTGGGGTGTATTTGCTCTCTTTTATGAGAAGTCCTGGCGGGAGCTCATGTGGTTCGGATTCCACGTTAATCAATAGGTCCACGTCTCATATAGCCTCGCTGCTGAACGGGACGTTAAACTCAATCAATCAATCTTTTATGAGAAGTTTTTTCAACTTCTATTTTAACATAACAGAAATTACTTAATACAATGAACACATATTCCAATTAGATATTACACAGAGACTACGAGCATAGCAGAGCTGATAAAAGAGTATGAGCTAATTTAACCAGTATTTAATATAGCACAGACTACAATCCCGATTTAATACAGCGGCGAATACATAAGACTATGAACTAGTAGCAGGGGTATATTCGTTCTCTTTTGTGATCACTTTTTTCAACCCCTATTTTAACATAGCAGAAATTCCTTAATACAATGAACACATAATACAATCAGATATTACACAGAGACTACGAACATAGCAGAGCTAATAAAAGACTATGAACAAATTTTCCAACCCCTATGTAACATAGCAGAAATTACATATGACTACGAACACGTAGCAGACCTAATAAAAGAGTTTGACTTATTTTTCCACCCCTATTTTAACATAGCGAAAACTACATAAGACTATGAGCAAGAGACTACAAACGCATATTTTAGCAGCACTCCTAAAGACAACTAACATAGTAAACATAGCAAAGACAACTAACATAACAGAGAATAATGGGGGTGTACTCATTCCCTTTTATGAGCACTTTTTTAACCCCCTAGTTTATCATAACAGAAATTACTTAAGACAATGAACACAGAGACAATCCAATCAGAAATTACAGACTACGGATACCTATTTTCGCAACCCCTATTATATAAAAGAGTAAGGCATATTTAACCACTATTTAACACAGCACGGATTACAACCTTTATTTAATACAGAAGAGAATATGAACCATGACAGGAGTGTACTCGTTCCCTTTTATCAACCCCTATCTAACATAGCAGAAATTACACAAGCAATCACCTAGTACTATATGCCCCAAAAGTACTGACCATCGAGGTCAAAGGTCAAATATTTCGACCAGAAAAACTCGTAAATGGAGCAATATATTTAGGTGCTGTTTCCACATTTAGTAATAGGTCATCAACTACTACATGCCCCAAAAGTACTGACCATCAAGGTCAAAGGTCAAATATTTAAACCAGAACAATCCGTAAACGGAGCAACATATTGAGGTCCTGTTTCCACATTTAGTAATAGGTCATCAACTACTACATGTCCGAAAATATTGACCATCGAGGTCAAAGGTCAAATATTTAAACGAGAATAACTCGTAAACGGAGCAACATATTAAGGTGCTGTTTCCACATTTAGTAATACGACATCTAGTACAACATGTCCTGAAAGTACTGACTGTCAAAGTCAAAGGTCAAATATTGAAACGTAAATAACTCGTAAACGAAGCCACATATTGAGGAAGTTTCCACACATCATAATAGGTCAGCAAGTACTACATGTTCCAAAAGTGCTGACCATCGAGGTCAAATATTTTAACAAGAATACCTCGTAAACTGAGCCACATATTGAGCTACTGTTTCAACATTTAGTAATAAGTTATCAACTGCTACATGTCCCAAAGGTACTGCCGAACGAGGTCAAAAGTCAAACATTTAACACTTAATAACTTGTAAAACAGAGCAACGAATAAATTTTTGTGACTTATTTAGTATTGTACCAAGTAGAAAAAAGCAAAGAAGATCCATTTTAACTAGCTCAAACAAACGAAGGAATAAATTTGAGTGGCTTATTTACTTTTGGGCCAACGAGGAGAGAAGCGAAGAAGGACCATTTTTAACTAGCTTAGTATGTTATACCTTTTGTACTATTTAAAAAAACAAAGGCATAAATTCGGGTATTCTATTTCCTTTTGTATCAACGAGAAAAAGCGAAAAAGAACCATCTTACCCACCTCAGAATTTATATACCTTTTGAATTACTCCAATAAACGAAAGAATAAATTTGGGTGTTCTATTTTTACACCATTTTTGTATTATTTAAACGAAGGGATAAATTTATACCAACAAGAAAAAGTGAAGAATGAATAAAATTGGTTTCTTTACTTTCGTATTATCGAGAAAGAAAACGAAGGTCCATTTTAACTAGCTTAGAATTTATGTACCTTTCATGCTAATCAAATAAACGGAAGAATAAATTTGTACTCACCAGAAAAAGTGAAGAAGAGCCATTTTAACTAGCTCAGTATTTTATACCTGTTTCTACCATTTAAATAAGCGAAAGAATAAATTTGTACTAACCACAAAAGACAAATTAGGATCATTTCAACTGCATCAAAATTTCTGTCGATTTTGTGCTATTCGAATAAACAAAGAAATAAATTTGAGTGGTCTATTTTATTTTTGTACCAATCAGAAGAGAAGCAAAGAAGGTCCGTTTTACTTATCCCAGCATTTTATACCTTTTTGTGTCATTTAAAGAAATTAATAAATAAATTCGGGTGTCCTATTTCCTTTTGTACTAACGACAAAAAAGCGAAGAAGGACCATTTTTGGCTGCCTTAGAATTTTATACCTTTTGTAATATTTAAATAAACGAGGGAATAAATTTGTGTGACCTATTTAGTTTTGTACCAAACAGAAAAAAGCAAATACATACCATTTAACTAACTAATAATTTTTGTTCTACACAAAACAAAGAGATGAATACATTTGTACTAGCCAGGAAAAGCGAACAAAGACCATTTTAACTAACTGAAAATTTATACCTTTTGGTACTATTTAAACAAGCGAAGGGATAAATTTTTGTGACCTATTCAATTTTGTATCAAGAATAAAAAATGAGGAATTGTCATTTTAATTAGCTCAGCATGTTATACCTTTTTGAGCTACTGAAACAAACGAAACAATAAATTTGAGTGGCTTATTTACTTTTGTACTAACGGGAAAAAAGCGAAGAAGGACTATTTTCACTAACTCAGCATTTTATACGTTTTTGTGCTACTCAAATAAGCGAAGGAATAAATTTGAGTGGCGTATTTACTTTTGCACCAACTGAAAAGAAACCGAAGAAAGACCACTTCAAGTAGCTGAGTATTTTATATCATTTTGTAATTTTTAAATCAACAAAGGAATAAATTTGTCCTAACCAGAAAAAGCAAAGAAGGACCACTTTAACTAACTCAGCATTTTATACCTTTTTGTGCAATTCAAATAAACGACGGCGTACGCGTCTTTGGCGTGGGAGGCCCGGGTTCGATTCCCGGCGAGAGCTCATGTGGTTCGGATTCCACGTTAATCAGTAGGTACACGTCTCATATAGCCTCGCTGCTGAACGGGACGTAAAACTCAAAATCAACTCAACTCAACTCAAATAAACGACGGGCTAACCTCATTTAAACAATGTTCAACCGTTGAGGTAATACAAAGTTTTAATGAGAATACTAGAAACAATTCTAATTAGAATACTACTGGGAAATTCCTGACTTTGCAATTTCAGAAAAAAATGTGTATTTTTGTACTGGTATCCTTCGTTAATACCGATCTGATAGCATATTATATATCATTGTAGAGGACATGCAACATATGCTATTCTCAATTAAACTTCTTTTCAATATGTTCAACCGTTGAGACAATACAAAGTTTTAGGTATAATATTAGAAGCAATTCTAAGAAAAATACTACGCAATTTCAGAAAAAATACGTATTTTTCTACCCGTCGTTGATACCAAACTGGTGACATATACCGGGTAAGGCATTTAAAACTGTCTTTGAAAATATCTGGAAAACTACAAATCGTATTTTAAAAAAAGTTGTTCGCCTCAAAGTTGGACATCCAATGATGCCACACTCGACCCCTACCCACACGCCCGGGGGGCTGGAAGTCAAATTTGAAATCTTAAATAGAACCTCCCATTTGTATTGCATATTCTGATTTTCCGTGCAGAAATATGTAACTTTTGTATTGAATAATTTTTTCATTGCGTGAGAGATGGCGCTGTAAACGACAAAAACCAAGAAGGCTTACAAACACGAAAAATGAGGCATTTTACAGTGTTTTGGGGAATATCTTGGAAACTACAAATCGGATTTTTAAAAAGTTGTAACAAAAGTTGTTCGCCTCGACAGGGGACATCCAATGATACCATCAACTTTGAAATCTTAAACAGAAACCCCCACTTTTTATTGCGTATTCTGATTCCCCGTGAAAATATATGTAACTTTCGTATTGAACATTTTTTTTTCGTTGCGTGATAGATGGAGCTGTAATCGACAAAAATCAAAATGGCTTAATAACGAAAAATGAAGCACTTAAAACTGTTTTTGGGAATATCTGGAAAACTACAAATCGGATTTTGAAAAAGTCGTAAGAAAAGTTGTTCGCCTCGAACGGGGACATCCAATGATACCACACTCGACCCCCTTAATCCCACCCTCCAGGGGCGGGGGGATCTTAAATAGAAACCCCGATCTTTTTTTGGATATGTAACTTTTGTATCGAAAATTTTTTTCGTTGCGTGATAGATGGCGCTGTAATCTACAAAAATCAAAATGGCTTACGAGCACTTGAAAAATGGGACATTTAAAACTGTTTTTGGGAATATCTGGAAAACTACAAATCAGATTTTGAAAAAGTTGTAAAAAAGGTTGTTCGTTGCGAAGGGGACATCCAAGGATACCACACTCGACCCCCTACCACTACCCCCGGGGACGGGAAGGGGGTAAACTTTGAAATTCTTAATAATAACTTCGTTTTTTATTCCAGATTCCGATTCTCCATGTAAAAACACGTAACTTTTGTATTAAAACTTCTTTTCATTACATGATAGATAACGCAGCAATTGACAAAAAATCAGAATGGGTAAAAACTGTTAGGGATGGGCACGAGTCGAGCTACGAGTTCTGAGCCTAGTTACTGTTTATGAAATCGAGTTTCGAGTCTAATTTAATTTGATAAATAGCTCGCTCATTCAGCTCGTTTTCAAAGCATGTCCTGATTAAACTGCAAAGCGAAAGCCATGAAAAATATAAACAGTAATGTGGAATACCTTTTTGTGTTGCCCACGAGAGGGAACACTGGTCGCCTCTAGTCTCGTCTCGATAACAAGACGACAAGTTATTTTTATAACGACCTTAGTTCGCCATGACTCAACTGAGCCGAGGTCTCTAGCCAGCTCGCTTGATGTGAGCCATCGGCTCGTTTGGGATAAGCCACAGTGTAAAAATAATTTCTCTAGGTTTCCGGAAAAATGCGGGCAGCTCCGAAGGCAGAGACGTTTCCGAGGAATTTCGGAAACTGTATTTTTCCGACTCGCTAAGAAACCTGTAGGTTTCCGAAAACGATCGGAAAAGTTTTCTGACTTGGGTCGGAAAAGTTTCCGAACATCTTCCCAATAGTTTTCGGAAACATACGTATTTCTTAGCGAATTGGAAAAATGTAGTTTACGAAATTCTTCGAAAACGTCTCTGCCTCCGCAGCTGCCCGCATTTTCCCGAAAAAGTTCCACTGTAAAGCTTTTCCGATTTCTTTCGGAAACATCCTAATTTTTTTCTGATTTTAAATTCTATACGCAATGGAGACCTTCTCAATATTATATTATGATCCATCGAAGATGCTAATAGAATTATATATATATATATATATATATATATATATATATATATATATATATATATATATATATATATATATATATATATATATTAAAAAATTGTCTTTGATGTTGAGTTGATTTTGAATTTGACGTCCCTTCAGCAGCAAGGATATATGAGATGAGACCTACTGATTAACGTGGAATCCGAATCACATAAGCTCCGGCCGGGAATCGAACCCGAGCCTCCTACGCCAAAAGGCCCGTACCCTAACCGCTTTGCCACAAATCTCTTGATTGCTTTCAATTCTGCAAGTCAACCCTATGACTCGCTAGGAGAACATTGAAACTTTTACTTTGATTAAAAGAATAAAATAGAAATTACCGGCTGTAAGTGCATCTTCATTTTTTTAATCAGTGTAAATAATTCATGGTCTCCGAGGGAAACAGCTGGGTTTGTGGAATTGAAGGCATATAAAAAAAAAGCATATGAATTACATTGTAGTAGTACCCAGACAGCAATTTAAACTTGCTGCAAGTTGCCACAAACTTGCTGTCGCAAGGTCAATTAGCTTGCCGCAAGCTATACTATGCAAGCCAATTAGCTTGCTGCAAGCTTGTGGCATGCTAGTTCGTTACATCTGGGCAAGGCTTGGGGCAAGCTTGTCTTCACAAGTTAAACGCAAGTCAAATTATCTCAAACGCAATCCAATTATAAGCGTATTCTCATCAATGGCAAGCTTTAATAAGCTTATTGCAAGCGAAACACACGCTAAACAAGTTATATGGAAGCTTGCAGTAAGAGAATTTAGATAAAACAGTATGAAATCCATATAATTTAACCGTCTGATTAAATCTATGCTACAATATATTGTTCCCTCAACTTCCCAATTATTGAAGCAAATGCACAACCGTGAAAACACCCAAGTCTCCGATCCGCTTCTGCAAAACATCAAAATACGCATAATTGTTACGTTTAAGTTCTGAGAAGCAACGTTTTTTTTTAGTGCTAGCTTGATGGCTAGCTCCCCCAAAGGGTTATGCCCTTTATATGGGAAGAGAAGGAAGAGGATTGTGGATAGAAGGTATATGGTGCTGGTTTATGAGTACAATCTTTATTTATTAGCTTCAATAACAAACAAACAAAAAAAATAAACAACAGGTATATTACGAAGATAAATATAGAAATAGATGTGAATGTATGATACAACAGCAGACATTATCGCATTATGCTATAATCATAAGGATGGGAAGTAGGTACTATTGAAAGCGATGGCATTGCCTTTATTTGGTTATGGGATCATATGAAGGACATTATAGCTTTAATGCTATAATCATAAATGAGGGGAATATATGAGATGAAAATGAAGTGCATCGGACATCACAACACGTGGGATATGTTAGTGGACGAATGAGCTTATCTTCCGGTCCTGGGGTGGCTCAGGACCATGATGGAGACAGTGGGAACCCTGTTAGAACAAAAGGACTACTGTGCAACATAGGATGGAAAGATGAGAGGTGAAGAATAGTCTGTTTTATAAGCAGCAACGGCATGAAGATCGGGATGATCAGGGGGTAAAGTGTAATGATGTAATGAAAAGAGAAGGGAAATTGAAGTATGATGAAGGGGGTGAGAAGGGGTATAAGCTGTATCAAATTTCATAGTATCTAAGAGGAGGCATGTCGTTCCTCGAACCGTTTAGTAATATACTTCAGTCGGAGGGTTTCGAGGTGGTATAAAATATGGGGAAAAGTTAGGCGCTCATAAAGTTCGTGTGTAGGGCTGAGTGCAATGCGGAATGCAATGCGTAAGGCATGGCGTTCAAGAATTTTTAGTTTCTCCTAATAAAAGGGAGAGGCGTTAATCCAAGCCACGAACCCATACGTTAGTATTGGCCGAAGAAAAACCTTGTATGTGTTTAGGACGACAGATGATTTGAGACCCCAAGTCGTTCCAGTTAAGCGTCGTAATAGATTCAATCTATTATAAGCTTTAGCGACAACCGTCTTTAAATGAGGACGCCAGGTAAGGTGTTTGTCGATGGTGAGACCAAGATATTTAACGTAATTAGTGGGTTTCAGGCGAGTGTCGTCGACGGTTAAATTGAGATAAGATGGATTTTTCTGAATTTTACTACGTTTTCTGGGAGGAAGAAGAAATAATGTTTGTGTTTTATCTGGATTTATCTTGAGCCTCCACTGGTTGCACCAGCTGACGAAGGAGTTGATAGCAGCCTGCATAGCGGTATTAATTTGATTTACTGTGTTCCCTAAGGCTAGGAAGGCTGTATCGTCTGCGTATTGAAAAAGTTGGATGTTGTCTGGAAGTGGCGGTAAGTCTGCAACATATAGAAGATATAATAAAGGAGAAAGTGCTGAACCCTGAGGCACGCCGGAATGTAGAAAGATGGGATGTGAAAGAGCACTGTTGATTGAGATATAAGCCAATCTGCAAGAGAGAAAATTATAAATAAAACGGGCGTAGGCGAGAGGAAGTTTGAAATTCAACAATTTAGCAATGAGACCTTGGTGCCAAACTTTATCAAATGCTTTCTCAAGATCAAATAATACTAAGCAGGATGGTTTGATGGTATTGTAATGATCAGTTATGATAGTGAGCATTCGTAAAAGTTGGTCGTTGATACAGTAATTTGGACGAAAGCCTGCTTGATGATTCGGGAGAAGGTTTTTAACGGAGAGGTGTTGGTGGAGCCTGTAAACGAGAATACGTTCAAGAATTTTGCTGTAGATGGATGTTAATTGAATTGGTCTGTCAGAAGCAACGTTATTGGCAGGTTTGTCCGGCTTTTGAAACATTAAAACTTTTGAGGTTTTCCAGTGAGACGGTATGTAACCTGTTCTGAGTATAAATGTAAAAATGAGAGCTAAGAGGTGTAGGAGAATATACGGTCCTTCTTTGATATGGCGATATGTGATCTCATCTAGTCCAGGGGCAGTATTGCGTTTTCGTGCTATGGTGTCTTGAATTTCGACTGTGGTGATAGGAGTTGTAAGTGGATGGTTAGCGGGAAGAGAGTGGGATGGATTTGGTTGAAGGTGAGGGGACTGAAAATTAACTTTTTCGACTGGATGAGTTTTTGACTGATTAGTAAGTGGTAGAGGAGTGAAAATGGTTTGTAGATAATCGGCAAAAGCGTCCGCTTTATCTTTATCGGTATGAAGAGCTTTGTCATGGTGGATTAATGGATATGGCGTATGTGTCTTTTTACCTGTTAGGATGTTGAATCTTTTCCAAAATTTCGTGGGGTGAGCAGTATCTGAAAGTTTATTGCAAGTGTCTATCCAACGCCATTGTTTATATGCCCGTATGTAATTTCGGACTGTCCGTTGAAATTGTCTATGAAGCCTTAAGGATTCGACATTGCGGTGCGTTGATAATCTCTATAGAGTTCTCTAGAACGACGAATAAGTGGAAGGTAATGGGGTGGGAGTTGAGGATGATGAGGAGAAATAGTTGACTTGGGAATATGGGAGTTTGCGGATGCCTGAATAGATGTGATAACGTCAAGCGCATGATATAAACCTTCTTCTGTAGTAGGGGCTTCTAAGTGTTCAAGACTGCGTGCAAGAGAAATGCGGTATGCTTCCCAGTCTGCTTTATCAAAACGTGGGACTTCACGTGATGGAATAGAATTGGATAGGTTGGAGACTCGGCGTGTGATAGAAAGTTTAATTGGAAGGTGATCACTGCCCATCGGATCGAGTACGTGCACAGTGCATCGGTCTATGAGATTATGCGAAACTATGACTACATCTGGTGTAGTGTTGGAAACATGTCGAGTTGGTTTGGGTAGTTGCAGAATAGTGCCGGTAGTGTGAGTTGTGATGAAATCGTGGAAGTGGCGTTTCTGACGATCGGTACGGCTGTGAAAATTGATGTCAGCCATGATTACAAACATTCTGAAGTTATTGGAAATATATTGAAAAAACGCATAAGGAAGCTCATGACCAGGGCGAATGTAGATTGTGGCAATGGTTACATAAAGGTTTGAAAAATAGAGCGTAACAACCAACTTTTCAGACAGATTTTGTATTGGAGGATGAAAGATGCGATATGGTAAGCTTGGAGGGAAACCAATAGCTACCCCACCATTTGCTCTGCGGGCTGGTATGGTGTTGTCATGGCAAAGAACATGATAATTTGAAACTTTGCTAGAGCGTGCAGCTGTAAGGTGAGTTTCGTTTAGTAAGAATGCATGAATGGTTTCCTCCAAAAGAAGTTGTTCAAACAAAGTCCTGTGTTCCTGTAAGGAGCTGATATTCAGAAACAATAAACTAATATGTGAGTCCATGTCTAAAAACTCAATGTGTATCAGTTTAAAGGTCAGTGTTGAGAATAGAAGAGTGAAAATATACAGTTTGACCAGAGTAAGTAGCTTGGAAGTTAACATTGAGGATTCTTTTGGCTGCCAGTTGAATTTGTTGGAAGACGTGTTGCCGTTGAAAGGGAAGAATGTTTTGAAGTGCTGTGGTGAGAAAAGAAAGAAACTGGTTGATTTTAATTGGTTGAAAAACAGAAGTTGGCGTATCCATAGGATTGTCGGTAGGTGCTGTAACCTTTAAGGGCACGACTAGTTCTGGCTTGCTTGGTTCAGGACGGGACTGTGCTTTGCATCTGTAGCTAAAAGTGGGATGAGCCTCTCCACAAGTACTACATGCTGGCGGATTTTGGAGGTTTGGACAGGTTTTCGTGTTATGAAGTTGCGAGCAGTATCCGCTTTTCGCAGGATTACGACATTCCGCTGTGCTATGCGAGTTATAAATTTGACATTTCTCGCAACGCAATGGAAGGGGAGCTGGAGTGTGTGATGGCTCCACTCTGTGGCGTTTTTTATAAATGAAAGCTCCATTGCAAAGTAAATCGTCAATGGTCTCTTGAGAGCTAGTCAAAACGCGGACCATGTAAGTTGCGCCATGTACGCTTTTGATGCGTAAACACTTGAGAATGGAGTGCCCTTCAGCTTTTAGTTCCTCGCTGACTTCAACGTCGCTTATACTTGGTTCGACTCCACGTATGACTACTGATAAAGCAGGTTGTCGGCGTGGAGGAGGTTGCAGTTTTATATGTTTATCTGTTAGTTTCTGCAGGTTAGCGTTTTTCCCAAAAATTTCAAATGAGTATTTATTTCGAATAGTCGTTGCAAAGTTAGGATCTGGTGATTTAATTATGATCCCGTTGCGAGTTTTAGTGATCTGAGTGACTTGTGCTCGAGTGAAATACTTTGTTAGTTGAAGAAAAATTTGCTTCTAGTTTTGGAACTTCGGATCATAATTAGTAAGTAGATAAGAATAGAACGTCGGCTTTGAGATATCTTCTAGAGAAGGAAATTGCTGCCTATCGTCAGGAGATGGTACGTCCATCTCGGTAGTGTGAGGTTGCACAGGTTGCGAAGAATGGTGCTTTTTTGGCGGTAGCGATTTTTGCTGACTGCGGGTAGTTCGCACTGGGCCTGGAGATCGCGACCGAGATCGGACACCTGCCCACGAACCCTTGCTGTTTTTGCGTTTATCAGTCTTGCTGATAGCACCAGTTGAAGCAGAAGGTGAGGGTGTTGTTTGCCCGGTGTCGATATCCATGGTCGTCTAGATCGATGTGATGAATCAACAAAGTGCGTAACTCAGATGAAGGTAGACTGAATGAGAAGAAGAAATGATGCAATAGCCAAAAATAACTGGCCTCTCTCGGGTGAAACCCTCTATCTCGCCGCACCACTACGCCCGTAGCAATGATTGCCTGGTTGCGTCCACAACTCAGGATCGATCAAAGCCTAGACTCGATACCTAGGTACCTCGGCCGGAGAGTTGAGAGCCAAGTGGAAGTATAACCGAGAAGCAACGCTTTTTTTGCCAGCTAGCCGACGCTAGCTACTACCCGAAGAGGGTTACGCCCTCTGTAGGGGAAGAGATTTTTAAATAGATTGTGCTGTTCAGGAAGCCGTGGTTGGGATATGGGTTGATACATAAACTTTATTGTTCAATTGTGATGGTCATTATGGCCTTTAACCATAATCATGAGGTAAAGGAAATACATAAGCTTCAGTGAAGGAAAAGCATAACTGTAAAATGATATGAGATGAGAAGATGAAATGAAGTGCGAAACTCACTACAACACATAGGTTCTGTTAGTTGAACAAATGCAGGTTATCTTCTCGCCTAGGGGCGGCGCTAGGCATCAATGAAGACAGAGGAGCCCTGTTAGTACAGAAGGTATTACTGTGCATATGATGGCCATATGTGAGGTAGATGAGCGTCTGTAGAGTATGGTTCGTAATAGGCGGTGTCAGGGTGGTCTGGAGGTACAGTGTAACGGTATAGTGTAAACAGTAATGAGAGCGGCGGGAAAAGAGAAGCAGTAGGGGAGATGCTTCGGGCGTGGTCTTCAAACGTTTTCTGGAGAAGTGGATGATTGCTGTGCAGGCGCTGGGTGATGTATTTGGTCCGGAGTGTTTCTAAATGATACAAGATGTGTGGAAACGTAAGTCTGTCATAAAGATCTTGAGTGGGACTTGGTAATTTGATACGAAAAGCGATTCGCAAAGCATGACGTTCCAGGATGCGTAATTTCTCATAGTAGAGGATCGGAGCAGATATCCAAGCCGTAAATCCGTACGTGAGAATAGGACGGAGAAAGACCTTGTATGTGTTGAGAATTGTATGAGCATTGAGTCCCCAAGTAGTTCCAGCAAGACGTTTCAGGAGATTGAGGCGAGAGTAAGCCTTCTTGGAGATATCTTTTAGGTGTGCTGTCCAGGTTAGATGCTGATCGAAAGTGACTCCAAAATATTTGACACTGCGAGTAGGGTTGAGCAATACATCTTGCACTGTGAGGTGCAGAAGTCTTGGATTTCTGTGGACACGGGAACGATGCTTCGGAGCAAGAAAGAGAATTGCTTGAGTTTTTCCAGAAGCAATTCTATTTTTGCTCCGAAGCATCGTTCCAGTGTCCACAGAAATCCAAGACTTCTGCACTCACAGTGCAAGATGTATTGCTCAAGGTTTTCCCTGTCAAGCAGTGTCATCGGCATACTGGAAGAGTTTAACTGTAGCTGGAACAGGTGGAAAGTCGGAAACAAAGAGAATATATAATAAAGGCGACAAAGCCGATCCTTGGGAACTCCGGAATGGAGAAAAATGGGAAATGAAAAACTGGAGTTGATACAGACGTATGCCAGTCGACATGAGAGAAAATTAAAAATGAATCTGATGTAAACAATAGGCAATCGGAGCTGTTTGAGTTTATAAATGAGAGCGGGATGCCAGACCTTGTCGAATGCCTTTTCGAGGTCAAACAGGACCGAACATGATGGATTGCCTGTGTTAAAGTGATTATAGATGGAATTGGAAAGGCGAAGCAACTGATCATTTATGCTGAAAGAAGGTCTGAAACCAGCTTGTTCGAGTGGAATGACGTTGTGTAGTGCACCTGGATGAAGACGTTTAACAATGATGCGTTCCAGTATTTTACTAAAGGTTGACGTTAGTTGAATAGGGCGGTACGAGCTAACAGAGGCAACAGGTTTATGTGGTTTTAGGAACATTAGGGTTTTTGAAGTTTTCCAATCAGCAGGTATAAAGTCAGTTCTAAGAATAAAGGTATAGATGAGACAAAGGAGATATAAGACTACGTACGGACTTTCTTTAATGTGTCGATATGTAATAGAGTCCATGCCAGGGGCTGTGTTACGTCTATGAGCTACCACTGAGGTTATTTCAGAAATCGAGATAGGTGCAGTAAGTGGATTGTTTTCGGGTAAAGTGTGATGAACATTAGCCTGCAGATGAGGCGAATCCAGATTGAGGTTGTCGACTGGATGAGATCGATGGGGATATTCAGGTGCGAGAGGTGTAAAGATGTCCTGGAGATACCTGGCGAAAGCATTGGCTTTATCTGTATCAGTATGAAGCGGAGTATTGTTGTCGATGAGAGGATATGTTGTGTGAGTATTGAGACCAGTGAGTTGCCGGAAACGTTTCCAATACTGAGTAGGATGTGAAAGAGAGCCGAGATTATTGCATGTTTTGACCCAGCATCGCAACTTGTAAGCTTTAAGATAGTTGTGAACTGTTCGTTGCAATTGTCTGTGATGCTGAAGAGAGTCAAGGTTGCCAGTTGCAGCATAATCTCTATAAATCTGTCGGGATCGTTTTATCAGCGGTAAGTATTGAGGAGGTAATGAGGGTCGAAAATTTGAAACTGTTGATTTGGGGATGTATTTTTGTGGGCGTTTTGCATAACAGTGACGATAGAGTCCAGAGCATGAGTCGGTGAAGAAAGATCATTAAGATGATTCTCAAGGTATGATCGGTAGGCATTCCAATCTGCTTTATCATAGCGGTAGGTAATACGGGGCGGCGGCGTTTGAGAAGTGGTATTGCTATGAGTCTGAATAACTAATTTGATTGGAGCATGATCACTACCAATGAGGTCAAGAACATTAACAGAACTACGTTGTGATAGGTTGCTCGAAACAATGACTATATCGGGAGTAGTCTGACTCGTGGGGCGAGTCGGTTTGGGTAGTGGCAAAATCACTCCGGTGGTATGACTGATAATGTAATTGAGGAAACAATCCCGCTGCGTAACTGTCCGGCTATGTAAATTTACGTCTGCCATGATTATGTAAGTACGGAAGTTGTTGGAGATATATTGAAAGAAGCTGAATGGAATATCATGACCCGGACGAACGTAAATGGTTGCCACAGTTACGTACAGTGCTTGATAATATAGAGATGTAATAAGGTATTCAGGAAGATTTGGAAGAACTGGAGAATGGCTTCGAAATGGAATAGAGGGCGAAAACCCAATCGCTACTCCCCCATTGGCTCGTCTAGCTGGCATCGTGCTATCTTGGCGTAACAATTGGAAGCGAGATATGCGGCAGGGCAGTCTATGGGTGAGATGAGTCTCATTAAGGATGAAGGTATTTATGTGTTCTTCTAGTAAAAGCGCTTCAAAAAGCGGCTTATGCTGTGGTAAAGAGCGGATGTTTAGAAATAAGAAAGAGAGCGCCATAATGCAATGCAGAATAATACGAATTGTGACTGGATAGCGGTTAGACTTCAGTTTCAAGGACATGATAATATACACTATTGCCTGAATATGTTGGACAGATGTTGGCATGGAAAATTGCCTTGGCCGCGGATTGAATTTGTTGAGCGATGTGATCTCGTAGAAAGGGGTGGATGTTTTGTAGCGAGAGAGTTAGAAACGTCAGTAACTGATGAACAGTGACAGGTTGTTGTAAAGCAGGATTGGTCGGGGGTTGGATTTGTTCTGGTATGCGTAATGGTGCCACAGTCTCCGGTTTCGATGGCTCTGGAGCTGGTTTGGAACGACATTTATAACTGTATGTTGGGTGAGAGATCTTGACATGTGGAGCAGGTCGGAGGTAGTTTGAGATTTGTACAGCTGCGTGTAGGATGTGGTCCTGAGCAGTAACCACATTTAAACGAGTTTTTGCACTGTGAAGTTGAGTGCTGGCCATAAACCTGACACCGCTCGCAGCGAAGAGGTAAAGGAGCAGAGGTGCGTGATGGTTCAACGCGATGACGTTGTTTGTATATATATGCGCCACGAGTTAGTAACTCATCGATAGTCTGTTGAGAGTTGGTTAGTACTCGCACCATGTATGTCAAACCATGGTCGTTTTTGATCCTGAGGCATTTAATGACATTATGACCTTCTAGTTTTGGTTCTTCAAAAACTTCCTCGTCAGTGTGACTCGGATCTACCCCTCGTATCACAACAGACAGTGTGGGTGTTTTTCTCGGTGGCGGCGGCTGTTTTGAGCGTTGATCAGTGAGCTTGGTCATAGTTGATTTAGATCCAAAGATCTCAAAACTGAATTTGTTCCTGGTCGTACGCAGAAATTCCGAATCCGGCGTCTTAATAATCATGCCGTTCCGTGTTCTGACAATTTGAGTAATATTAGCCCGAGGCATATACTTGGTAATCTGCACCAAAAGAAGCTTAGGATTCGAAAATTTAGGGTCAAAGTTCTGGAGTAAGAAAGAATAAATTGGTGGTCGATTCGGAGGAGGCAGGTTGGGAAACTGGCGATCATCCTGTATGTCTATAATCATTGATGCTTCAGAGCTTGCATCGCTTAACTTATGCTGGCGTTTAGCAGGCGGTAGCTTGGTGGATGCGATAGGAGAACGTTGACGAGAAGAAGAGCCCTGGCTGGTAGAAATTCGTTCCAGAGAATGGCATCTCCGTCTAATCGGTTTCCCGGAGGAGCAAGAAGGTTCCGGTGCTATAGGCGGTAAGCCAGAATGTTGTCCAATGATAGGTTGGGACGCCATAAGTCACGGTGAAGATAATGAATGAAAAAGTGTGACTAAATGAAAGATGAAATGAATGAATGAATGAAGCTAAGCTTCCAAAAATATGTCCACTAATGTGTACGGTAACGCAGTCTCCACTCGAGTGATACCCTTATTCTCTCCCACTCTCTCGCCCGTTGCTGAGACTTGCCGTACTTGCGTCCACAAATACGTAATAATCGCAGCCTGGACTTGACACTGAAAAACAATGCCTCCAATGGGAAAGCTGGAAACCAGCGAAGTGGTGAATCAACGCTTTTTTTTTGTCCGCTAGCAAAAGCTAGCTACTGCCCGAAGAGGGTTATGCCCTCTGTAGGGGAAGAGATTCTGAAATATTATGGCAGTCAGAACAAACATACAGATGGGATATGGGTGGTTAAAGGAATTAATTTATTGATAATCAATTTATAGGTTATTATGGCCTTTAACCATAATCATTGTTAAGGTGCTATCGGTACAGATAGAGGAGAAGCATCAAGTTTGGATGAAAGATGAAATGAAGTGCAGATCACATCACAACACAGAGGTTCGGTTAGTAAAACGAATGTGTGTTATCTTCTCGCCTAGGGGCGACGCTAGGCATTAATGAAGACAGGGGTGCCCTGTTAAAACAGTAGGTGTTACGGTGCATATGATGGCCAGATATGAGGGAGATGAGCATCTGAAGAGTATGGTGCGTAATATCGGCTGTCAGGATGGTCAGGAGGAATGGTGTAACGGTACAGAGTAAGCAGTAATGAAAGCGGAGGAATGAGAGTAGCAGAAGGGGAGAGCTTACGGGCGTGCTCTTCAAATGTTTGCTGGAGAAGTGGATGATTCGATTGCAGACGGCGGGTAATATATTTGGTGCGAAGTGTTTCCAGATGGTATAAGATATGCGGAAATGTGAGTCGAGCATACAGGTCCCGAGTTGGACTGGGCAGCTTAATGCGAAAAGCTATACGCAAGGCATGTCGTTCAAGAATGCGTAGTTTCTCGTAATATGATGGTGGTGCAGATAACCAGGCTGTTAGACCGTAGACAAGTATAGGGCGCAGAAAAACTTTATAGGTATTCAGGATAGTAGTCGCAGAGAGTCCCCAGGTTGTTCCAGCAAGACTTTTCAACAGATTTAGACGACCATACGCCTTTTTTGAAATATCTTGTAGATGTGCCGACCAGTTAAGGCGGTGATCGAAAGTAAGGCCAAGATATTTAACAGTACGAGAAGGCTTGAGTGGTACATCTTGAACAGTGAGATTTAAGAGCCTGGGGTTACGGTGTATACGGGAACGGCATGTTGGAGATTGGAATACAATAGCTTGAGTTTTCGTCGGATTTATTTTCAAGCGCCAGTGAGAGCACCAATCGACAAAAGTATTGATTGCTTCTTGTAAAGCTAAATTGAGTTGGTGGATAGTGTTACCAGTGGCGAATAAAGCAGTGTCGTCTGCATACTGAAATAGCTGTACTGTAGCTGGAACAGCTGGAAAGTCGGCAACATAGAGAATGTACAGTAATGGTGACAAAGCCGATCCTTGTGGAACCCCAGAATGTAGAAAAATTGGAAATGAGGAGCTGCAATTTATGTAGACGTAAGCCAGGCGACAGGTGAGAAAATTGAAAATGAAGCGAAGATATGGAAGAGATAATCTGAGCTGTTTGAGTTTATATAGAAGAGCAGGATGCCAAACCTTGTCAAATGCCTTTTCTAAGTCAAACAGAACCAAACAAGAGGGATGTCCTGTATTAAAATGATTGTAGATGGAATTTGTAAGGCGTAATAATTGGTCGTTGATGCTGAAGGAGGGTCTGAAACCAGCTTGTGCGAGAGGAAGACTGTTGTGAAGTGCCAGATAGCAATGAAGACGCTTGACAAGGATACGCTCCAAAATTTTACAGAAAGTTGATGTTAGCTGAATAGGCCGGTAAGAGCTAACAGTGTGGGCCGGTTTGCCTGGTTTGAGAAACATAAGGGTTTTGGACGTCTTCCAGTCAGCTGGGATATAGCCGGTGCGAAGAATAAATGTATAGATGAGAGAGAGCAAATATAAAACAGCGTAGGGACTTTCTTGAACGTGCCTATATGTGATAGAGTCCATGCCTGGAGCAGTGTTGCGCCTATGAGAAACGACAGAAGTGATGTCAGAAATTTGAACTGGCTCAGTAAGAGGATTGTTCTCAGGAAGAGTATGTTGAATATTTGGTTGTAAATGAGGAGATTCAAGGTTTAGTTTGTCGACGGGATGACGACGAGGAGGCAAATCAGATGTGAGTGGTGTAAATATGCCTTGAAGATAGTGTGCAAAAGCATTTGCCTTATCAGGATCGGTATGAAGAGGCGTATTGTTGTCTATGAGAGGGTAAGTTGTTCGTGTAGTTTGACCAGTGAGTTGCCGGAAACGCTTCCAATACTGCGTTGGATGAGAAAGAGAACCAAGATGGTTGCACGTTTTTATCCAGCATCGTAATTTGTAAGCTCTAAGGTAGTTATGAACGGTACGTTGTAGTTGTCGGTGATGATGCAAGGAGTCTAGGTTGCCAGTAGCAACGAAATCCCTATAAAACTGACGAGAACGTCTAATCAGCGGCAGATATTGAGGAGGCAAGTATGGCCGAAATATAGAAGCAGTAGATTTAGGAACATATTTGTCGGTAGCGTTTTGCATGACAGTAACCAGAGAGTCGAGAGAATCGTAAAGTTCTGACTCAGTAGTAGGTGGCGATAGATCAGAAAGATGGTCCGTGAGATGCAATCTATATGCAGGCCAATTTGCTTTATCATAGCGATAGCGGTAAGTAGTTCGGTTATGTGTATCCTGAGAAGTATTGGCTGAGCGAGTTGTAATAAGTAGTTTGATGGGAGCATGATCGCTACCAATGAGATCAAGGACCTCAACACTGCTACGATGATATAGGTTATTCGACACAATAACGATATCCGGGGTAGTCTGACTAGAAGGCCTGGTGTGTTTTGGGAGTGGCAGAGTCACGCCAGTAGTATGGCTAGAGATGTAATTAAGGAACTGATCTCGCTGATTGGCTGGTCGGCTATGTAAATTCACGTCTGCCATGATTATGTAGGTACGAAAGTTATTCGAGATGTATTGGAAGAAATTAAGAGGAATATCATGGCCAGGACGGATATACACAGTAGCAACGGTCACGTAAAGTTCCTTATAGTATAAAGATGTGACAAGATGTTCAGGAAGATTTGGAAGAGCTGGTGAATGACTGCGGAATGGAATGGAAGGAGAAAATCCAATCGCTACTCCCCCGTTAGCTCGCCTAGCTGCTATCGTGCTATCCTGTCGTAGCAATTGAAATCGAGGTATGCGGCATGTCAGTTTGTGTGTGAGATGAGTCTCATTTAGGAGAAATGCATGGATCTTTTCTTCGAGCAGAAGCGCTTCAAAAAGCGGCTTGTGTTGTGGTAGAGAACGTATGTTCACAAACAAGAAAGAGAGCGCCATAGTGCAATGAAGAAAGATAAGATGGCTTTCAAACTTCGGTTTCCAATACATTTGAATGATAATAGACATTATTACCAGAATATGTAGGACGGATGTTGGCGTGGAAAATTGCCTTGGCTGCATACTGAATTTGTTGAGCGATGTGGTTACGTAAGAACGGATGAATATTTTGTAAAGAGAGAGTGAGAAATGTTAAGAGCTGATGAACAGTTACAGGCTGTTGAAGTGCTGGATTTGTAGGTGGTTGGATTTGTTCAGGTATGCGCAGTGGCACTACTGTTTCTGGTTTTGATGGCTCAGAAGCTGGTTTGGATCGGCATTTGTAACTATATGTCGGATGTGAATTTTCTTGACATGTGGAACACGTCGGAGGTGATTTTAAATTTGTACAACTGCGTGTAGGGTGTGGACCTGAACAGTAGCCACACTTAAATGGATTTTTGCACTGAGAAGTAGAGTGCTGACCATAAACCTGACAGCGCTCACAGCGAAGAGGTAATGGGGAAGAGGTGCGAGACGGTTCTACACGATGGCGCTGTTTGTAGATATAGGCACCGCGAGTAAGCAAGTCATCAATAGTCTGCTGTGAGTTAGTAAGGACGCGCACCATGTATGTCGGACCATGGTCGCCTTTGATCCTGATACATTTGATGATAGTGTAGCCTTCTAACTTGAGTTCTTCAAGTACCTCATCATCAGTATAGCTCGGATCTACACCACGAATAACAACAGATAGAGTGGGCGATTTTCTCGGTGGTGGTGGCTGTTTGGTGCGTTGGTCACTCAGCTTAGTCATGGTAGATTTTACTCCGAAAATTTCGAAACTGAATTTGTTCCGAATTGTACGGAGAAATTCCGAATCCGGTGTCTTGATTATGATCCCGTTCCTGGTCTTTATGATCTGATTGATATTGGCACGAGGCATGTACTTAGTGATCTGAACAAAAAGAAGTTTCGTATTAAGGAATTTCGGATCAAAGTTTTGAAGTAAATAAGAATAAAGAGCTGGTCGACCCGGTAGAGGCAGATTAGGAAATTGGTTACTGTCGTGAATGTCAATATGCATTGAGGATTCGGAACTAGCGTCACTGATCTTATGCTGTCTTTTAGCAGGCGGAAGTTTTGTTGATGCCACTGGGGAACGGGAGCGAGCTGAAGAACCCTGGCTGGCAGAAATCCGCTCCAATGAATGACATCTTCGTCTTATCGATGTCCCGGAAGAGCAGGAGGGTTGCTGTATAACTGGTGGTAAACCCGAGTGTTGGCCGCTCACTGGTTGAGATGCCATAAGGCACGCCTGAGCTCGTGATGGTCTCCGTCCTGTAGTGAGTTGAAATGAAAGTGAAAATGATGATGAAAAAGAAGAAATGATATATGAATGATGAAGCTAAGCTTCCAAAAATCTTGTACACTTGTGTGCACGGTAAGGCAGTCTCCACTTGGGTGAAACCCTTAGTCTCTCTCACTCTCTTGCCCGTAACTAAGACTTGCCGTGCTTGCGTCCACAAGCACGTAATAATCCTAGCCTAGACTTGACACTGCAAGCAATGCCTCCAGTGAGAAAGGTGGATACTACAGAAGATCCGAATCAACGCGCCGTTGCTTCTTACAAATATCTAATATATTGCTATATTAGCCGCGAGTACTTGAAACTTCTACCTTTTTATATAAAAACGCAGAAAAATGTTTATACTTTAAACACAGCGTTCAGCTAAAGTTTATACTGTAAGTTAACCTTGAAGTTTATATTAAAATATCTGCAACAGTTCTGTATTCTTTTGCGAAATAAGTAGGCTCAAACCTGCTGCCATCTCTGTTCACATTTATGATTTATACATAAATACTATAATTCGTTATGCCTCATGGTTACCGAAATATGAAAAAATAAAGAGCGACATTATAGGTACGTGGGACTAGAGTACTACAGTACTAGACGGCACGATTAAAAAAATATTTGTTTGTCCTTTATTCAAGCTGAATGCTAACAAGACGCTAACAACGCGAACATTACCTTGTCGCAGAAAGTTAAGAGGTCAGCGTCACGTGGTTTTTGAGAACAACTGAAAATCGAACGCGCGCTGGCTTTTTACTTCAATCTAAAGAAAAGTGTCTCGCAAGTGAAGCGTGGGTTGCCCGCACTACAGCTTGCGCTAAGCAGAAATAAGCTTTTGTGTATAAGCCAAAGCGAAATAAAATCAAATAAAAGCGACAGGCAAGCTTGCGGTAAGCAAACATGCTGTCTGGGTATCTTTTGATGGATAAAACAAAATTCAGAAGGACTCCGTGCTGTATAAAATTAAAAATCAGGCATCATTTCGTAAGAAAAGATGCTGAGATAATACAAAACGGTCAAAATACCACAGGAAAGCAAAAAGCAGAGGATTGAACATGAATAGTTTATTTGTTCCAAAATCACTCTTCTCTTTAATGTAGTCTTATTTTATTGAATTAAAAATGAAGTTTTATAGTGAGTTGAGTTGAATTTCAGTTTAGCGTCCCTTTCAGCAGCGAGGCTATGTTAGACGTGGACCTACTCATTAACGTGGAATCCGAACCACATGAGCTCCCGCCGTAGTTTTATAGTGAAACCTTAAGACCAAAACTATACCGTATGTTTTTCATCATTCAACTATAGCATATACATTGCCGTCATTCAACCCATTCTACCTCCAAATTTTGAACAAAAAGAAGGAAGACATTGCAAAAACACGCTCAGGAATCGTAACTACTATTCTACTTATAGAGTTGAGTTGATTTTGAGTTTAACGTCCCGTTGAATCCGAACCACATGAGCTTCCGGCGAGAATCGAACCTGGGTCTCCCATGCCAAAGGCGCGTACGCTAACCGCTTAGCCACCCAGGAGCTCGTTCCTACTTATAGAGGTTTCTGTAATTAACCATTAATAACCACTAATTAATAACCATTAAGCTTAAGAAAGACACTTCTCATCAGTTATAATGTAATAGTATACGACGTCTACTCCATGTATTGGGATGCTTGTGAAAAATTAGGGTCAATCCTTTTTTTTTTTTTAACAGCGCATGCTCTAAATGAGAAGCTGTATTACCACTTTTAGATTGATTTCAGATGGGCATAGCGTAAATACAGTGTCTAAGTATGGCTTAAAAACCAAAGTGCATAAAGCACAACCCAACTTGTGCTAGATGGCCACTGAAAAGAAAAATGCTACCCAACTCTCTTAGGATTTTACATTTTTGAGGTAACTTTAGATTTTCACTTAAACAGTTACTGCTTCCTTATTATTTATCGTAGAATCATGGCTCACATCTCGTTTTTCTTCCTTTCTTTCTCTCTTTTTTTTTTTTTTTTTTGTACGATATAGCATACTTTCCAAGGGTATCACTCGCTTGCCCGTATTAAACAACAGAAACGGGATAAACCGGGAGATTTATCTTAAACAATCTAAATTATTTCGGCACTCTGGCCCGGCCATGAGTTCACGCAGGGATCTGATTTTTTTTAAAAAAATATGTAAATAAAGTGCGTACATAATATTTCAAAAATTTCCTGCGTCATTACGGTTTCGCCTAGAGTCAAACGTCAACGTTATGTTCTTCAAAATAACGAGCGCTTTCCAACGGTATCACTCACATATCCGTACAGACAATCTGAACCCGGAAAATCGGGAATTTTTCTAAAAATTGATTTCTGGAAACAGTTGCGCCCCTCAGGCCCGGTCCCAGTTGCACGCAGGGATCTAACAAAAATGATACATAGACAAAGGTACACACAATCCGTGTGCAAAGTTTCAATTTTTTTGTAATTTTTGTAATTTGCCTTAGGAAAAAAGTCACGCCCCTCCGCCCCCACTTCGCGCCACTAAGTTGACCATCCGCTTTCAAGACGCACCTGGGTTGTTCTTTGGTCCATCCTTGATTTGACCAATAAAAAGTGACTTAAATACCTGGTATTGAACCTAAATAAGTGGTCCAACACGATACTACGCCATGAAAAAGGGCTAAACGAGTCAGGGCAGGAGCGCAGCAGGCAGGCCAGGTAGCGAGGGGGTTAGTCCGTAGGGATTAGGCGTGTGAGCGACGGGTGTATATGCATAAACAAGAATAGTGATAGAGCACATTTACAATACTTTTACTCTCACTCAGAAAATGTATAGGTAAAATACGATGTGAAACATTTTAATGATAAAACGACAGTGTGAATATAAGTAATTACTGTCAGTGCACATTATATTGAAATGAATTTTATTTCGTAGATACGATGTCAGTGGCAGTGATGCCAAGTTAGTTGTTTTCAAACTAAATCTGGTTCTTTTAGAAGGCAATTTGTTTTAAAAATTGTTGTCTAGTTGCTAGTTAAAAATCTAGTTTTTAAAAAATCCCATTTAGTTGAGTTCTAGTTCTTTTTATGTTAAGAAATTGTGCAATTATTTCTGTTTATATTTTCCTTGAGAGAATTATTTTGTATTAGTAACAGAAATTTTAACAAATTAAAATTCTCGTCTACCTGTTTTTTTCTTTTGGAATTGGCTTATCGTAGAAGTACCTAGATCATGTGACTGAAGAGTGTTGGCTAAGGGGAAGGAACACAAAGAAGAGATTGAATCTCCGATTTTAGTCATCTTCAGCGTTGCTAGATATACTCTTTCTTGCAGATCTGCATTCTTTTTTTTTTTTTTTTTAATCTACATCTCTACTGCAAGTAAACGAAAGGAGAATCTCCTGCCTTTCTTATTTCGAGAAAAGAGAAAAATATTTGTTGATTGAGACTGAATTTCCGTGTTCATCTTTAAAAAAATTACTATTATTTTTTCTCCTGTTTAAATAAATTAATAGAAATCGGGGTTTTCCCTTCTTCATCAGGATTTCCCCTTTTGCATTGGGCTTTTACACTTTGCATGGCTGAGTAAGTACGCTCAACATGTGGGGAAGACGCTTAAGACCCTTCCCATAATCTTGTTTTTTAAAGCGATATTCAACATATTTATGAAGTTGAAGAACAATGCTGTGGAGGATCAGGAAAGCAGAGTTGTCTTCAACATTGAGAGGCGGATAGATTTGAGGCTTATTCTGGGGGAGGGGGGCATCAATTTCATCACTTTTCTTTGTGGCAATCGGACACAAATCATCACATTTCTCTCCCAAAGATACATTTCAAATCGGAATATTAGTGAAACAGTCCCCTGAGATCTACGATTCGAGGGTACATGTCTCCCTCATTATCCCGGAATTTGCGCCAATGGTGTGGTGGAAGATTGGATCACTGTGTAAGAGTTGCTTTGCCAGTTTGTGTATTTAAAGTTCGGTATTGTGTATTTAAGGTAAGATAAAAATGTTTTACGTAATTTTCCAGTTCTTTGATGTTGTTTTGATGCGTTTTAATCCAAAATTTGGTTGAAAAATAAATTTTTGTTGACAACACTGGTCAGTGGTGGATCTAGCCGGGGCCACCTAGGATCCCCCAGTTTTAGTGGGACAAACATAATTTTAGTTATTATTTATATATTTTTGGAAGCTTGTAGTTATATCATGATATACCTACCATAGTCTGGGATTCTGGCTGTCCTCCCCCAAGTTTTTACCTTCTACATCTGCCCTTGACCGTCGGCTTATATTTAGCAAGAGGAGTTCAGCAATTGTTTCTAAATATATTACAATTTTGGTAATTTGTCTTTCATTAGGTTAGTTTAGATTAGGTTATTTTATGTTAGATTATGGTAGTGTAGAGGTCTAGTAAAATTTTCGAAAATACGATAGCAGAACAAGTGATTTTGGGTATCTTTCAATTTATGTCCCAATCTTGCAAATATAAAATCTGAAGTGTTACTTACTTCACAAAACATAGCTGAGCGAGCGAAGGGACTTAGAAGCCCCGTAGGGTTATTTAGCTATAGTTCTGCACAAACTGCACTCTTACCGAATTTTGCTTACTTCTACTAACGTTAGGTTAGTTTCGGTTAGTTCAGGTTAGCTTAGATTAGATTTGAGGTATTACTCAAGCAGACGGTTCTACCAAATTTAGACATATTTCTTACATTTTCAGGTTAGGTCAAATCTTTATATTTATTTTAGCAGAGCATGCACGAAATGAGGATTCTCCATTACCACTTACAAATTGACTTCAGGAGGCCTTAGTATAAATACAGTTTGGACATGTACCATAAAAACTACAGTGCATAAAACATGTACTAATATATGCTAGGTGGCCATTAAAAAGCACGAATGCTATCTAACCGAATCAGGGCAGCAGCGCAGTAGGAAGGCACGTGCCAAAGCGAGGGGGTGCATCCGCAATGAGCACGTGCGTCAGCGATGGAGAGTATACTGTAAAACTTTGTGTAATTTCGTCTCATATAAGGAAGAGGTAGAGCAGTTAATAAAAAGAGTGTCCGGAATCCACTCCCACTACCAGTTTTTATTACAAAAATCCACTATATAAGAGTGTTTGTACAAAATACTATACAATTTGTTCTCTATTTCAAAAGGGTAAGTAAAAGTATTCTTTGACTTTAAGGTCGCAGACAGAATATCCAACAGAGCCCCGAAGCAGGCAAAGTGGAGTGGAATTAGGTGCCCAAAGCTCCGAAGCAAGCAGTGGGTAGGTTAGATGGCCAACAGAGCCCCGAAACAAGCAGAGCGGCTTAGGTTTGGATTCCCAGACAGAGCCCCGAAGCAGGCAAAGCCAGGAGAAAGGATAGGCGTAGTCCCGTAGCAGACTAGAGGCCCTGGGATAGGTTACTCCTTAAGTCCCGAAGCAGACAGTAGGAGGGTCACCAGAAAACTGGTACTGAGTTGGATTCTTCTGCCCAATTTATAGCGTCCCTTGGGTGGCGGTGGCGCTTCTGCTTCGATTTCGTCTTCTGCTCCGTGGGAGGGACTAAACGTTGTCTGCAGGTGATTGCAGGTCCTCCTGGTGGAAGTTCCTCTTAATGAAACACGTGGTGGTGTTTATAAACACTTGATGCGTGGATTTGTTTACAAACAACTTCACATGGGATATGAACAACTTCACATGGGACAACTTCACAACTTCACAAACACCCCCTGGCTTGTTTAAAATAAGCCGAAGGGTTATTTTTGTTTATGTTATAGTTGGCAACACTGAGGAATCACACACAAAAGAAATCACTGAGCACTAAACACTTGTGGCACTGAAATAAATGAAAATCACTTTTCGGAGCAGTAATGTGGTAGCGGAATATAAAGCACTAAACAGGTGGTCCCTATATACAGGCAGGATCCGTACATAGCACATGATACTTCATTTCCCTCGAGATAGGGCTGTTTTTGGCTTGGCGCCAATAAATATATACTAATTCACTTATAGTAAGTGGAGTCGGAGTCTGTCTTAGCGATTGCTCCTTAGTTGTATTATTGGTATTAAATGTTTCCAAGGGAATAGGAGATGAAATTTCTATGCGGTCCGTTCTAGATTTGTTTGGTAACGAGCGAAGACGACGATATAATATGTATAAAATAATAAGACTTAGGAATACTAAAAAAGTTGCAATTAATACGGTTATATAAAGATGCTCCATACTGGAAGGAGAGAGAGAAAAAATTTATTACAATTGATAATCAGTGGAGATCTTGTACAACGTAAAATGTCTATGAGGCATTGTTATTAATAATGCGTTTATAAATAAAATATAAGAATATGCCAAGACCAATCAATAATATGAAAATAAGAGTGGCTATAGCAATTATAGTCCACGGGAATGCAGTTGAAAGATGTAGTTGCGGCAACTTATCCAACAAAGAATTTTGTTCGTGCTGTAGTAAGGAGTGCATCGAATTTATGGTGCATTGTAAATTTTGAAGGTTATGAGTAAAATTCAAATTTGGATTTTTTGACAAATTTCTATATATTAACGTGAAGTTAGCTTAGGTCTTAGTAGGAAGATTCAAAGTATCGGTAATTATGCGTTGAAATTCTTGATACTTAAAAAAGTAAGTTGATGAGCGATTAACTGCATCAGCGGCTAACATGTGGTTGCTTTGGAGTGCTATTTTAACAGATTTACGCGAAGTAAGATGAAGTCCCATGGGCGTATATAGATAAAATTCCTCTGTTTGTGACAAAGTAGGTTTCAGATGGCAGCTATCGGTTGTATTTCGAAAAACTAAATTAAGTAGACAGCCTGTTTGTTGAGAGCGGGGTTGTGCCTGTAATTTACATATAGAAAACATATTATGTGATTGGCATAGTGATAGGCCTAAGTCTAACTCATAGCTTCCTTGGTCTGTCCAAATTGCGTATTCAGGTGTTTGAATACGTATATGTGCTGTCTTAGTGAGAAATCCATTGTTATAAATTTTATATAAAATGTGATAATCATTAGTGTGCACAATTGGTGTTTGTATTATAATGTCTAAATTGGCAGATTCTGGGTCAAATGAAATCAAAAATGCCTTTGAACATTGATAAAATAATCCAAGATCTCTTTCCATTAATGTTCCTCTTAAGTTTATATTTTGTCTAACCATTTCTTTAGATAAAGCAGGTTTTATTAAAGCGTCGTTAACTTTATTTTGAAGAATGCTTTGTATGATAGTATCAAAGTGTTGTTCTACATTTTGAAAATTAAGAAGGGCGATCAGGTAGCGTTCATTTGTGGTTCTTGTACATATCAATTTCAATATACTATGATGAGTTTCGCTTATCATTTTTTCTACAGCTACTGAAAAGTTCGTCACCAAATGTGTGAGTTCAAAATGACTTTTCTTAATTTCCTGTATCTGACTTCTGAGAGTTTAGATAATCATTCTGTGCGCGCATTTGACTAATAGCTGATTTTAATTTATGAACCTCATATAGACTAAATCCACTAAGTCCAAAATTTCCAAGTCCAAGTAATAAGTTAAAGATCATTCTTCGCGGTCTTTTGCAACACCCTGTTTTAAAATTGCAGGGTATGACATCTTTAATTTTATTAATGAATTGACGCTCTTTATCGTGCATAAGTGATACTATTTGTTCATATCCAGTACAAGAATCATTCGGTAGATGTACTGCCGAAAAGTCTAAATGGAGCCTATAAGGTAAGAATTCTATATTGTCGTAGCTGATTACGGGCTTGAACTTAGCTATAGAAATCCCATAGTGTGCAAATACAAGTCCATTGCCTTTAACACCAGCCGTAAGCAGAATGAGGAAGTAACAAACTAAAGTGATCAGCATTCTCCAATTGTACGTGTTCTTCCTATAAAGAAAAGAAAATAATGCTGAATAGCAAAATTATATTGTATAGCAATAAACCAATACGTGCCATTTAGTTTAGAAAGTTGCGTATGAGCAGTGAGGTGCTAAAATCTATCCATCAGTACTTAAAGGATAAAGGTGTGTTGGGACAAGACAGGAGAAGGATTGTAAAAGCGTATAGGTATTTAGATAAGGTCAAGGGTGATAAGTTGTGGAAGCAGGTTAAGACTATAGCCGAGACGTATTTAGAAGTGTTGGAAAGGAACGGTGAAGTTACGGTTCGGTTTGAGAAGAAAGGTGGATGAAAGTGCCAAAAGAAGGGTAAAATTCAGCGTGTATTAGGTAAGTACTTTGTACTGTCACTTTAGTATATTATATTTCATTATATATATATTTTTTTAGATAATGCTTTATAAAGTACTTGAGTTGAAGATACATATACAATCCAATTTTAAATGTCGATGATAATAATAGTCCTAAATTTCTGGACATCCTATATAGTGTTCGTGATTTTCGGAACATCCTGTATAATATTTATATTAGAATATGTCAGTGACAGTTCCCAGAAAAAATATCGATGAAAATGTAGAATTATGTTAGCTGTCCTTGTAAAGATCATTTGCCTTTTAAATGCGGAAATGCTAACGTCGGCATTCTTTCCATTGAGTTGCAGAATAATGATTCAGCTTTTTATAAAACAAAGAGCAAATGAACGTTTGTATCGTCTTGAAAAGTGTTTTTATCTGCTGAAGACTTTATATTTCCTTGTTCCTAGTGGTGAGTACTGTATATATATATATATATATATATATATATATATATATATATATATATATATATATATATATATATATATATATATATATATATATATATTGCTCGTTTAGAAAGTAAAAATAACTTATTTATCCTTCATAAAATGGCTTGATTCGGTAGGAAAGTAGACCAGTATTTTTTGTCCCTTTTCAAATTGAGTTTGTCGGTGTCTGCTATCGAAATACTTTTTCTGCTTATTATAGCTAGCGATCAAGTTATTCTGTACACTCTCACGTATTTTATTCAAATGTTCTTTGTTGACACATAATGTTGGAGTTGACGCTAACGCAATATCAGAGATGGTCTTTGGTTCATATCCATACATGAGGAAAAAAGATGAATATTTAGTTCCGGCTTGCACGAATGTATTAATTGCGAATGTAATATATGGTATCAGCTTCGGCCAAAGATTTTGGTTTTCTTGCACGGAAAATTTAAGTGCATTCTGTATTGTCTTGTGGAATGTTTCCACTATGCCTAGGTTTTTATGGTCGTATGCGGGACAAAATTTAAATTCAAAGTTATAGCAATTTACCAAATTTTGCAGCCTCTTAGCGCTATGTACTAGATGTCTATCCAGATATAAATATGAAAAAGGTCCAAATTTGAGTATGATGTCATATATGAGAAATTGTTCAATTTCTTCCGCTGTTATGTTGTCCACAACCCTGGTCACACAATATCTTGTGGACATTTCTATGGCCACTAATATGTGTTTAAACTGTCCATTTCCCACTGTTATTTTTCCAAAAGAATCATATTGCCAAGCTGTTGCGATCGGCTTAGGTGGGTGATGGAGTAATTGACCCGCTGGTTTAACTGGTAATTTCTTGAGTTTCTGACATGAAATGCATGTTTTAATTCTGTTGGCAATGTACGCTTTCATATTAGGAAAGTAGTATTTCCTAAGCGCCGATTGATATGTTCTGGTATATCCAAAGTGTGGTACCATGGGGTTATTGTGTAAGGCATCAAACCACTTACTTAATAAAGATTTCGGCACACAAAGTATATATAGCAATCCTAATTGGGGATGCTTCTGTGTTCTGTATAATATCCCGTCCTTTAGAGAAAAATATTTTGCGGCCCGAAAAGTAGACAACTTATTAGGTTTTTTATTTTCCAAAACATTAATAATGTCAGAGAATGAAGGATCTTTCCTTTGTTCTTCTGCTAAATTTAGTAGAATTATAGGTTGTTCAACTTGGAGAATAGTGTCTAAAGAATGGGATGCAAATACTTTAGCATCTTCCGTGTCCGAGAAATTGTCAATTTCTTGTTTTTCTTCCTGTTTAATCTCCTGTTTATCTTCTAAACGACTAAAGATGTCCGCTGGGTGTAATTGACTTTTAATGTGTTGTATTTCGAAATTGTAGTCTGCTAAGAATATTCGGTAGCGACTAAATTTCCCAACTTTGTCCGCCTGTGTTGTGAGAGATGTCAAGCATTTGGCGTCTATAAATAATTTAAATCTTCTAGTTAGGAGGAAGTATCTAAATTTTCTCAAAACATAAATTAAGCCGTATAGCTCTTTTTGCCAAGTGGGTGCTTTCCTTTTACTTGGTGTAAAACGTCTACTAGCGTAGGCAACAACACGTTCTTGTTTCGTTTTATGGTTATAACATGCTAATAAGCCTCCTGCGGAGATAGAGGAAGCGTCGGTATACACACGTATTTCCAATGAGGGATCGAAGTGAAACAAAGATGGCGCGTGTATGATGTCCGTCTTAAGTTTCTCAAATAATTCGTCATGCTGAGAGGTCCATTTAAATTTTGAATTTTTGTCTAAAAGGCACTGAAATGGTTCTATTTTTTCCGAGAAATTTTTGATATGTGCTCTTAAATAGGAACAGAATCCTAAAAAGCGTTTCAGAGTTCTTTTAGTAGTTGGTTTCTTAAAATTTCGAATCTTGTTAGCGATTTTGGGTGAAATCTTCATTTCTTTCCCACTAACTGTGAAGCCTAAGACGTCTAATTCTGTGTATAGTAAGTGGGTCTTCTTTGGACTGGCACGAAAATCATGCTTTCTTAATCTTTTGAAAAGTAATTCTAAATCCGATAACTTGTTTCCAATATTTACTTCCTATGACCAAATCATTAGCAAAGGCAGTTATACGGGGTGGTAGGCCCTCTAAAAGCATGCTTACAGCTATACTGAGTCCGGCGGCGGAACTGGAGTGACCCATGGTACACCTCTGGAATTTATATGCCTTTCTAGTATGGTTGACCTCAAAAGTCATGTATTTTTGGCTTTTGGGATGCAACAATAGCTGGAAATATGAGGATTTTATGTCAATTGTGGATATGCAGTCTTTTCCTCTTAAAACGTGTAGAAAATTCTCCGTATTTTGAAATGGAATACTTAAGTAGTGTGAGAACCTATTACAAGCTTGGAGGTTCAAAACTAGCCTGAATTCCGAAGTCCCGGGCTTTTTCACAATGAGTAATGGCGATGAAAACGTACTATCGCTAGTTTCCTTGATAATATTAGCGTCTAAGAGCTGCTTAATTTGTAAGTCAATTTGAGGTCTTACTGCTAATGGAACCGGAGATCTTTGATGAAAGGATGCTCCATTGTCTATCCTTATTTTATGTATATAACCTCGGAAATATCCAATGTCTGTTGATGTGTAGGAAAAAACATCTCTGTATTTAAAGAGTAAATCTTGTACGGCTTTGTTTTTTCTTCTGATAAATCCGGGTTTATGTCAAACAAATTAATATCAAAATATGATTTTGTTTCTTCTAATCGATCCTGAATTTCTTTTTCTGATCTGTAAAAAGTTTTGTCATCATGGCCACTATCTTGACAATTACCCTGTAAATCTATTTCTTGAAGGTTCTCTTCTACATATGCTACAGGTGTGTTCTTTGCTAGTGTTACCGGCCTGTTTGTAGGATTCGATATTAATAGAGTGAGGTTATTTTTAGGTACTTTGGTAGGCAATGTTTGCAGACCATGCCTGTCTAATAAATTCCCTAATGGAGAAATAAAAAATGTTTGAGTTTCTTCTGCTGATTTTTAATACTAATAGGTAAAAAGAAATGTGTCCTGGCAGGTATAGTGACTTTTCTGGTTGTGAAAACATCAGCCGATTTGCATTGCCTAATTGTATTCATGGCACTAGCCGATAGTTTTTCCTGAGCATTAATCTCTTTTGGATACTGTGGAGGTCTAGATTTTTTATACACTGACAGTGTATGATTTTGCAAATCGATCTTTGCTTGCAATCGGTTTAAAGTATCCTCGCCAAACAGAGGTAGAAAGTCTCCATGTTCTAAGATTCTGAAGTAATGTGAGAATGTCGTTGAGCCCAATCTAAATTTTATTAAAGCTATGTATCGTAGATTTATAATAGAATTCTCAATTCCTCTCAAATTAGTGTTAAAAGGGATTAATTTTGTATTAGGAGGAATGGCTAATCTAGGCCAGAGAGACAACGAACTTCCGGTATCAATAATTACTGGATATTTTTCTCTATTAACCGATACATTAACTAATAATTTATGGTCTTGATTTAACATGTTAACACTTTCTCTTCTTTCTGACAAAAAAGCCACTGCGTATACCGATGTATTCCCTATTGTCTGATGTTCATTTTTATTTATGTTTTCGGCTCCCAAAACATTTTCTTGTTGGGGTCTGTCCTGGGACCCGTCTATACGTTTCCCTGTTGTTGTGTATTTTTAAAACATACGCTGGAGGTATGTCCTCTCTTATAGCACGTCCCACATACAGTGACAGTTTCCGGTCTAGGCCTATTATTATTGTAATTATTATTGTTTTTAGGAGCATTATTGTCTGTGTTTTCGATTTATGATTATTACGGCCGCCTTTTCTAAATTGTGAGGCTTTCATAGCATTCTGGGCCACCAAAAGTGATAGTTCGGCCATCTGGTTTGCTAATTTAGAAAAGCCTAACGAATTAGTTGTATTAGAATTACTAGAAGTGCTAGGCGCCGGGGGGTCGGGCGGGGGATTCTGACTCGCGGTTTGGTGGGAGGAATTTGTAGGTATTTGACTTTGTGGTGTAGCTTGTAATTGTGGTGCAGAAGGTGCAGGGAACATAGGAGGAGGTTGTTGATATTGACTCCAATTATGCGGTGGATTATATAACTGATGTGTGATTTGTTGTTGTTGGTGGTGGTGAACAGGAAAGGAAGCGCCAGCGATTGATCTTGAATGTAAATTGCAGACTGGTGTATTTTGTTCGCACAGAGAGTAAGTGGCCTGCTGAAACTCAACATGATCACGCTTCTTCATCAAGTCATTCGCTTTTTCTAAATTATGTAAGTGAGTCTGTAGGGCCTGAACAGTTGTAAAGGATTCCAATGCTATTTTTGTAAAAAAAAAAAAAAAAAATCTGCAAACCTAATGATAAGTAATTGATTTTCTCTTCTTCGGTGGCCTGAGGTAAAACTTGCCTAATTACTCTTAACTTCCTAAGAAAGTAAGCATCTATAGGTTCATTTTCCCCTTGCTGAACATGGAAAATTTCAAATTCCGCCTTATACGCTTAAAGTTTCGGTCTGCTCAAATCTATTAATTTGTCTTTTAATTGATCATAATTTAGTGTCCAATTGATTCTGAGCTTTTAATTGCAAAACTAAATCCAAAGCGACATCCTGCAAATACATAGGTAACAGTTCTTTTTTCTTCTCTTCGTTCCACGAATGTAATAATGCCAGATGGTCAAAGAGCATAAAAAACCTATCGGGATCCTCCGTCACGTGACCCAAGTATTTAGTAAGATGCGGTACATTAAAGGAAAGACGCGGATTCTGCTCCATCTTAAAAATGTTTTCTGCAAAAGTGTTTTTACCAGTTCTAGTTTGAGGCATAAACAAAATTCAGTTCACTAAAAGCACTAACACTTAAAAATTCACATACCTTCCAAAGAAAAAAGTTCACTTCCGATTAATAAAAATACTGTACGGTAGGGGAGTATTCAGAGCTTATTCTGAGTTGGCCAAGCCTCTACCATGTAAAACTTTGTGTAATGCTATCTAACGAGTGCTATCTAACCGAGTCAGGGCAGCAGCGCAGTAGGAAGGCACGTGCCAAAGCGACGGGGTGCATCCGCAATGAGCACGTGCGTCAGCGATGGAGAGTATACTGTAAAACTTTGTGTAATTTAGTCTCATATAAGGAAGAGGTAGAGCAGTTAATAAAAAGAGTGTCCGGAATCCACTCCCACTACCAGTTTTTATTACAAAAATCCACTATATAAGAGTGTTTGTACAAAATACTATAAAATTTGTTCTCTATTTCAAAAGGGTAAGTAAAAGGTAGTCTTTGACCGTAAGGTCGCAGACAGGATATCCAACAGAGCCCCGAAGCAGGCAAAGTGGAGTGGAATTAGGTGCCCAAAGCTCCGAAGCAAGCAGTAGGTAGGTTAGATGCCCAACAGAGCCCCGAAACAAGCAGAGCGGCTTAGGTTTGGATTCCCAGACAGAGCCCCGAAGCAGGCAAAGCCAGGAGAAAGGATAGGCGTAGTCCTGTAGCAGACTAGAGGCCCTGGGATAGGTTACTCCTAAAGTCCCGAAGCAGACAGTAGGAGGGTCACCAGAAAACATGTAGTGAGTTGGATTCTTCTGCCCAATTTATAGCGTCCCTTGGGTGGCGGTGGCGCTTCTGCTTCGATTTCGTCTTCTGCTCCGTGGGAGGGACTAAACGTCGTCTGCAGGTGATTGCAGGTCCTCCTGGTGGAAGTTCCTCTTAATGAAACACGTGGTGGTGTTTATAAACACTTGATGCGTGGATTTGTTTACAAACAACTTCACATGGGATATTTCACTCACATATCCGTACAGTACATCTGAACCCGGAAAATCGGGAATTTTTCTAAAAATTGATTTCTGGAAACAGTTGCGCCCCTCGGGCCCGGTCCCAGTTGCACGTAGGGATCTAACAAAAGTGATACATAGACAAAGGTACACACAATCCATGTGCAAAGTTTAAATTTGTTATCTTGAAAACTAAGAGCGTGAGATTTTCTTGTAATTTGCCTTAGGAAAAAAGTCACGCCCCTCCTCCCCCACTTCGCGCCACTAAGTTGACCATCCGTTTCCAAGACACACCTGGGTTGTTCTTTGGTCCATCCTTGATTTGACCAATAAAAAGTGACTTAAATACCTGGTATTGAACCTATATAAGTGGTCAAATACGATACTACGCCATGAAAAAGGGCTAAACGAGTCAGGGCAGGAGCGCAGCAGGCAGGCCAGGTAGCGAGGGGGTTAGTCCGTAGGGATTAGGCGCGTGAGCGACGGGTGTATATGCATAAACAAGAATAGTGATAGAGCACATTTACAATACTTTTACTCTCACTCAGAAAATGTATAGGTAAAATACGATGTGAAACATTTTAATGATAAAACGACAGTGTGAATATAAGTAATTACTGTCAGTGCACAGTATATTGAAATGAATTTTATTTCGTAGATACGATGTCAGTGGCAGTGATGCCAAGTTAGTTGTTTTCAAACTAAATCTGGTTCTTTTAGAAGGCAATTTGTCGTAAAAATTGTTGTCTAGTTGCTAGTTAAAAATCTAGTTTTTAAAAAATCCCATTTAGCTGAGTTCTAGTTCTTTTTATGTTAAGAAATTGTGCAATTATTTCTGTTTATATTTCCCTTGAGAGAATTATTTTGTATTAGTAACAGAAATTTTAACAAATTAAAATTCTCGACTACCTGCTTTTTCTCTTTTGGAATTAGCTTATCGTAGAAGTACCTAGATCATGTGACTGAAGAGTGTTGGCTAAGGGGAAGAAACACAAAGAAGAGATTGAATCTCCGATTTTAGTCATCCTCAGCTTTGCTAGATATACTGTTTCTTGCAGATCTGCATTCTTTTCTTTTTAAATCTACATCTCTACTGCAAGTAAACGAAAGAAGAATCTCCTGCCTTTCTTATTTCGAGAAAAGAGAAAAATATTTGTTGATTGAGACTGAATTTCCGTGTTCATCTTAAAAAAAATACTATTATTTTTTCTCCTGTTTGAATAAATTAATAGAAATCGGGGTTTTCCCTTCTTCATCAGGATTTCCCCTTTTGCATTGGGCTTTTACACTTTGCATGACTGAGTAAGTACGTAGGAATCCGTCTCTGCTCATTTGGGTGGAGTGTGGTACAGTGCCGTAAATTTGTCTTCAACATGTGTTGAAGACGCTTAAGACCCTTCCCATAATCTTGTTTTTTAAAGCGATATTCAACATATTTATGAAGTTGAAGAACAATGCTGTGGAGGATCAGGAAAGCAGAGTTGTCTTCAACATTGAGAGGCGGATAGATTTGAGGCTTATTCTAGGGGAGGGGGGCATCAATTTCATCACTTTTCTTTGTGGCAATCGGACACAAATCATCACATTTCTCTCCCAAAGATACATTTCAAATCAGAATATTAGTGAAACAGTCCCCTGAGATCTACGATTCGAGGGTACATGTCTCCCTCATTATCCCGGAATTTGCGCCAATGGTGTGGTGGAAGATTGGATCACTGTGTAAGAGTTGCTTTGCCAGTTTGTGTATTTAAAGTTCGGTATTGTGTATTTAAGGTAAGATAAAAATGTTTTACGTAATTTTCCAGTTCTTTGATGTTGTTTTGATGCGTTTTAATCCAAAATTTGGTTGGAAAAATAAATTTCTGTTGACAACACTGGTCAGTGGTGGATCTAGCCGGGGCCACCTAGGATCCCCCAGTTTTAGTGGGACAAACATAATTTTAGTTATTATTTATATATTTTTGGAAGCTTGTAGTTATATCATGATATACCTACCATAGTCTGGGATTCTGGCTGTCCTCCCCCAAGTTTTTACCTTCTACATCTGCCCTTGACCGTCGGCTTATATTTAGCAGGAGGAGTTCAGCAATTGTTTCTAAATATATTACAATTTTGGTAATTTGTCTTTCATTAGGTTAGTTTAGATTAGGTTATTTTATGTTAGATTATGGTAGTGTAGAGGTCTAGCAAAATTTTCGAAAATATGATAGAATTTCGGGTAAGAGCGCTCTTTCTGCAGAACAAGTGATTTTGGGTATCTTTCAATTTATCTCCCAATCTTGCAAATATAAAATCTGAAGTGTTACTTACTTCACAAAACATAGCTGAGCGAGCGAAGGGACTTAGAAGCCCCGTAGGGTTGTTTAGCTATAGTTCTGCACAAACTGCACTCTTACCGAATTTTGCTTAGCCTACTTCTACTAACGTTAGGTTAGTTTCGGTTAGTTCAGGTTAGCTTAGATTAGATTTTAGGTATTACTCAAGCAGACGGTTCTACCAAATTTAGACATATTTCTTACATTTTCAGGTTAGGTCAAATCTTTATATTTATTTTAGCAGAGCATGCACGAAATGAGGATTCTCCATTATCACTTACAAATTGACTTCAGGAGGCCTTAGTATAAATACAGTTTGTACCATAAAAACTACAGTGCATAAAACATGTACTAATATATGTTGGGTGGCCATTAAAAAGCACGAATGCTATCTAACCGAGTCAGGGAAGCAGTGCAGTAGGAAGGCACGTGCGGAAGCGAAGGGGGTGCATCCGCAAGGAGCACGCGCGCCAGCGATGGAGAGTATACGCATAAACGAGGATAGTGGAAAAGCATACTTTTCATTTCAGTGTACTGTGCACTGATACTAACTACTTATATTCACACTCTCATTTATTTACACCGTATTTTACCTATATATTTTTTATCTCGTAGAACCGTCTGCTCGATTGAATCCACATTTGGTTACGTTATTTTGGTCTAAATTCTTGTATCTTGTAAAATGTTGTTTTTACGTGCTTCTGGACCCTTATGCTAAACATAACCCGAACTGTCTGTTCGACTGAACCCAAAACTAATAATATTATGAGTCTTTATGTGCATTATGCTGAAAACATGAATTAAATACAAGAACGCATTACTGTTTACGCTATTTCATTATGCTAAAAACACGCATTAAATAATCACAACCGAAACCACAAATAACAAAAATAATAAAACTTTTAAATACATTATAGCCTACTATTTACTCGACACTCTGATTATTTATTTCTGAAATTCTTCGACATAAAAGGCGCAACATAAATAATAGCACTACTCGTTAAACATACATGCCTGGTATTACTCCCATGAAGCATCACCAAAAAGTTTCCGAGTAGCCTGGTAAACCTTGTTTACCGTGAAATAAAGGAAAAGTAACATCAGATTATGGAAAATGTACTCCTATGAGAAAATTCCTTAAAAATAAAGAAAACTTGTTCCCGACGATAAAAGGATCCTACATATTTCTGAACACACCGAATCCTTTCTGATTTCTGACGGAAAACGTCTTATTTTTGTTAAAATTGAGAAACGTTCTGTTAATTTATCCGGAAACCTAAACTTTTCTTTGCAAAAACGTTCCCCGAAGATGAGAAACCTTCCTAATTTTTTTTTACCGTGCATTTCCTCCGTTTGGTTCAACTGAATCAAGAGCTCGAGCAGGCTCGATTGGGTGAACTGTTGCCTCGGCTTATTTTTTGATTCGGCTCGCTAGTGAATGAGGTGTGAGCCGAGCTCTTCGAGCGGTTGATAGGCCTAAGCCCGGGCCGAGCACTTCTGAACGTGGTTCCCTATAACCTTACAACCTTTAACAGGCTTTGGCTCAAGCCGGGATACTTCTTCCTCTGTATCTCAAACTCAGAACCTTCTGAACGATGTCCTTTCCTCCTAAGCTTCACGACTACCGAGGCCGGCTGACAACTAGTTTCTAGTATTGAGATACAAACCGCCTATCCTTCATATTTATACACGTGTTGTAATAATAATAATAATAATAATAATAATAATAATAATAATAATAATAATAATAATAATAATAATAATATGTAGCAGTATCATTGATAATAATTATACTGTCTACTGTAGAATACATGAATAGAGTACTCGAAACTACACACAGAATTTGGCTCGTTTTAGGTCGTCTCGACGCGAAACTCGACCTGAATTCGAGTTGAGTTGGAGGGAATTTTTCGAGTCGAGCTCAAATATATCTGTTTCGAGTCGAGCTCAAAGATGTATATTTCTAAACCAGTCGAGTTTCACAGAAAACTCGCTCGAAGTTACTTTTGCCCTTCCCTAAACAATGTTGACAAGTGATAAGAAAGTGTAAGAAATGGTGACTATTTTCTGCGATATATTCTTTATCATTCAAATTACCGTCTATGATGCAAGGACTGCGATCATGCGTCGCAATCCATGGTCAGATTCTCGCTGTACATGTAACATTTACAATGTGTATTGCAGAAAACGTGCACCATATCGAACATTTGTTTTAGTATACAATGGAGAAGTGTGATAAGCAGGGAGACTCTCCTAAAACAAGCACCACGATGGTGAGAGGCAAGAGAAACTCGACTTGAAACAAGCACCTTGATGATGAGGGTCCATGACATTTGGGCGTGAGATGTTTAGGCGCAGCCGCTTGGGCGCTAGGCACTAAAGTATGAAAATAAGCACTGGAAGTTTCAAAAAACTTCCACAACAATTTTGCAAAAACTAAAAATAACATCTTGAACACAGCAAAGTTACTGCACGTCATGCACAACTTATCTCTACCAGCTAGTATCCGATCTTCGTACTATTCGGCTTAGTTTTGGAAGAATATAATTTTTTAATAAATTAAGACGTAAGAAGGACATGTAATTTGTGTTTAAAAGACTTTTTTTTTAAAACTTAATGTTCAGTTATTTTAAAAATGTGACTTCACATGTGTACAATACTGCACATATTTTCATTTTTGCATTTTCTTTTTCTATAATAAATTATTAAAACGAATGGCACAAAACACAGGAAATATTTATTAAGTACTGATCTGTACCAAGAGGTCAGAAAAAATAAGAGCTGTTTTTGGAATGTAAATAGCGTTTTTAATGCTATGGGTGGGTGGTTTAGGAAGTGAGTATTTATTGAGTGCTTTTTTGTTATTTTATCTGCCCATTAGGCCGGATATTTTTGAGATTCTATTGTATTAATAGAAAGTTATTACAGATTTCATAAAAATAGGCACTAGTCCTATACATTGAAGTGGGAGGAGTGGTCCAAATAAAATTTACTGTAGGCAGCCTGTGACACCCCAAAATAAACTTCTGTCCTTTATAATATATCTAACATAAAGGAACGATATTGGTCGACTTGGCGATTTATTGATGCACTTCGAAGGACAGAAAAGAAAAGCAGAACTTAGTGTACGGGGCAATGCTTCGAGGAGAATACTCTCCCAAGGAAAGAAGAAAATATATTCGGGCAGATGAAAAACTTCGCACTATTGTACGGATATTTTGAAACTGTTGATATTGTAGAATTCTTGTTGGGCAAGGGCGCCGATCTTGAGGGGCCAGGGGACCCGGGTCCCTAAAGATGATGTGGGCCCCTATTTTATTATGAATATACAATATTTGGCATAATTTGAATGCAATTTGCCTTTAAATCCTCATATATATACCTTCTGCATCTGAATGCCTCGTACATAAAAAATTACTAGAAGAAAACTAGGCCTATGTATTTAATTCAAATGAGACTTTCAGTGATTGTTTACCATAGGGCATACTGTAACGTAACGAAAATTTAGTTTTGGAAGATTTTTTAAGAAGATTGATGTTAAATTTCTTTCTGATTTTTTTAAGTTGTGCAGTTATTTTCTATGACAAAGTATTTGTGATATTAGTGCCTATTTTCATGGCTTTTAGTGCGAAAACATCCAGATTCTCAGTATGAAATACATTATAACTCATTTAACTAGATTAACCTATTTAGATTTACGGCTTTGCGCCCAAACATCTCGCGCCGAAACGGCCTTGCGTCCAAACGTCCTGCTCCAGATTGTAAGAGGAAAGATAATTCACATTACAAAAGCATCCCGAAAGGAACAAATTATTACTACGTTGTTGTTCCTGGGAAACTCTAAAGTCAGATTTCATTACATTCATAAAAACAAACCTTGAATGTTTCCAACTATTGTCCATTTAAGTGACATCTGTAAGAGAAATTACACCAACAATTTGGAAAAGTAATGTATTAATTTCTGGAGAATCGAGTGCTTTTTGCTATAAAACACCGGTTTCTCACTATAGGTTTTAGAATAGCTGCCTTTCTAACCTGAGATTGTACTGGGCGATCAACTATAGTATAATTTGATAGCATTTGCGAAGATGTCAGAAGTATTAATTTTCCTATCGGATGAGATTTTATTTTCAACTATTTATAACTCATTTTGATTTTGTCGACTGTTTGTAAGCCATTTTGATTTTTGTCGATTACAGCCCTATCTAAAACGCAACGAAAAAATGTTCAATACAAAGTTACATATTTTTTCACGGAGAATCAGAATATGCAATAAAAATTGGGGGTTTCTATTTAAGATTTCAATTGAAATGAATTGATGTTGAATTTAACGCCCCTTTCAGCAGCGAGGCTGTATGAGACGTGGACCTACTGATTAACGTGGAATCCGAACCACATGAGCTTCCGCCAGGAATCGAACCCGGATCTCCCACGACAAAGGCGCGTACGCTAACCACTTAGCCACGAAGGAGCCCTTTAAGATTTCAAAGTTGACCTCCCTCCCGCCCCTGGGGAGTGAGAGTGGGGGGTCGAGTGTGGTATCATTGCATGTCCCCCTTCAAGGCAAACAACTTTTGTTACAACTTTTTCAAAATCCGATTTGTAGTTTTTCAGATATTCCCCAAAACAGTTTTGAATGCTTCGTTTTTCGTGTTATTAAACTATTTTGATTTTTGTAGATTACAGCGCCATCTATCACGCAACGAAAAAAATGTTCAATACAAAAGTTGCACATTTCTTTACGGAAAATCAGAATATGTGATTAAAAATGTGGGGTTCTATTTAAGATTTCAAAGTTGATGCCCTTCCGCGCCCGGGGATTGAGGCCAGGGGGTCGAGTGTGGTATCATTGGATGTCCCTCTTCGAGGCCAACAACTCTTGTTAAAACTTTTTAAAAACCCGATTTGTAGTTTTGCAGATATTCTCAAAAACAGTTTTAAATGCCTCACCCGGTATATCGTTGTAAAAGACATGTCAAGTATGCTATCGTCAATTAAACTCATTTTCAGTATATTAAACCGTTGAGACAATACAAAGTTTTAAGTATAACACTAGAATCAATTCTAGGAGGAATAATACGGGTAATTTCCTGACAATGTAATTTCACAAAAAATATTTTTACCGTAGCGAGCTCTGGTTTTCATGAACGTATTTAACACATCGTATATTTGAAACAATAATCAAACATAGGTGAGGTTATGAGGAACACTTAAAAACCACCATCACAAATTTTGACAAAGTTCAAAAATACTTAATTTTAAAAATTGCTAAATAGCTGAATAGGTCACAGAAATGTATTCCTTCGTTTATCTGAGTACTAAAAATGATATAAGATTCTTAGTTAAAATGGCCCTTCTTCGCTTTTTCTGGATACTACAAACTTATTCCTTTGTTTATTTGAATACCACAAAAAGTTATAAAATGCTGAGTTAGTTAAAATGGCATTTCTCGTTAGTACAAAATTGAATAGGTCACCCATATTTACTACTTAGTTTATTTGAGTAGTGGAATATGGTATAAAATACTCAGCTAGTTAAAATGGTCCTTTCCTTAAGCTACTCAAATTTAACCCTTCGTTTATTAGAATAGCATAAAAAGGTATAAAATGTTGAGTTAGTTAAAGTGGTAATTCTTCGCCTTTCCTGGTTAGTACGGATTTGTTCTTTGTTTATTTATATATATTACAGAATTATATAAAATAGTCAGCCAGTTAAACGGGTCCTTCTTCGGTTTCTTTTCTCGTTGGAACAATGCCACTCAAATTTATTCGTTCGTTTATTTGAGTAGTAAAAAAGGTACAAAAATTCTAGGCTAGTTAAAACTGGTCCTTCACCGGTTTTTCTGGTTGGTAGAAACTTATTTCTTCGTTTATTTGAATAGTACAAAAAGGTATAAAATGCCGAGTTAATTAAAATGGTCTTTCTTCGCCTTTTCTGGTTAGTACAAATTAATTACTTTGTTTATTTAAATGTTACAAAATGTTATAAAATACTCATCTCGTTAAAGTAGTCCTTCTTGGGTTTCTTTTCCCACTCGTACAGAAGTAAATAAGAAACTCAAAATTATTGCTTCGTTTGTTTCAGTAGCACAAAAAAGTATAACACTGAGCTAATTAAAATGACAATTCCTCATTTTTTATTCTTGGTACAAAATTAAATAGGTCACAAAAATGTACCCCTTCGCTTGTTTAAATAGTAAAAAAGGTATAAATTTTGAGTTAAAATGGTCTTTCTTTGTTTTTTCTGGCTAGTACAAATTTCTTTCTCTGTTTATTTGTGTAACACAAAAATTATTAGTTAGTTAAATGATATTTATTTGCTTTTTTCTGTTTGGTACAAAACTAAATAAGTCACACAAATATATTCTTTCGTTTATTTAAATATTACAAAAGGTATAAAATTCTAAGGCAGTCAAAAATGTTTCTTCTTTGCTTTTTTCTCGTTGTTACAAAAGGAAATCGGACATCCTAATTTATTTATTCATTTCTTTAAATGGCACAAAAAGGTATAAAATACTGAGTTAAGCAAAATAGACCTTCTTTGTTTCTCTTCTGATTGGTACAAAAATAAGAAGACCATTCAAATTTATTCCTTCGTATATTTGAATAGTACAAAATGGTACAGAAATATTGAGGTAGTTAAAATGATCCTAATTCGTCTTTTGTGGTTAGTACAAATTTATTCTTTCGCTTATTTAAATGGTAGAAAAAGGTATAAAATACTGAGGTAGTTAAAATGGCTTTTCTTCACTTTTCTAGTGAGTACAAATTTATTCTACCGTTTATTTGAATAGTATAAAAGGTACATAAGTTCTGAGCTAGTTTAAATGGGCCTACTCCGTTTTCTTTCTCGTTAGTACGAAAGTAAAGAAACGAACGAAATGTATTCATTTTTCACATTTTCTGCTTCATACAAAATGAAATAGGCCACTACAGTTTATTAGTAGTAGATGGAGCTATATGTGATCTAAAATTCTCCCCATGGGTTCTCGGAGACACTGGGGGGAGATGTGTAAATGTGAAGAAATATACTATTGTTTAAATGACATATGATGACAGGTAAGAAGTGGGTAAAGCTACTATACTGTTGCTCGTATAGGAGTGACACAAAAGAGAATAGTAATCGATGTCAAAGTTGAAAAGATATATGAATTGTAAAAGAAAAGAATAATAGAAAAGAAAAACCTTGGCGATGTATTTTTTACACTGGAAACTCGTAGAAAAATGGAAGATTGTTATAAATGAAAGGAAAGAATAATAGAAGTACACAATACATTGTAGTTGCATGAAAAGAATAATAAAAAAGAAAAGAATAATAAAGGAGAAACCTTGCAGCTGTATGCTTTAAAGAATAATAATTTAGTTGTTGAACAACGGTAAATTGTTATGAATAAACGAAAAAAGAATAATAAAAGAGAAACTGCACCTGTGTGCTTTAAAGAATAATAATTTACTCGTTGAAAAATGGTAAATTGTTATAAAGAAAAGAAAAAGAATAATGGAAGAGTCACCCTGGAATCTCATTGAACTATCACAGATTGTTATAAATAAAAGAATAATAGATGTAAACAATACGTTAGAGTTGTATGCTTTAAAAGAATTATTGTGAATACAAGAATTTTGAATAAAAGAAATGAATAATCAAAAATAAAAAATAAAAGATTAACCTTGTAGCTGTATGCTTTAAAGAATAATAATTTAGTTGTTGAACATTTGAAGAATGGTATAAATAAAAGATAAAGATTAATAGAAGAAAAACCGTGGAAAATCATTGAACAATGGTAGATTGTTATAAATAAAGAAAAGAATAATACCAGATGTTGATGTGGGAAGTTGAAGAGAAAATTGGACAAGAGATGGAATATTTATGAAAAACTTGTTAGCCGGCGACCGATGCCGGAAACGCGCACGCGGCGCGGGCGATGCGTGGGGTGCAAACGGAAAAGACTGGCGTGCTCGGGCGTGAATAAACTTGAAATGAAATAAGGACAAGAAGATTTAGAATTTTGAAAGAAGAGAATAGTATTTACCTTGACCGTATATATGAGAAAAATTCTGGCAATTTCTTTGTTGTAAAAATTTTTACCTGTTTGTATAGTGTTAATGATTTTGTTTTGAATGTAATCAAAAAATATTGTCCTTTGAAAGGAATAGGAGACTTGCATGAACTTGATACTGTTGGGGGACGCCATCCTGCTTGATTGAACTGTTTAAATACTAGAGCTTTGGAAAATGTTTTATGTATTTTCGCTATGGCTGCTGTGCAGTTTTTGTAGACGTGGATGAAGAGACTATGCTTTCTTCACCATGTGTAGAGAAGAAGTTGAAGACAGAATAGTGATTTGCCGGTGAAGTCGAGACCGGACTCCGCAGACAGCGTGGAAACTATATATTTGTCATCATCTTCGGACGATGGTGATACAGATATTGAAGAACTATTTTTATCAGCATCACCTTCATCGCCATCTTTATTATCAAGATCGTCACGATTTTGGGGTTTAGATTGTGATTGTGGTATTTTGAAAGTAGACTCAAAGTGTATGGAAAACAAGCTGAAGACAGAGAATTGTGATTTGCCGGTGAAGCCGAGACCGGACTCCGCAGACAGCGTGGAAACTATATATTTGTCATCATCTTCGGATGATGATGATACAGATATTGAAGAACTATTTTTATCAGCATCACCTTCATCTCCATCTTTATTATCAAGATCATCACGATTTTGGTGGTTTAGATTGTGATTGTGGTACTTTCAAAGTGGACTCAAAGTGTATTTTAAAGGCCACTAAAGTCTTGGATATAAATAATGTTTTAATTTGTCATTGCTGTTTTGAAAGCGTGGAGAACCCATTGGGCAACGAGTGTTTGTTTATGAGTGAAGAGGAATTACAGGAAAGAGCAATAGCGAGTTTAATAGACATTGAAATTGGTGAACTGTTTTATACATATGCGAAATCACATGTAATTTGTACATGTACAGAAGAAATATTTTATGAGACGTATTATGATTTAATTCCAGAAAGTGAGAACAATTTTATGTGGGAAGTGATTCAGATTTTTAGGATGAAAGATTGAAAGCATATGTGAAGTGAACCGCAAATGTAAAGTGAACACTGTGTTTGTGAAAATAGTATAGACATACAGAAACTGAAACAGATAAATACTTTAAACTTTTGACTTTTTTTATAATTAATTAGGTCTTAATATAATGTTTTCCGATAACGCTTTTTTATGTATTATGTAGTGAAGAACATATTAGTGAAGTTTGCGTTTTAAATACTATGAGTGCATACTTACGTTTTAATATTTCTTGTGAACAATCTTTGCTGCATCTTGAACATCATTCTTTATTTCTTCATGATATTGGAACTTTTGCTGTAGAACATTTATCCAACGATATAACTCTTACTGATTTATTTGAAGTGTTTGAAGAACAACATAGTGAAATCTTAAGTATAAAGTTTATACGCAAAGGTTGTGAACTCTGAATTTGTTGGACAAATTATAGTTTTCTTCTTAGAACGTAAACATGAAATTTCACCATGTGTTAATCAATACATTATTGACATGCAAACTTCTAAGGTTTCAAATCATGAATTTATCATTTCTGAGTTTTGTTTAACTGCGTGTGATGATAAAATCGCCAGTAGAATACAATGTACTTCCGTTAGGTTGTCAAAAACAAATTGAATGAATAACATTAAACTTTGTAAATAACATTTAACATTGTAAAGTTGCAGAAAAACATTTGTGCATTAAAATAATTTTTGCAGTAACTAATATTATTAATTTGGAAAATAAAACATTGTACAGGATTACATACATTTTATGCAAACAAGATATAATGATTATTATTTTGTGGAATGATTAATAATGATATCAAGTATCGCATTTTTTCTTCTTATTGTAATTTCATTGTATTTTCATGTAATGAAAAAATGAAAATATAAAGAAATAAACTTTAGCATTACAATAATTTTTCTTGTTTTCTTTTGTAAAAAATTGTTAATGAAATAAATAATTAGAAAAAATATTTTGAAAATTTTGAAAGTAAATGTTTCATATTTATTTTCTTTTGCATTTACATATATTATTTGGTGATTAGTTTTGTTTCACATGTTTCCATTGTTTTAATTTCTCGTAATATAATTTTATATTTTAATCAAATATTTAAAAATAAATACGAATAATAAAATACTTAGCAAAATATTACAATTTGAAAATATATATATATATATATATATATATATATATATATATGCGCTTTAGAGTACAATAAAAGTTTTAGAACTTAAGTAAAAGTTTATGCGCTAGAGTGCTGTAGATGTATAGAAATTTTTTAAACCTGTCGTAATAATTTTTTAATTGAATCGTTTACGTAGAAACTCATTTTAAAAATTTGATTGTGCTCGTATTAAAAAGTTGTTTTTCGAAGACACGTTTTGTGCATTAGTAAAAATATGAATTGTACGTGTGAAAAATCACGTATTGACATTGTGTTCGATTGATACCGAACAGAATTTTACTTTGTTCTCCATGTTACTATAGTTTGAAAAATAACAATATATATACTGGTATATTGAAAAGTAAGCAAATGTTGGACGTGGAAGCTTTTAGTATTTTATTTAATAATTTTTGATTTTGATTTTGAAGGACAAATACTATTGTATAAAGATTTTTACACGAATCGAAGTAAAGGAGTGTCCACAAATGGAAGTAAATAATATTAACTTTCTATAAGGAACTTTTATGCATGCGCAGTCGTTAAAAGTTTATGCGCATGCGCAGACTTATGTATACATAGGATCATTACTTGAATAGTATAGTATTTTTGAAGAAGCTTATATCCTTCCGAGTATATTTCGCCAACAGAGAAGGAACTTAAATTTGCTAATATGAAGAGTTATTTTTGTAGATTATGATATTTGGAGATTATGATGAAGTAAATTATTATATCCTAATGAAGAAAATTGTAATTCGTTTAGAAGATTTTATCGAGATGATGAAATACAATTTGAAAAAGTGTATCCTAATAAGCATATTGAAATTCATGAATAAAATATTGTGAACGGTAACTGCAATCGATTTAAAATAAGTGAATTGTGTATAACAGAACTTTTTGGAAGTTATAAACTGTATGAACCATGTCGTTTTTGTGCTTGTTCATTAAGAATATCGGATGAGTGAGTTGATTTATGTATATTATGGTATAATAATAGTTTGAAACGTACTGTGTGGGAATTTGTAATTAAGAAGAAAACTCGTGACATAGTGTTTGAACTGTAGTTGAAGGAAAATTCATTTGAGAATAGACGAAACAAAACGCTTTTAAATATATTTAATTTATATATGGATCACTTACGTTTTCAGATCCTTGTATTCTCGATTTAGTGAAACAGTTTTTAAAGAAAGACAACAAGGCAAACGCAAAACAGCCAATGCGTGTATGATAGTAATTCTTTCTTTTGTGACTCAACAGTGTGTGTTGAAATGTGCTTCAAGATGGAAGCCAGAATATAGATTTTTTGTGTTCTGGATGTTTTGAAAATAGCTGTATTTTAGATGAACATGGATGTGTTACTTTAGACTATGAAATGTTATGCTATAACGCATGGCGTGCTATGGTACGAACAGATACATTTGATGAACTGTATGAAATCTTTTTATTAGATCACGATACTGAAATAGATTGTTGGACTGTTACTTATGCTTTATATAATATTTCATTAAACAAAAATTATCACGATGCAATTGCAGAGCTTTTTATAGAAAAACATTTCATTTGTAATTTTTAATTTGTTTGATATGTTAGTGAAACGTATAATTTAATGATCGAAAAAACTTAAGGAAAAGTTATATATTATAATTACAGTAAATTTTGAATTGTCGAATACTTATTATAATTTCACAGATAGAAAAATTACATTTACATGAATTCAAAATTAAAATACAATATAACATTGCATATTTATTTATATTATATACTTTATAACAATTTTATTTATGATATATGTAATTACTTTGAAATTATGTGAAAAAAATATATAAATAAAATATTATTTAGGTCAGAAGTATTTTTGTCGTTATTTTTGTTTGTTAAAAATGTTTTTCCTTTGTTTCTTTAGAATCACTTAGCTTGTAATCTTGTATACAGACACAAATAGTTTGTAATCTCGTACACAGATGTATTTAGATTGTAATCTCGTACACAGACACATTTAGTTTGTAATCTTGTACCCAGATGTTTTATTTTGTAATCTTACACGAAAGCGAGTCACAACCTTATGTTTATACGTGTATAAATTATAATTACAAAATTATTTTACAAAATAAAATAAAATAATTTTAATACAATAAGAAAAGTATAATAAACTAAAATAACATAAATGAAGAAAAAAAAATATATGAGAAAGAATAAAATAAACATGTTTGAAATTATTTACATCAGAGAGTAGCTGTTTTTAGGAGCTTCCACTGGAAGCGAATTATCTATTGGCTCATACTGTAAGAGTTTACAAGGTAAACGTTTTATTTACAAGATTACAGCATAGCTGTTTTAGTACTATGCTCTGGCATACGATACAATAAAATTTCAAATGCAATTATTTAGACTACACAGGGAATTTTGTTGCTCAGGGAGTTCTTTTAAAGAATCAAATTATTACGAGATCACAACATAGCTGATCTTATAAGCATGCTTACCATACGAACTGATAATTAAAAAATAGGAAACAGAGCTCTTAGAAAACGTTTACGGGAAACTGTAACATGTACTTTATGGGCTAATTGTAACGATACTTCCGTCAACAGTTTATTTCAACATTTCATAAAAAATATAACAGTAGTAAAAAATATTTTTCTTCGAGAATATATAGTATAAAAGCTGTAAATTAGAAAGTTGAAAAAGTATACTACATATTAATATAGTAATATGAATACTAAGAAAAATATATTCAAACAGAAAAGGATAAAGCATGTACGCATTCATGTACACAACACTGATAAAAAGTATACTGCAAAGGAATTTGAATCTGATCACACACTACGCGAGTTATATTTAAAGGAATACCGGAAAATAAAAAGATATGATCACAATGTTATTTACAAGATCACACAGCATAGCTGTTCTTACGAGTATGCTTTAACATACGATCTAACTAAAATTCCACTGGGAATTTTTAACATGTGCACACACATTTAATAACGAGCTTCTATAAGAAACGATCCAATAAATAATACAAATGTATACTGAAACTAAAACAAAAAATTAAGTACAGCTACACATACACGATAGTATAATGAAAGAAAGAACATAGGTAGTTGAAGAAAGTAGAAACTTTTTAATATTAAGACAATCATCGATTGTTCATCGAGTTTCCAGGGGAAACGAACCAAATAAATAATACGATAGTATAACAAAAATTAACATACTTACTGTTGAAAAAACAAAAGAGAAAATTTGTATTGTAAACAGGAATATATACACATTAGTAATACGATAGTATACTGAAAAAATTATACTACATATTAATACAGTAATATAAAACTGATAAAGCATACTGAAAACTTAAAATTGAATAGGTACATATGCATATACAGATTAGTAATACGGAAACTTAAAAGTAGAAAAATTGAACGTGTGCACGTATATTTACACGTTACTGATACGAAAGTATAGTGGAAAGCAACATAAGAGGTTTAGAAAAGTACAAACAGAAAAAATCATCTGTTGACATTTCATGTGCACAAGGAGATTAAAAACAATAGTGGAAATCGACATAAGTATTTTAAAAAGTTGAAAAATTATACTAAATTATATACTAATATGCATAATAAGAAAGTATACTGAAAACTATAAGCAGAAAACATAATCATGTACACACCTACATATACAGTTAGTAATACACATAATAATGTATACTGAAAAGGAATACAAGAAGTGCAAAATTGCAAACATTAACTGGTGACACATACATATAACATTTTAGTATACTGACAATATAGGTAATTTAAAAAAACTTAAAAAAGAAAACATCAAGTGCAAACACATACATATTCAAACGAGTAATACAAATACTGAAAAACTGAAAGACATAACATTAACCATGGACGTTTTGCTTAGTATAGTAAAAAAGAGTATCTACTTTAAAAACTTAAAAGAGAAAAGATTAACTTTGGACAACTTTATATGCACAACAGTAATACAGATAGTAGTAATGTATACCGCAAAGGAATTTTAATACGAGTGTTCACTGTAGAAGAATATGAAAAACATCATATTATTTGACGCATCACACTCTACGAGTGTTCTTAAAAGAATATGAAAAATAAAAGATATGATTACACTGTTATTTAAAAGATTACAACAATTTTTATATTTTATCAATCAAAGATTTTTCAGAGCTTACAAAGAAATTTTTAACACGTTCACACGAAGTGTTCGAGTAATTAATTATAAGATATTAAAAGATACAATCTAACAAAAATTGCACAGCAATTGTTTACAAGATCACAACATAGTTGTTCTCACAAGTATGCTTTAACATACGATCTAACTAAAATTCCATAGGATTTTTTTAACATGTGCACACACATTTAATAATGAGTTTCTATAGAAAACGATGCAATAAATAATTACAATAGAATAAATAATACGAATGTATACTAAAACTAAAGCAGAAAAATCGGGTGTAAACATCTTTATGTACACGCTGGTAAAAAGTATACTAAATATTAAATGTGTATCATAAATGTTACACAGTAACAACTTTATTTTGAATATCTCTGTGTGCAGTGTATGATCGTATAGTATACTCTGTATAATATATCATTATTTACCGTTAATGTATATTAAATCTAAGATATGAACAGCTACACAGCTACCTTTACTACATCTCTTTTTCACGCGTATATGTATTCTTGTATATCTTATATATAATATTTTCGTCTCTTTTACTTGTGTATATAACATAAAACGTTTACTAGCTTCATTGTAAGTATTTAATTTAATTTTGTGCATTCCGGTTATTATATAACACTATTATAATATGCCATATACAAATATAATAATCCTTACCATTCATAGTATATCAACGATACAAAGAAACCTCGTTAAAATCTACCATAACGGCCGCCATATATGTTTTTTCAATCAACGCCATTTGTCCACACACCATTCACAGTAGTGTGTGTGAGATTGTGTGTGCTTGTACCATAGCAAGTTACCGAGTGTTGTTTGTTTTACGACCGGTAATACCCCCGTGCGGTTTCCGGGCGCGAATATTTTACGCGTCCCGCGTCGCCAAAACTTCTTTTAGGCGCGAACCCTACGGGACGCGCAGCGGTGCGGCGGAAAGATGCGCAAATTGACTTGATTTTAGTAATATACTTTATTTTACCTATTCATGTAAAAGTATATCCTTTAATAAGCATATCCCTAAAGTTTAAAAAATCGGCGCCATATTGTTTATGCAGTATCATGACATTTTTATTTTAAAGCTACAATGTTCTATAATGTTATTCGTTTTGTCCTACGCTTCATGAAAATAATGTTTTTTACTCTATACGACCCATAGTTTCCCACAAAAAGGAAAAATGTATTGTAACTCACCCCAGTATAAAATTCTGGCGGTGCCCATAATAACCCCGAAACATTAGCAAATTTCACCGTGCAGGGTATCGATCTTAATAGTTTTTGACCTGAAAAATCGTTTTCTGTACTCTATTTTGTGCTAGCACTAATACTTTAGCTGATACGTCTACTCAAAATCATGATATTTTTATTTTAAAGTTGCAACGTTTTAAGTTGTATAATAGTATTAGCTAGGCCTTACGCTTCATGAAAATATCTTTCTTCCCTCTATACGACCCATAGTTTGCCGTAAAAAGCAAAACATATTGTTACCCACGCCAGTATAAAATTCTATCGGCGCCCATAATACCCCCAAAATTGTCGAACTTCACCGTGTAAGTTATTAATCTATATAGTTTTCGGTTTGAAAAATCGTTTTGTATACCCTATTTTCTTCTAGCGCTAATACTTTATCTGTTACGACCACTCAAATTTATGACGCCTTCTTTCATCATATATTACCATATTACTACTTATTGTGAAGAAAGCGAGTTTTCAATTTTTTTTATTTAATGAACTTTCTATATAAATTTTACCTCTGGAATATGTATGTCATGTCGATTTTATCGCTCATGGCATACATATACCAAATACGGGTTTTAACTGGTTTCATATATAAATATTAACTTTTCTCAATATTTTCATTCCCTTCTATCAATGTATATTTTTTGCTTAAATACTTTATGGGGAAAAATCTTTGTTTTTTTCAATAAGCGCCGTCTGTTCACGAAACATTGTCAATAGTCTGACGGATTTTATACATCTACCTTCGTAAGTTAGCGTGTGTTGTTATTCCTGCAAACGGCAATGCCCCGTATGTTTACGGGTACAAATATTTTTCGCTTACCGCGTCGCCAAAACAAGTTTATTTTCCCGCCATATTTCATTTTAGTAAACGTAAAGTAATATTCAGATGTTTCCTATAAGCGTTCGTATACAGTTCCCGTACATGCCTTCAAACATAAACTGTGTTCAAATACATAGGAAATATCATATTAGGTAAGTCACAACTTTAATTTTCATAATCTATAATAAGATTTTTACTACTCAAAAAGGCATTATTCATTCACTAACATCAACATAATACAGCAAACACATATTAAAACTCTGCTTTTTTAAAAATATATTGTTCGCTGTACGTTATGTGTATATTACTATCTTCTACTACCAGAAACAAAATGTAAGTTCAGTATGCTTTATTTCAAACATAGAAAATAAGCATGTAGCTTTTCCATTGCTTAAATATGAGAGAAGAAAGCCAATGCTTTCTGGTCTTTTTGTTTTTTACGTACTTACCTTCCACAGTTACTTCGAAATGAATATATTTACTTGTTTCTTTCTCTTATTTCTATTAAGCTTATAATTTATTCTAATTTTTGTTTAACCCTTATCCGGGCAAGACATTTTTGTAACGTAAACCGGCAACCGGGGCCTGTCAGGCCCAGTATATATTTTAAGTGCAGAACACTCAAAATTCAATGTCTGTTGCCGCAAGCTGTTCCGACTAAAGGTTACAATAGTCACGTGTTCAATATATAATTATGTGACAATTTGATCTAATATTTGACAGGAATTTCACTAAAGTTATACGGGGCTTCCTAGGCCCCGGTTACGTCAGGAAGAGATTTTCAAATTAAAAAGAAAGCTTTACCAACTCGATATGTTCATGATTTTAACTTCGACGAAAGATAGAACAATTCAGTATTTTATGTCTTCGAAATATGTATGGTTATTGAGAAATTTAAGACAAATGAAACTACTGGGCCTGGGAGGCCCCGGTTGCCCGGATAAGGGTTAATATAATAATCTGAATGTTGCCTGCACACTCGTCTACCTGATTTAACCTCGCATCTAATTCGCCCCTAAAATTTTATGGACCGCTTCTCATTGAATTAAAAAATACATGGATTACCATTCTACAATTTTACACATACACTTAACAGCTTACTTTTTGTACAAATACTTATACTACTACACTTTTTGCACAAATACTTATATTACTTCTTCTGTTTGTTGATTACTATCAAGATTTTATTTTGAATATATTTTAATGCAGGGGTGGACTGAATGAGTGCTAGAGTGGGTATTTTTGCTATTTGGGGTCCATTATTTAATTATCAGCGTGGTGACTCAGTGATAGAGTAATTACTTTTGCTAGTTAAAGTTACATTATTTAATATGGAACAGTTTTACTCACAGATAGAGTGCTTCCTTGTGCGAGTTGAGGGTACATCATTTAATATGCAGGGCGATTACTTAGTGGTAGAGTGATTTTTCCCGATGTGAATTCAATTTTACAGATAATTTCAGCGATAATTATTATGTTCGTTGATTTTCCTCTTTACTTATCTTTCTTCACTAATAATTTGTTTTAAACAGTGAATTGTTAACCTAATTAAACTAACTAAGTAATCATATTGCTTATGGAACCTGAGGATTAATGTTGCGTTCACGAAAGCTCTTTATTGACATCTATCCTTAGCCAATTGTATCTACTTTGTACTGCAAGATCCATCTTAATATTGCCCTCACATTTCCGCCTATGTGTTGTCTTTTACTAGGTAAAATTTTAAAAGTATTTCCATCCTAGCTAAATAACATGTCCATTGGAGCCTCCTATACTTGATGACCCTAATAATACTAACTATATAATTTCACCATTTCCCGTTTTCGTTTCTCTTCTGGTCCAAATATATATGTTTTAGGAAATGCTTACCTATTCGGTATAATTGTTTCACTAGTGATACAGTGGCCCCGCCTAGTGTACTCGCTAACGCTCTTCATATGTTGTAAGCACTTATGGTTTCCATTTTCCGTGGATGATGATCTCTTACTATTTTTCAGGGGGTTATTTTCTTTTAAAAAGTTAAATTTGTGCACTGTAATTCGTTTTCGCCATGGCCAAAGATTATAACAAGAACAAAGAATGAGTTCCAGCTACAGAATAATTGCAATTTACTATAACAAATAAAATTATTCTACACTTTTAAAAATACTTAAAATTGAAGTCTACTATAGAGGTCACCAAATCATTCAAAATTTGTACACAGGACAACAAGTGAAGCTGCAATTAAATGAAGGCAAAAGCATAAACTTGTAAATTACTAGAGAACTCAAAGGACGATTCCGCACCAGTTATTTAATATTTACGGTATATCAATAATGAAAATTGAAGATTGGAGGGGCAAATCACATACGTAAATAATATCTAAAACTGAAGGAGAACTACAGGAGATGATTCACAAAATATAAAGTGGAAATAAACATTTAAAAGCTATGCAAAAAATACCATGGAATCCAGGTCTTATCTAACAAAAGTTTACAGCCCAGCACCCTTAAATCTATACTGACCCCCTAAAATTTTCATGGAAGGTTTCTAAATAAACAATAATATGGTTACAGCGTTCTTTTCCCTGGCTTTTATCACGACTCACTCCTTCACTACATTTTTTCAGCTAAATGCCAACTTGAATCAGAGTAAAACTTCAAGAGGTCGATCATTTCAAGCACCTATAAAATATTTTAACAAGATATGTTTCCTACAACAGGAAAGTATCAAATAAAGAATTGCTATAGCCAAAAAAAACTCAATCTTAACTAGCAGACTGAATATTCAGCTTAAAAAACAAATTAGTCATGTGCTATATATTAGGCATTAGACTATATGTTCAGAGACTTCAACATTACGCAAGTTACAAAGCTTCAAAAAGTGTTCTTCAAGGAAAAAGATAAAATGCGCATAAAGACCAACAAAGAAAAATATTTTAAAACGGATAGGAGAGAAGAGGTGGGTTTTATTCAACATTCTTGGTAGTAATATTATTTCGATTGCACATATTTTACGAAAAATTGTCTTTTTTCACATCGGTATAGAAGGAAAGGTGGAAGGAAAGCAATGGATAACGAGAAGAAGACGAGCACAATAATTTTAAAAGAGTAAGCTGAAGATCATAAAACGTAGAAGAAACATTTTCCAAGTCCAAGCCTTTAAAAAAGCAGTAGCTGCCAAAAGGCCGAATACTTAAATAATAATAATAATAATAATAATAATAATAATAATAATAATAATAATAATAATAATAATAATAATAATAATAATAATAATAATAATAAAATTGAATATTCAAGTACACGAAATGCATACTTCAATTCCAGTTCGCATTAACTAAAGTTTGTCTTTCTGCAACACGAAGCTATAGCCTTATTTCTCTCCCCGTTTCCTTGTATTCCTACATTGTCTAATTTCATAATTTTCCAAGTTCAAAAAGCATCTTTAACCAACAATTGCTAATTATTTACAAGATTGTATTTTAGCACTCTTCTTATAATGTTTTTATACATCTTTTCCTGTAATATCACCGAGCAAACATTCTTAAAAGCGTCTCAGAATAATAACCTTCGCTGGTCTTTCACAAAGAATTACGTGAATGAGCAGTTTTCTAAAGTCATTCAGTAAATATACAACACCTTAGGCGAGCCTTCGTTCCACTCTCGTAGTAACAACAGGTAGACACTGAAAAAAGAAAACCATAAGATGTGTTTGCTCTAAATGTTTCCAACCCACAGCAAAACTTAATTTTTTACAGTCACAAATTACCTAAAGTAAAACATTGCAATTAAAAGGAAAAAACTGCATATTTAATAAAAAACACAAATTATATCTGATGTTGAAAATCTTTTTTTCATTTATTTTAACATATATTTACAAGCATTTGTTTTTTTTTCTTTTTCACATTTTTCTTTTTTTTTTAATCTCAGTTTTTCTAATCTTTATCCTTCAGAATTAAAATGTGGATATTGGTAATATTTATTTGATATTTGGTCTAGGAATTAATTCGTGCGGTTGGTACGCACACATTGAAGCTGTAGTACAAACACAAAATACATAAATACCTTAAGAAAAATATTGTCCATCGCTAGCCACCACTTTCGCCCATCTGTCAGGCAATGTACGGATTCCGTGGCGAAAGAAGTCCTCATCCTTGGAAGCGATCCAGTCAGAGACCCATGTTTCGATATCTTCTGAAGAAGTAAACCGCTGTCCAATCAAATCGTTGTTCATGCAATCGAACAAGTAGTAGTCCGAAGGAGCAACGTCTGGTGAATACGGCGGGTGGGGTAAAACTTCCCATCCGACATTTTCTAAATAGGTTTTGACCGGTTTTGCGACATGTGGGCGAGCGTTATCATGTTGAACAATAAGTTTATCATGTCTGTTCTCCCATTCTGGTCGTGTTCTGGCCAGAGCTTGCTTAAAACGCATTAATTGTCGTCGATAACGTTCTCCATTCATAGTTTCACCCGGTTGCAGCAGCTCATAGTACACCACACCTTTCATATCCCACCATATGCACAGCATAACCTTTGCACAGTGAATATCTCGTTTTGGTTGTGATGGACCTGGTTCACCTGGTTTCACCCAGGCCTTTTTTCGTTTAGGGTTCTCGTAATGGATCCACTTCTCATCACCCGTAATAATTCGATGCAGAAACCCCTTTCTGCTCTGTCGTTGAAGCAGCAATTCGCAAATGGTTTTTCGTCTTTCAACGTCTCTGTCTTTCAATTCATGTGGAACCCAATGTGACATCTTTTGAATCATTCCCATGGCTTTCAAGCGTTTGGAGACTGTTGTTTGATCAACGCCTAATGCTGCTGCAAGTTGTTCCTGCGTTTGACACGAATCCTACTCGAGCAATGCTGTCAATTCTTCGTCTTGAAATTTTTTTGGCTGTCCAGCTCGCTCTTGGTCTGCCAAGCCGAAATCACCACTTCTAAACCGTGCAAACCACTTCTGACACGTTCGCTCAGCTAGAGCGTGGTCACCATACACTTCCACCAAAATACGATGACTTTCAGTCGCACTTTTCTGCATGTTAAAGTAATGCAGCAGGACACCCCGCAAAAACACTTTATCAGGCACAAATTGCGCCATGTTCACTTACCTACAAACTGGTGTTGTTGACGCTTTAATCCACTGCCCTATACTACGAACGATACGCGATGACAGGGGTTTGCAACACATGTGTGGATACACGGAACTGTGGGACGCTCCGTTCGTTGCGCCATCTCTTGTCCACCCGCACGAATTAATTCCTAGACCAAATATATCCACAACCATTTTTAATAACGCGCATTCAACCGATATTTCGGACACTTGCATTTGAAAATTGCTATATAAAAATCCCGCAATTGCAAAACAATGTCATTATAGCGTCCATCCATCCAGTTAGGCATTATATTATTTTCCTGTTGTACACTATTGTGTTCTATCATAATAAGATTATCAACATTATTTTGTTCCTCCTCCGCCTCTTCCTCACTTGCAACATTATTATTTTCCTCAGCTCCCACATCTTCTACGAAAGTTACCTCCTCATTATCTTCTGTCATATCAATGACTTCAATTTCGCAACGGAGCGACATCCTGCAACAAACAAGCATAGGAAATTATAAATAACAAATACTTTCAATATAAAGTAATACTATGAAATTTTAAAGGTTATATTTAAGCAAATCGTACTATTAAAATTATATCAAAATAACTATAACCTTATTTTTCATATCTCTCAAGAATTCAACAATTCAATTATATAATTATCGATAGCAATTCATGGTTCTATTCTCATAAATGAATTCTACTATACAAAAATTTCACCTATGATTCATCTCAGTCTTCTTTTACAAATAGAACTCCTGTAGTTATTCCCTTAGCGCTTATAATCCAATAATAAGCAATCCGCCCTGCCATAGCTATTTCATTATTAAAAGAGAAGTACACGTATTAGGTCTTAAAACTTCAGCCTTCAGTACAAGTAATCCCGAAATCAACTCATTCATTGATGAATCTATTTCATGATAATTATTTTTCTAACCAGGATCAAATTTCATTATTTTTTTCCTTTTCTGGAATTTTCCTAAACGGTTTATACCATAGTTAAAGAGTAAAGTACATATAACTGTACAGAAAGTTATAGTTTGTATCACTCCCAACAAAAATTTCTGTGTGTCTCCCTATATGTCAAAAGTATCAAATAGGCTACGTCCGTATTACGAAGGTATACAAATATTGGTAAGATCTAAGCTTTTCATAGTATCTATATGAAATTCGATAATAAATACCGGAAAAATTAAGCCACACGTTTACCTAGTAAACAGTACTATTTAAGAAACTAGCAACACAATATTCAGTTACCAAAACAATTTCCCAACATCATAACGTTTTATTTTACAAACCCTACACAAATACTAAACTAAAGGTCGCGGTATTCAATTACTAAAGTAATTTCCTCTAGTACATACGGGCCCTAGTTCCATCCCCGGCCAAGTAAGCTTGTGGTGGACAACATCATGTTCATGGATTTTTCTGGGTTCTCCCGTTTTCCTCCCACTTTCATAATTTCCGTCTCCCTTAGCCTAGCAGTATAACCGTAAAACGTAAAACTTAAACTAATGAGTAGCACAATAATTATTCAATATTTTAAATGAATTAATATAGGGAAACAAGAATCATATTTCCTCAAAGAATAAAGAATATTCTTCTCCATACCTACATTTTCAATAAGGCCTTGCAATATACTTCATTTCATTTTCCTGACTTAAATTTTAATCAAATTTCTATGACATAGAACATTAATTCAATTTCAGTCTAAGTAAATATTTTATCTTCCATTCTACATTCGACACATTATTCTAATAAATATTAACCAGTTGTTTATACTCTATGCGTCAATGCTTTCGTCTTCGCTACATGCGCTTTTTTATTCAACTTACTGTAAAGGCCATTTGGTCGAGAAAGTGTAAAAGACTTTTTAAAATTACTCATCACAGCACATAAATACCACAATAATATTTAAGTCGCGGTCACAACCCCCCCTAAATCTTTTCATCTCTCTCAAATACTGCGGTTGGCAATAAAAGTCCTCATACACATCAATTTAAATAATTTTAGTTACCATTACATTAACTTTTCTCTCTTTTTACCTAACAAGTAAATACATTTTCAAGACCTACAGCTTTATTAATATAGTGTTTACTTTTATTGCTTGGCGCTCCATAGTTTCAGGCTATCTCTATATTTTTATGCAATTCATCTTCATATATATTTTTCAACAGCTCTTATAAGAGCAAATCTACAAAAACAGTAAAATCCCTCGTTACTCTAGCCTCCATATTTGTGACACGTAACAATTCAAAAAATCATTTCATTTTCTCCACTTCCAAAGTTAATATGCTACTAAAATTCACTTCTAATCCTTATTACATTCATGTTAAAGTTGATTTGTAACCATACTTTCCTTTTTCTATAAATTGCTCTACACATGTACGATATCTATAGTTTTCTCGAAATTTTCCTGTTTCCTTCCACTTTAAGTTAACTTTTTAAAAACATATAATATAAACTCATTTCTGTCTAAGCGGTTAGCGCACGCACCTTTGCAGTAAAAAAAACATATTAAATTCCTGGCACTAGCTTACGCGTTTCAAATCCTATGTTAAGCTGTAGGTCCACGTCTCACATAGCCTTGCTCTTAAAATTATCAGCTAAATTCAAATACAACCAAAAGCTTGCTCCTCAGTATATAATTCGTTTCCAACATAAGGTTATGCCTTTCGAATCCATCGTTCAAGTATAAGTATGTGTCATATCCTCTTTCTAATAATGAACTCAGATATATAGAATTTGAATTCATTATTTTCGATTTCTAGTATATTTAACTAAATATATTCAGACTTTACATTTTTCGTAATGTCTTTAAAATCGTACCTACTTCGTTCATTTTCATGTCTAAAGGAACAAAACAAGATTCTTACACTTGCCTTCAAATATTTTTAATAAATAAATAAATAAATAAATAAATAAACTAATTCTTACCTCAAATCCAACAATTCTTGAATACAATTATCCACCAAACAGCAAAAATTCTAAAAGTAAAATAAGAAAATATTTTAATTACTTACTAATTTTAATGTAGCATCATAAAAATCATAAAACTTGGCAAACAAGAAATATTCATTTTTAACTCAAAAAACAAAAATAATTACTAGGAACCCCACACCTCCTGCGCAAACACATAACACTATTATTCTATGAGTAATTCAATATCAAAATATTTATGAGTAACATGTGTGTTAAAAGTTTAATGAAAATCACTTGGGTGCTTTAAGAGTTAAGTTCTGTGCACTATTGCACATTTCTACACAGTTCTAAAAATTAATGCTGCCCACAGCTCTTCTAACATTATTTTCTCTTTAATATTTCTCCTTCAATTCTCTTAAAAATAAACGGATATAAATTAACCTAACGTTACAGTTTGCAATAAAAATAATCAAATCAATTCTTATATTATAATTTTAATCAAGTATGCAAATTAACTCTTTTTTCAATATTTTATTTAAAAAATCAAATTCAACTCACCTTCTAATATTTTCTAAAATGTACTTCGTCCTAATGCAGTACAATTAAATTACAACACAAATACAGAACCGTATACGAAAGTAGCAAACCCAAATAAACGTGTTCTCCACAAACATTCGATTTATATTTGTTTTTCAAAAAAGGGGGCCATCCATTTTACGCGTTCCTTCTTTATTTCTTCAGACACTCTCTTTTTTAAATGCTAAGGCCCCCTGCAAATCAGCTAAGCGCAATTACAACGTGTCTTCAAGCAGTTTTTTTTCTAAAAAACTAAATTCTTTTAAAGAATACCCCCTACAAACCCCTTCAGTACAACACAAAATTTACACAACTAGCTGTCTCTAGAGAATAAATTCACACATAAGGAATACTCTACCCATTAAAATAAAAGTTGCACGGTCAACAAGTTTAACAATAACCGTAAATACAATAGACTTGTTGTGGCCTCTGCAAAACGAAAAAAAGAAAAGTTTGTTTCTTCCAGTATCTCCACGTTATTCATCCAATGTGGAAGGCCTTTTTTTCCGCAGCTGGGTGAGTACTCTACCATACGTTGACATTTTATTCTTCCATATTCTTCATAACACTAACATAAAATAACATACAAGATTTTTCAACTAAAAAATCCAGGTTCCATACCCAATGTTATAATAATAATAATAATATGACAAAGCCTTCATCTCTCCTGTTTCAGACTCCGTATTCAATCCCAACTATTGCCAAGTCAAATTTCTAATCAATTTCCTCAGGTCTCTCATTTCCTCTCACTTTCTTTATTGCAACATTTCATTCATTTCTCATTACTCAGTGCTAACAAGGTAAGTCAATAATAATATCACAATGACCTTTGGTGCATCAGTATCCTCACTTTAATTCTCCAGTTTGCGCGGTGTGCACTTTTTCTGCACAAACACCGTGTACATAGGTTTCCTCGGTGTTCTCTTCTTTCATCACATATTCTTTTTCCATCATCCTCATTCACTTACAGCATACTCCTTCAATACTAACGCGCTCACCTCCGGTACTTCGGACCTCAGGTTCAATCCCAGCTCGCGCGATATACATTTTCTATTCCACAAACACCATGGCCGTGCAGCTTTTCTTTACATTATTTCTTTCCACATTTTATTTTATTAACATTCACTTATGGCATACTGCCTCAGTGCTAAAGCGTACACCTTTCGTGTGTCTAAGGTCCATGGTTCGATCCCAACTCATACTCTGAACACTTCCTAATACACAGCCACCATCTGCGTGCAGCTTTTCTCTGTATTATTTCGTTCCACATCTTATTCCATCATCAGTCATCTATGGCATACTGCCTCAGTGCTAAAGCGTACACCTTTCGTGTATGGGTCCTTAGTTCAATACTTAACCAATAACTTTAAATTCAACAGACACTCTTATGTTTTCTCAACTTCGTGTTTTCAACTATAGGCAATAAAATTCAAAACAACATCACATCAACAACAAATGAATTAAAAGTCTGCACAATTCCCTAACCCACAAATATCACCTATACTTTGGTGCTAAAAAATCATATCCCATCTCCATTAATCTTTTAAAACATACTAATAATCATCAAATTATTTGTGATTTCTCACGGTACAATTCATTTTTTTTTTCGAATTAATATGTTATAAATTTCACACTATGTCCTCTCTACCCAAGTTATTTTCCCCTTCTCAAACTCCAAAAGACATTCATGGTATTGAGCCTCCAACAACAATACGTTTTCTTTCTTTTCTTTTACGTTCAATACAGTGTGTGTACGTGCTTCATTCTAATAATCCAACCAAGCATATGTTACACTGCCTATTCTGCCCCTTTTTAAAAAAGAAAAAAATACATTAGGTATTCTTCAAGTTAAAGAAAGTATCAGTCAGCTAACAAGGTCTTTTTCTACACAAAAAGTGGACAACAAAATTCATTATTTCTTTCTGCTAGCAAAAAGAAAAAAAGGAACACAATATAGGAAAGGGATGCTAAATGACACATTTATCTCTCTAACAGGTAAAAGCGTGTCTTTTCTCACTTTTGTTTCTAAAAAAGGGGCGTGTTTTTAAACTAAAGCATCTTTCTATTCATCTCTTCTGCCTTTTTTACATTAAACACAGCAAAATCTCAAAATTGTAACACGCAGGTGTTCACAAAAAAAAAAAAAAAAAAACACTTGTCTTCTCAAACTTAAACTATTCATGTGTAACACGTAGGATGTACCAAAAGTATGACCTATATATTCATTTCCTCTCAAATTCTGTCTGCAACAAAAAAATAAATGTCACATAATTTTTCATCTTGTCATGTTCACCTGTGTGAGTTCTATATACACTACTGTGCGAACACAATGGGGTATTCTTCCAAGCATTATTCCAAATCAAATTTCAAAAAATAAATGTCGCAATAACTTTGTCAAACTAACATGTACCATTGTGTTCCATTTCCCCTCAGGTATTATCCTAAAATTTCACTTAATGACATTAATGATTAATATTTTTCTCAAACTTGTCACTTTTCTTGTCTCCCTATGTATTACACTAGTACAATAAACTATTCTTTTACAGATCTTTTCTTCTCTGCTTCCAAAAAGCTACAGTATTGTCCCAAATCGCATCTATCAATTCAAATATCCATATCTTCTATTCTTTTAAGCGTGCAAGCACCAAATTTACGTGACAGATACATAATAGTGTATTCTTTACATTTACACATCTCTCTCCAGTGTCTCCGAGTCCCCCTGTGTAGAATTTTGATCACCTATAGCCCCATCTACTACTTTTATTCATTCTCCACTTTTTTCTGGTTGGCATAAATTTATCCTTTCGTTTAAATAGTACAAAAATGGTATAAAAAAAAAGAAAACCAAAATTTATTCTTTCCTCTTTTGGAGTAGTACGAAAGGTATATAAATTCTGAGCTTGTTAAAATGGTCCGTTTTCGCTTTTTCTTGTTGCTACAAAGGAAATAGGACACCCGAATTTATCCCTTCGTTTGTTTAAATAGTACAAAAGGTATAACATACTAAGCTAGTTAAAAAGGGTCCTTCTTCGCTTTTTTCTCGTTGGCACAAAAGTAAAAGAGCCACTCACATTTATTCCTTCGTTTGTTTGAACTAGTTAAAACGAACCTTCTTCGCTTTTTTCTACTCGGTACAAAATTGAATAAGCCTCACAAATTCATCCGTTGCTCTGTTTTCAAGTTATTAAGGGTTAAATATTTGACCTTTGACCTAGATGGTCAGCGCTTTTGGGACATGTAGTAGTTGATGACTTCTTACTAAACGTGGAAACAGCAGCTCAATATGTGGCTCCGTTTATGAGTTATTCTTGTTTAAATATTTGACCCATGACCTCGATGGTCAACACTTTTAGGACATGTAACATTTAATGACACATTACTAAATGTGGAAACAGCACCTAAATATGTTGCTCCGTTTACGAGTTATTCTGGTTCAAATATTTGACGTTTGACCTCGATGGTCAGTACTTTTGGAACATGTAGTACTAGGTGAATTTTTCTGTAATTTCTGCTATGTTACATAGGGGTTGATAAAAGGGGAACGAGTACACTCCTGCTATTGGTTCATATTCTCTGCTGTATTAAATAGGGGTGGTAATCTGTGCTGTGTTAAATAGTTGTTAAAAAAGGCCTTACTCTTTTATACATAGGGATTGCGAAAATAGGTGTCCGTAGTCTGTAATTTCTGATTGGATTGTCTCTGTGTTCATTGTCTTAAGTAATTTCTGTTATGATAAACTAGGGGGTTAAAAAAGTGCTCATAAAAGGGAATGAGTACACCCCCATTATTCTCTGTTATGTTAGTTGTCTTTGCTATGTTTACTATGTTAGTTGTCTTTAGGAATGCTGCTAAAATATGCGTTTGTAGTCTCTTGCTCATAGTCTTATGTAGTTTTCGCTATGTTAAAATAGGGGTGGAAAAATAAGTCAAACTCTTTTATTAGGTCTGTTACGTGTTCGTAGTCATATGTAATTTCTGCTATGTTACATAGGGGTTGGAAAATTTGTTCATAGTCTTTTATTACCTCTGCTATGTTCGTAGTCTCTGTGTAATATCTGATTGTATTATGTGTTCATTGTATTAAGGAATTTCTGCTATGTTAAAATAGGGGTTGAAAAAAGTGCTCACAAAAGAGAACGAATATACCCCTGCTACTAGTTCATAGTCTTAGGTATTCTCTGCTGTATTAAATAGGGATTGTAGTCTGTGCTACGTTAAATAGTGGTTAAATTAGCTCATACTCTTTTATCAGCCCCGCTATGTTCGTAGGCTCTGTGTAATATGTGTTCATTGTATTAAGTAATTTTTGTTATGTTAAAATAGGGGTTGAAAAGAGTGCCCATAAAAGAGAACAAATACACTCCCATTATTGTCTGTTATGTTAGTAGCCTTTGTTATGTCACATAGGTGTTGGAAAATGTGTTCGTTGTCTTTAATCAGATCTGCTATGTTCGTAGTCTTTGGGTGATTTCTGCTAAGTTAAAATAGGGGTTGAAAAAGTGCTCATAAAAGAGAACAAATACACCCATAGAATAGGGTCATAAAAGAGAACGAGTTTTCAGGGTGTTCGATTTTACATGGTCAGACGGTACGTGGGTCATGGCGTATCGTGCGACACTAGACTATCGAGTACTTCGGATCAGGCAAGACCGCGATTGACCTAGTATGGCCGAGATCGGTAAGTTTTACACTACTTATAAACTTTCAAAAATATATAAATAATAGCTTAAATTATTTTGCCAACTTAAATCTAGAGGGCCTACGCTCCTCCGGCCCTCTCCTAGATCCACCACTGCACTAAATTGTTCTTGTTTTAGTAATATCGATTTATATTATTCTCTTATTAATTTGTACAATCTGCCTGTTGTCTTGTATACGCTCTTGTATCAAATACTTTTGCATTCAGTGCTCTATCTTCCACCGAAACGCATCGTCTGTCTGTCTTTGTTTCAATTTTGCACGCCACCTCTAATCTGCTTTTAGCCCACGAATCAGACAACATTTTGGTACCATTCTGAGGGACAAAATCCCCCAATACTTCTTGAACAGATACGTGGTCCAATATGTCAAAACTGCTTGGTGGTCTTCTTGGTGGCACAGCTTTATGCAAAATATGACTTCATCAATATGGCTGCCTACTGATTTCACCATAGCAATACTGAACGATTACAATTGCATTATCCTTCAAGATATAACATTAATTCTTGTTTTATTGTCGAGAATATACTCCACTACTACATTTTAACACCAAAACTTTTCTAATTTTTGGCGCCATTTTGAAATATAGTGTCTAAAAGTGGAGAAATGTTATTGTCACAGATTCAATCGCAACCTTTAATGTCGAATAACTACAAAACAGCTATACTTACTCAAAAACACCACGGAATAAACAAAGTTGTGCATTTTAAGAGCTTTCAAACGACATCTGAATCATAATTGTGTCTTTACAAATAATGGAAATAATTCACTTTATGCACTGCTAGATGTAGGTTTCTAATAATTCAAATATTGGAAATTTGATTTTAATTTGGCTTGAATTTAGCGTCCCACGTATATGTCATTGCGGCTAAAGGGGACGTAGACCTACTGATTATAGTAGAATCTGAACACCATTTTTTGGTTGAACTGTAACCCCTCCAGGAATCGAGCCCAGGACCACGCACACCGAAGGGCAACATATTAGCCACTGCATCAAGCAGAAGTCCTCCGAAATTCTACGTTGTCAACATCTGGATCTGACTTCTATTATACGGTGTGAATGAGACACAGTGTATTGACTTCGACAGAAACACATGGCCTTCAATATGAATTCATCATTTACTGAGGTTCTAGATTTGCATTACCATGTTCATACTGCCATTAGCAATATGATGGGAACGATAGGAAAGATATTTAACGGTGCTTGTTTACAGGGCTTGACTGTGGAATCCAATGTCAGTGTAGGGTTCTATTGATGCAGTATTGGAAGATGGACATTATTATAGAGGAGTGAGACTGCATAAGTTACTCTACGAGGTCTTGATGAGATTGGCATGGAAGGACTTTCTTAAATGAATGGAAATAAATAATCAATACATCATCCAAGATTTTAACAACGCTATCACACAGTTTGAATTACTTCATGACAATGTGTGTCACGAGAAGTTTATAAGGTGCATTAGAGAATGTATCCTATATTCCCAATCCCAATTCCTTTAAAGAGTACCGGTACCAGAAATTCCTTCGAAACGAAAATGATGATTTATCATTTTGAATGAGCTATATAGATATGTGCAGATTGTTCTTGGCCTAGATGGTGCTTCCAGGGAAGGAAACTGGTTTCTTCATCTTCGTATGATTAAAAAGATGATTCCATAGTGTTTTGCATATGATAGGCAAAATTAATATAGATATCTACTGGTTTATTACCTTGAAATTACTAGGCTGCAAATTGACCACCAACAATTGTATGATCACTTCACCAGTACACCAGTGGAGGAAGCAATCCTTTTGCAAGGATTCCAGTTGTTCAGGCAATAGGGGCCACAGTTAACAGATACACCCAAACCACCGGTGGAGTTAGGACACAGTCTTCGTATAGGGGCAGTGGCCAGGTATACAGAACAGCAGAATACATGTGCGCATGCCTTAGTAATCTAAGAATGATGACTGATATAAAAAGAGATGGTTAGTCATACGCTGCTCTCGAACCTTCTAGGATACAGAAGGTTGAAAAGAATGTACAGTCTAGAGATGCAAGGGGTAAAAACTCGGTTTTTTCTGCTTCGCTTTTTTGCTTGGGAAATTTTGGGCTTTTTTGAAAATTTTGCTTTAAACTGATAAAGCAGACTTTGTTTCGCTTCTCTACAACAACAACAACAACAAAACTCATTTAAATAGTGGTTGATGCAGATAATAATATGAAACCTCGAAAATAAACCATAAATTTCAAAAAGATTTTTTAAAACTCTTAACATATTTACATTATGAATTCCAAAGGATTAACCAATATATGTAATATTATTTTAACCTCTTATATACAATAAGTACTTTAAAAAATGATACACAAATAACTAGCAAAATTGTATGTAGTATTTTTACTTCAAAATATCACACACCCTCTTTCTGAAGCAAAATAAAGAAAAGCATGAAAGAAATCTGCACATCAAGAGCTTCGTTTCGGGTGGTTCTGTACATTCTTGAAATTTTTCAGTTAAGTTTTAACTTTCATATACATTGTATGAATATTTCGAACAAATTTTTCACTGATTGATCACATACGTAATAATATGTTACCACCTATCAGGTGCTTCGGATCTGCAAAATCGGTAAAGCTCCACATTCTGTAATGCACTGACTGCTCCTTAACCCACAAACGCCCAAGACCAGTTTTATTCGTTAGCAACTGCCTGAACAATACCGTGTTACATCGAAAACCTGAGAAGAAAACTGAACGAAATTCCTACAACAAGATTACGGGTAGTGTGCCTGAAGTGCAATAACGGGGGTTTGGCTAACTGAATGATATAGCCCATGTATCGTAGTGAAAAATAAAATGGGTCACTGGTGGCACAAGGAGCGTTTGTGGGTTAAGCTTGTTCAGAATCTGGAAAGTATCGAACTTTCTGTTGATGGATCATATACGTAATAGACGGTTCATCTGACCGTATGGTTTCCTAGGCTGTAGAATATATAACCACCATCACGGTTTACCCAATGCTGAAGGTTTCTGAATTTTTAACAAGAGTTACGAAACTTTTTAACAAGAGAAAAGTTACGAAACTTTTTTTTATATAAAAAAGAAAAACTATGGAATACATTTAAAAAGAGTGGAAGAATCAATCACTGTTCCAATTCACAAGAAAGACGACAAATTTGACTGTAATAATTATCGAGGCATTTCTCTTAACATTCTATTAATAAGATTGACCCCATACGCAGATGAAATTATTGGAGATTATCAGTGTGAATTTAGTAGAAATCGACCAGATATTTACCATTCGACAAATACTCGAAAAGAAATGGGCATATATTACCCAGTACATCAACTGTTTATTGATTTTAGAAAGGCTTACAACTCGGTAAGGAGGGAAACATTGTACAACATTCTTACAGAATTTGGAATACCGTAAAAGCTAGATTTATTAAGTGTTTAGATGGATTCCAGAGTAAAGTCCGAGTAGAAAAATGCGAGGTTCCACGTCGAGATTGGCCTGAAACAAGGATATGCGTTATCGCCGTTATTATTCAGCTTTGTTCCGGAGTACGCTGTAAGAAAAATCAAAGATAGGAACCAGGGCCTAGAGTTGAATGGTATTCACCAGGTCATGATGTATGCTGATGATGTAAATCTGATAGAACGATCGAAAGAAATGCAGAGGCCTTATTAAACGCTTGCAGGGACATGAGTAAATACAGAGAAATCTAAATACAAGGAAGTTACGGCAAATAATGAATGCGTTAAAATATCAATTAATACTTTCGACACTGTGGATACTTTCAAATATCTTGGATCAGTATTACCAGATCAAAATCATACCCACAAAGAAATTAAATGTCGACTAAAATCAGGAAATTCTTGTTATTATTCAGTTCAAAATATTTTGTCGTCGCGAATTCTGTCAAGGAATTTAAAGCTTAAAATATATAAAATGATAATCATGTCTGTTATGCTTTATAGTTGTGAAACATGGTCGCTTACGCTGAGGGAAGAACACAGACTGAAATTATTTGAGAATAAAATTCTGAGACGAATATTTGGAACCAAGAGGAACGGGAATGGGGAATGGCGGAAGCTTCATAAGGAGGAACTACATAATTTATACGGTTTACCAAACATCGTTAGAGTCATCAAGTCTAGGAGGCTCAGGTGAGCAGGTCATGTAGCCAGAATGGAAGAAAGTAGGAACGCTTTCAAAGTTTTAACTGGAAATCCAATCGGGAAACGTCCATTAGGAAAACCTAGGCCCAGATGGGAGGACAATATTAAGATGGATCTAGCAGAAATAGGAATACAGAGTAGAAACTGGATTGAATTGGATAAGGACAGAAGTCAATGAAGAGCTTTTGTGGCCACAGAGAAAGAAAGAGAGAGAATACATTTAAGTTAAGCACAACTGCACAACAAACATGAGTGAGTGGTTAGCTTTCGCGCTTCTATCGTGACGTCCGGGATTCAACCCCGCATTCGACCATTTTGACAAAAGTTTTTCTTAATTCTATCTGTGAATGTAAAGATAGTGCGTGTTCTGTGAGTCCTGGCCGACTTACTTTCTAATCGTTTTTAAATCTTTGTTATTATTAATTACCAGCAGTGATGGGTTTGTGAAGAGGGTTAGGGTGGGGATGTCTTTCGGATTGAAGCCTCTAACCCGAAATTAGGGAATTTCTAAAACAAACTAAATATTAGTTTTGCCTTTACTCATAAACTTCAAGCTGTCCTCAAATAAAAAAATAGGATTTTTTAGAAAAACTAAGCATTAATAAAAAAAAGCCCCTTCCAAAATACTTTTCTAAATCCGCAACTGATTATCAGTATAAAATGGTCTTTAAGGTTGTATCTAGAAGATTCAATGTACAAACGAAACGAAATATTTGTTATACCTGTACTCAAACTTAAGCTCTTCTTAAATAAAAGTTAGGAATTTTTAGAATAAACAAACATTATTCAGAAAACCCCTCCCAAATATTTTTCTAAATCCGATATTGATTATTTCTATCAAATGGTATTCAAGGTTGTGTCCGGAAGATTATTGTTAAATCATTGCACAGCTACAATATAACGGAAATGTGGAAGTACGCTCTGACAGACATATTGGAAAACGTACGCTCTGATGGATATATTGACACTGGTATACAAAATTTTACTTATTATTATTTCTTGATGAATTTTTATGTATTTTGACCCCCTGAACACAAATCTGGCACTTATTTTTATGTAGTGTCAATATTTTCAGTGATATAAGCATGTTTTATTTTTCTCCTATACTGATTTATGCATAGCAATTTGCGTGCTTTTATTTCGATACTCGCTAGTGGTATCGCATTTGTTATTAAAGATAATTGTTCGGAGTAGGAAACAGAGAATATAGATTCTAAAGATACATAGCAGAATTGTAAATTGTTTAAATAGAGTTATTCAAGTGTGAAGCTGATGTTGGAGAAAACTAAATATGAGGAACATCAATGGGACGTGTGTGGGGATTTCAAAGTTATTGGTTTCCTTCTTGGGTTGCAAAGTGGTTATATTAAATATTCCTGCCTTCTATGTCTGTGTGACAGTCGGACAACTAACCAGCATTATGATCAAACCGTGTGGCCTAAAAGAACGGAGCTTATTCCAGGAACACATAATGTGATAAATGAAGCATTACTGCCCAGGGAGAAGATTCTCATGCGAACATTACATATTAAGTTGGGATTGGCAAAACAATTTGTGAAAGCTCTGGGCCTGCCCTACAACGAATCAAACAAATGTTTCCAGCTTTAGCAGAGGCAAAAGTTCTGGCTTTCACAGGGCCTCAGATTCATGTCATGCTTAATAGTGCTACACTTAAACAAAAAATGACGGAGTTGGAAAGAAACGCATGGGAGGCCTTTCATAAATTGTGACGGGATTTCTGGTGCATAACCGAAGTGAAGCGTTTGATCACCAAGTTAAGACACTCATTGATCAATATGGAACATTGAAATGTAGAATGTCTTCAAAATTACATATGCTTCATTCACACTTGGATTTCTTTAGGGAGAATTAAGGAGATGTTAGCGAAGAGCAGGGAAACGTTTCCATAAGGACATTCAAGTAATGGAAAGCAGATACCAAGGAAGGTGGGACTGTGCAATGATGGGTGATTATATTTGGAGGTTAATCCGTGACGAAGTGAACGTTTCCCACAAAAGAAAGAGAACCACTAACCTTCACTTTTGATTACAGAATTCCAGTACTTGATGAACACTTTCCTCCAATCTCAAGTACTTTTGTATATTTTTTATAAATGTAATATTCATATATTTTGGTATTTAAGTATTATGCAGATTTTTGTTACCCAAAAAGTTGATGTCCAAAATGTGTGTGTTATGTTTGTAGTTCAATGTTCCTCTAAGACACAATTGTATAATATATTACTGTTTGAGTAAAATCTCTTATGCTTATATCATTACAAATTTTGACATTACGGGAAAATAACTGCCATACTCGTGTTCAGCGGGTGCAAATCATTAAGAAACCGACGAAAAACCAGCATAAGCACGACCTTGATCAAAATTTGTATACCAGTGTTATGTGCTAGAAACTAGAGTACTATGCTCTAAGAAATGAAACACAGATGACTAAAAAGAAATGATCTAGAGAAGAAAAAATTTCGATAATTCAGAAGTTAAAATAAAGTTAAATAGCTTCTAAAACTGCCCTCAAATACTACGTACTTTATGTTTACTTTAATTCATAAACCATGTGCTCCATCCATCATGATGGTGAATTCCAGAGCGAAATATGGCATTCAGGTCATGTAATCTTATTTAACTTTAGAGTATACTATAAGAAAGCTATTTAAACAGAAAAATCATGAAAATGAAAAAAGCCAAAATTTCCAAAATTCTCGGTTTTTTTTCTAAAAAAGCCGGCTTTTTATGTGCAAAAAACCATTGATTCAAAAAAGCCGGCTTTTTTGCATCTCTAGTACAGTCCCTTCTTTACACAAAGGAGAACAGTTGGGGAAATCCTTTTCTTGGTCCAGTAGACTTATTATCATTATCGACTGTCATACTTGCTACTACCGAAATTGGAAAAGAACATCTAAATACCAAAGAGAAGGGAACAAATGCTTTTATCAATTTTAAACAAGACAGAGTGAAACCCAATGAGTCATCCATCAAATTCCATGACCACATCCAGGAATTAAAGCTTAAGACTTTCAGTAATATACAAACGTTCAAGAAATTGAGAATTTCGAAGAAGGGTGTTGTTTTGAGAGCTGATAACAAGCTATTTGGCAATATGATCTTAACAGTTGGAAAGATAAAACTAGACATGGGATTATTTCTACATCCATGGGATTAGGACAACTTCCATGGGCTTTGGCTAATTGTGATGGAACCATGAAGAAAACAAACAAGGATACTCTTCGCAGATATCTTGAGAAAAACAAATGTCTGCTGCAGAAAACATACCGAAACCATCAGCCTGTATAATTGATGGGATGTGTCTGGCTCACAAGACTAATGCTGAGCAAAAGACCTTTGAGGAGGTATCAAAGAGCATATTTGCAACAGCCTTGCTAGATGGATCCGACAGCGACAAGATTGACGTTGTATTCAATGCATATGATTATAAATCCATAATGAACGCAGAGACGATTAATCGGGCCCACCTCTGGTTTACTGTACAAAACATAATGTCCAATCAAAAAATCAAACAGTGGAAAAGGTTACTTCCTTGTTCTGCAAGTTAAACAACACTCATTGTGTTTCTGGTTAAAAACTAGAAATCGCCCCCATCTCTCCAGAAACTTGATGGTAAACAGTTTTTGTTAATTGAAAGACGAATGCATAAGACCAACTTGTAAAGAAAGTATGATTTGTGAAGATCTCCAGGCGTCTCAGGAAGAAGCTGACACCCGAATGCTTCTGCATGCAAAACACGCAAGTGTCGATCATTCATTTGTGATCATTGTGTCTAATGACACCGATGTTTTTGATCTCAGCCTTTGTTTCAGTGAACATATTGGTAATGTGTTCATAAAATGTGGCATTAAAAACATAAAAAAGTGCATTTATGTGAAATGGGTTGCCATCTCACAGGGAAAAGATGCATGGAGAAGTCTTGGTGGTTTACATTCATTCACTGGTTGTGATTCAGTCACTGCATTTAGTAGCCGTGGGAAGATTGGAGGCCTTAAACTTATAAATATTGACTTAAAAAAGCAATGGTATCTCTTGGGCAGAAATGACACCTTGCACCAGAACTCTTTCAGAAGCTACAGAAATTTACATGTAGGATCTAAGCACCGAATTCACCTATCACCAACATCAATGAGCTCCGGCTGAAGAAAGGTGAAATCAAATCTGAGCGGATACACTGTATCTTTAAGATAAAAAGCGCATTGTCATACATCTATCTGAAAGAGAAGCCTCGAAAAGCATCCCAACATTCCAAGCTTAGGTAGCCATAGATGGCTATTCGAAGAGAGCAGCTACAAATTGAGTAGATGAAAGGTCCTCCCACTATAGATGCAATTTTGGAGTTCCTGGCATGCAAATTTACCAGAGTGGATGTCTTCTAGTGTCAGTGTATTAGCAACAACTTGAAATGCACACCTGCCTGTAAATTTTAGACATATAGTAACATGTTAGAAACAGATGATATTTACATTCAGGAGAACAGATGAGTACAGTAATGAAAACATGTAACAAAATAGAGTAGTGCATCAAGATATATACATGGTTTACTTAGAAGCAATAACAAATGAAAAAAAAAATGTGTAGATAAAATTTCGTATAGTAGCATATGTATATAGAATAAAACGTAAAATAGGGTATGAAACCAGATATAGTAACGTTCATATAATACTTACGAGGCGTAGTAAATTAGATACAGAAAGTTTTCCAGTATACATTAAAGATGATTTCAATACTGTTATTTTTTACACTATTAAAAATATTTTAGGTTGTTTTCGTATATCATCATATAAAGTAGTATCTGTGTAAGAGTAATAAGTAAACAAGCTTATGACAAAATATAGAAAAGTAGTCTTATAACAGTTAGCTAAGGATAGAAATCAGTGGAGAGTTTTTGTGAACGCGGCATTGAACCTCCTGGTTCCATAGGCCATAGAGTTAGTTAGTTTAGTTAGTTTTATAACAGTATATATACACTTTACAATACAACATATTACTTGAAATGAATTATTTATGTAGTTTGTCAGTATATGAGTTTGTGTGTGTGACAGAGGGTGTAGAGTTTATGATCATTCATATGAATACTGTTCATTACTGCCTCGTAAATGGTATTTTGTACCTTCAGTATATAAGTAATTACGTCACTTACGGTTACATAATCTATTCATACTCGCTCAGAAAATTTTAATTGTGTATGCATGTTTGTTTAATTTCCTTTAATGTTTTGCGGCAGATTGTAATTGTAAATCTAGAAATGCAATAAATGATAACTACATATTTCTGCCGAAATCAATATCACAAGGTTTTATTCATATCGTATAATAAAAGTCAGAGCCATATATTGACAAAATAATATTTCTAATATTTGAATTATTAGAAACCTTCATCTAGCAGTGCATTAAATGAATTATATAGGTTATTGTAAAGATACAGCTATGATTCAGGTGTAGTTTGAAAGCTCTTGAAATACACAACTTTGTTTATTCCGTGGTATTTTTGCGTGGTATTGAGTTTCGTAGTTATTCACTATAAGGTTTTGCGATTGAATGTGTGACAACGACATTTCTCCACTTTCAGACACTATATTTCAAAATGGCGGCAATAATTAGAAAAGTTTTGGTGTTAAAATGTAGGTTTGGAGTATATTGTCAACAATAAAGCAAGAATTAATTTTCTATCTTGAAGGATAGTGCAATTACAACCCAGGCCGACGTTTTTAAACTTTTGAAAAGTTACGGAAACAAAACTCACTGATTCTGACTAATTTTAGGTCCCTGAATATGAAGATGATATCCATTTTACTACATCAGCTCGCAGTTTTGTGTAACGCATAGTAGCCAGATTTACCATACTAGGGAAAATGAGCTATCATGAAATGTACCGGCCAATGACTGTTTGCGTGCCGAAAGGGAATCAACTTCATATCGACGGTTGGTCAAGAACGACATTCGGTTTTAAGAAACCTCGACGTCCTCCCCTGCATACTAATTTTGGAGCAAAAGATTTCGTCGTTTCACAATAAACTTACATGCTCGTGTTGCAGGTTTTTTGCAGCGGACTGCACAATTTCTCGACTTTTCATTAAATATTCTTCAAAATGTTTAGAAAAATCAAATGAACAAAATCTAACTGTGATCACTTGCAACAAGTAAAGAAGAAGCTTTAAACGAATACATCAACTTATTTCAATATAAGAAGCTACACAAAATTTATCCCAAGTCTATAAAAGAACAGATAATAATTTACAGCAACTGGGTACTTAAGAAAATGTCAAATCAAATAAGTCAATTGAACAAAACGGCATTTTTCTAATTGCCAACTAGGTGTTTTAATTTGCCAACATGTTAAGAACTTGGTAACTTTGGGGGCAGGATCCCCGTTACTCCGCGTTAACGACGCCCCTGCCTGAAACTGAATCCACATACTTTTTCAAGTGTGGTAATAGTCGCTGAGCTCTGTCTTCAAAATTCACGTTTTCTATAAGAATAGGACCACTTGCTAGAAAAAATTATCTTATCAAAAAGTTACAAGGATAGCAAAAATAATAAAAGTTATCTGCAAAATAATAATAAATATCACAAAAGACACGCATAACGCAAAACTGCATTGGAAATGAAATATGAAAGAAATGGAATAGGAGTTTATATCTAACTAATGTAGGTAGGCCTACGAATTACATTATAAATTACAGTTAACCATACGTAGTTAGATTCTGACTTACCTCTACATTAAAATCAACAAGACCAGAATATGTGTTTTTAGGACTTTCTTGGGAGTTACTGGTTGCATAGCCTACCTAGACTCCTGGACATGAGGATCACTTTTTAACGTGGCGATCAGAAACCACGAGCTCCAGACGCAAGTGTTGCCAACTCCTTTAGAAGTCCTTCACTGTATGATGAATGGCTTCTGTGGTAGCGAAATGTTGTTTTCAGAACATTGTGCAATTAAAATGTAAAAGCAATGAAATAAACCTAAATTTACCAAAAATTTCCAGAATATATAGAACATTTCCCTGACTTTTCCAGAACTTATAAAATTCCCTGACTTTTCCAGGTTTCCCACGGTTTCTAGACTAGTAGACACCCTGAGCTACACTTTTCTATATGTGGGAATTGGCAACACTGGCTGCGTGCTCTTCGTTGTTTGACACTTTTGTTTTTGTCTTGTGGAGTGTATTGGTAATTCAGGGTGGTAAACCTTGGTTCTCTGTAACATATACGGCTCTTCTCTCTGTTTCGAGATGTTTTTGCGCTGCCTACGGGAAATTTTCTTTACGAATCTGTTGGGAGCTTCCGCTCGTACATTCTCGTTATTACTGGATTTAACTACCGTTTATTATTTATTTTGTTTGGTACTTTTTTTTTTCGTTTGGAGTTCTCCGTGTTTCTGAGAGGATCCCCTTTCAAAGACAGCCGCTCCGCTTCTACACGTACATCATTGCATTTTCTGAGGATGACTTACTATATTATCTTTTGTCTCGACAGCAAAAGATTTCCTCGTTCGTTAGTTATTTGTCATTACACCAATTCCTCGTCAAATTTTACAATTTTCTCAAAACTGCACCAAAAAAATGTAGCTTTTTGGATATAATCATCAGCGGGGTGAGGGCTATCGAACTAGCTAATGCCTCTTGAGTACATAATTGACATTTAGTGATATACCCGTTTGAATGCGACACTGCATGAGGAATTGCACAATCAGGCCTGTATTTATATATTGTGCTCCCTGTGCTGTAAATAATTTTCCGCCCCTGCACAACATTTGCCCCCCCCCTCGAAAACGACAATTTTCGAGTTGACGACAAGTTGACTTCATAGTTTTTGGGGTCGCTGAGATGAATAGTGACAGTTTGAATCTAACTCAACTTCAAGGTCATACTCCACACCCCAGGAAGGGGATGATATTTTAAAAGTAATCGAAAACGACAGATATTCATGTTGAATTGATAGTTTTCCAAGTCGCTGAGTTTAACAATATCAATTTTCATGATTTTCAAGTTTATGCTCACCCCTTTGGGTGGGGGTGGAGTGGATGACTTTTAAAAATAATCAGATAAGCTAACTAATCAGTAACTACTGTAATTACAGGGAATTAAACACATTAACATATTTACTCACGCTTGTGCGGGATTCTACGGATTACTAGTTTTGAATATTACTTTATTGTAAATCTTTAAAAAATCCTGAGGGCCGCGGTGGCTCAGTGGTAAAACATTCACCTGTGGTCTATGAGATTCTTGATTCGATCCTAGATTGCGTCAAGTGAGCTTAGTGGTGGACAAACGCCGTCTATGTGGCTTTTCTCCAGTGTTCCCCAGTTTCCTCCTACTTTCTTCATTCCACCATTTCATCCACCCTCATAATCACCGTCTCCTTTAGCCTGGTAACGTGGTACGTAAAACTTACAGATTTCATTTCATTTTATTTTTTAAAAAATCCAAAATTTTGCCGCCCACTAAAATCTGCCGCCCTGTGCTCGAGCACAGAATAGCACTTCCTAAATACGGACTTGGGTACAATATTGTTTTCGAAAACATTCAAGACTTGTATTCCTCATTTCAGGATGAATCATAGCTATTCTGTAGGCTGTGGTCCCACGCAGTATTAATCAGGTAAGTTGCATCTTCTTTAGGTGTTTCCATTATTGTGGTGCATTATGATGGATGCTATCACGAACTCTACCTTTTGAGGTAATGATCCATATGAATAACCATCCATAATTAATATAACTGTATGTCATAATAGACTTCTTCCTTTATTTTCATTTATTATTATTGTTATTAGTAGTAGTAGTGATAGTAAATAGTTGAGATAGCTATTAATGTGTTCTGTGTCGTTATTACAGTTCTCAGCGCCATGTCGCACATGATATATTATATATTCTTTACACTGCTTGCTGTTCTATTTTTCATTGATATCACCAACATTGACATGATAACAAAATTTATTGCAAGTATTATTTCACCAAGTTTTCCAGTTGTATGGGGCAGCAGTTTAATGGTAACATTAGAGGCTAAAGGTAAGTAAAAACATAACATAAATCATATTGTTTGTAGACTAGGCATTTAGGTCTGCTATACACTATAGGGTCTCATACGATTTTTCCTAGAGTCAAAACCTCAATGTATATGGCATCAAATTGCATGTCATTTCCTATGCAGTGTTGCCAATAACCTCTGAAAAAAATAGGCTAGATGGCCTTCAGAAATAAGCTCTCTTACACGAAAATTGGCTAATTTTGAACTGCTAACCTATAACTATTTTTTTAAAGGTAAAGTGTCAGGGAATTGTTGGTTGTACTTTATTCATCAATTTTCATTTTTATTTTTATTTTCAAAATTAGATGATTTGGTGTATGACTCCTAGCCCTAGCCATTAGAGAGTTACGCCCTCTCTTTGGCACAGAATTGTAGATATTGTTGTTTTAAATTATGTATGATGGTCTAAGTGCAGTTTTATAAACAAATAGTGCTGATAAGTAACAAACAATAACAACAAAAATATCAGGTGAGTGAGTAAATATACATATGGATACCAAAAAAAAAAATACAAATCTAAATATTGCAAATATAAAGGGAACTGGTATAGAAGGAGTGTGTTGTTCCTTATGAGATAAACATGATGATGTAAAATGAAATGCAGTGCTTATACGCAACAGTCACAAACATAGTGTTAGATAAATGAATGCAGTTTAGTTCTTCTGTCTCGGGGCGACTCGAGACTGATGGCAAGAAGGGGAAAGACCAAAGTTAGTATTGAACTGAAACATTGTGCTAAAATGGAAATAAATGAGGAAGGTGATCGGGTATATGATATATATGAAAGATGTCGTGTTCTTCAGCTGTAGGATGTGCGTTTTTGATACATAACGTGATAAGAACGTTTAACGTTGTACACAAATATTTATACGGTGCGTCAGTTTCGGCATCAGCTTGTAAAGTATCAAGAAGTAATGGATGGGAGACTGGCAGGCGAGAGACCATCTATTTCAAACGAATTTCGGCGAGGTGATGGATAAGGTGAGGAAAATTGATGTATTCATAAGTCAGGAAGTTCGGATATGGTAACTTTATGCGATACGCAGTTCTAATGACATGTCGTTCTAGTATGGATAATCGGTCGTAGAACTTGGTTTGAGCATTGCACCAAGCAATATGGCCAAAAGTTAAAATGGGTCTGAGGAACATTTTGTATGTGTTAATTAAGAGAGGTGCGGGTAATCTCCAAGTGGTTCCTGTGAGACGCCGTAAAAGATTGAGCCGTAAATTAGCCTTTTGTGTTATTTTCTCTGGATGAGCTTTCCAAGTTAATTAGAGTCAAAAACTACCCCGAGATATGTAGCCGTAGGAGTTGGACGAAGTTGATGGTCTTGCAGAGTAACGTTAAGGTTCCGTGGGTTACGATGAACTTTCGAGCGGCGTTTAGGAGGTAGAAAGACCAGTGCTTGCGTTGTGGCGGCGTTTAAACTTAATCGTCATGTGTTGCACCATTGTATAAAATGATCGAGAGTTGACTGTAAACGTGTGCTGATCTGATGCATGGTCTTGCCCAGAGTTAGAAAGGCTGTGTCGTCAGCGTATTGGAATAAGTTCACATTCTGCGTGGGTTGAGGTATATCGGGGGCGTACAGTATATAGAGGAGTGGATTGAGCGCAGAACCCTGTGGAGCACCAGAATAGGTAAAAATAGGGTGTGATGCAGCAAATCCAATGTAGACATATCCGATCCGATTAGTTAAAAAGATATATATAAAACTTAAATAACTGGTCGGTAAGTTTAATTTCCGCAACTTTCGAATGAACCCGTAGTGCCAAACTTTGTCGAAAGCTTTTTCGAGATCCATTAAGACGAGACAAGATGGAAGGCCTTTGTAAAACTGATTGGTGATCAGTGTTGACAGACGAAGTAATTGGTCATTAATTAAAAACGCTGGCCTTGATGTATGGGTAATTACTGGAGTAATTACGGGATGTACGACAGGGCCTCTACTACTCCGGTGTGAGAAATGTCAAACATACAATTCTCACTTTACACACCAGTGTCCAAACGCATCTACATGCGGGTATTGTAGTGGATCTCATGATACAAAATCCTGTAAAAATCAGCAACAACTTGTTCTGTGTGTAACGAAAATCTGCAACCTACAGTTACCGCTGTAAGGGTAAACCCCAAGCACAACCAGAACGCCCAGAACTCACAGTACCAATTCAAAGCTTCGATAAAACCACACCACCCGCTGTCTATCGCTCAGCCTCTCACTGTCGAAGATCTTCTTCGTTACATTACAATAGTACTATAAAATGTCTTTCCATTCCAACGCGAGCCCATTCTTCGTGTTGCCATTTCAACGGCAAAATCTCTGTTCAATCTACACTTTACTACAACATACTCAGTTAATTTTGTCCACTTCCACATCACACTTCTAGAAACAGCAGTCTAAAATCAACATGGCAGTATACATACTGGCTTTGACTTTACTCTTTGTTAACATCAGATCATTTCATTAACACAAAGTACATCTTGAGCCTCTCTTGCTAGAAGAGAAAGTTGATATTGTAGCTCTGAATGAGACAGCTTTAAAACCAGCCATTACTGCGCGACTTTCCGGCTATCAACTTCAACGTTATGATTACCATGATGCACATGCGCGCGCTCAAGGAGGAGTACTGATTGGCTTTTCACAAAAAACTTCCTTATCGGCAATACAATCCTCCTGTATTTGCAAATCTACCTGAACATATTTTCTTCTCTATTTATTATCCTTCTCTCACAGTTAATGTAGCTACCATCTATATCCGCCCTGATCATCTAATACCGTTCTCGTTTTTCGATTATATAGCCCATAATTTTAAAAACATAATTATCATCGCTAACATACATATTCATAGCAGAAGTGCCAGGGAAAAAGAACGATTTAAGGAATTTATTTTCACTACTTTACAGCTTTATATTCACAATCTTCCGGCTTCACTAGGCCAGCCAGTCAAACATCCCCGGATCTAGGATCACTTCCTTATCGATTGCAAATGACTGTGAACTGCAGGTTTTTGATACGATTGGAAGCATTCATTGTCCAATCAAACTGTCCATTAAGAAGGCTCGCCCATCTATACAACAGCTCGAACCTCATATTATTCATCGTTATGATAAAGCCGACTGGACTCAATCCCGGCAGTTCGTTCATAACTAGGTCTCCACTCTTCATCCACCAACTTCTGAACAAGAAATGTATTCCACAGTCAATCACATCACAGACATCTTACATGCCAGTGCTCAACAAACCATCTCTGAGGAAAAAGTTTATCCTTCTAAACCTAAATTGCCTCCACAATATCTGTCTTTAGTACAAAAATCACGGCATTTCCGAGAATACAAACAAACTGGAAACGAGGAATGTCTTCGTTATCACCGGAGATGGCATCGCACAGTAACTAATTATCTCATAGCCTATAAACGTCGAACTTGGACCAGTGCATGTAATAAACTAAACGACGAAGCATCTTCAAGTCGGTATTGGAAATCTTTCCACAGCCTCACAGACAGAAGTACCAAAATTTCGTATCCTTCCTTAGACAATGGTGTCCCTCTCTTTACTGACCTGCATAAGGCCAACGCTTTTGGAACAGAATTACAGTCAATTTTCACGCCTAGGATATCACCTCATTCTCATGACAATATAGACTTGGCTACTATTCCCGCTCTACAACCATCACTTTCACACATAATTGATGATGAGGATCCTCTTACATCATCAATCACTACACATCAACTCCAACGTACACTTCAGAAGAAACGCAACACCGCACCAGGCATTGATCGAATTTCCTGTCGGCTACTAAAAGAGGCTCCGCTTTCTTTACTCACGTTACTTGTCGCAGTCTACAACTTTATTCTCCGCACCGGTTTTACCCACTAGACTGGAAGATTTCCAAAATATGCATGTTTCTTAAACCTCATAAACCGGCAGGTGATGTAAGTTCTTATCGCCCTATACAGCTCACAACAGTAGTAAATTGTTTCAAAAAAATCCTGGTACAGAGGCTTCATCTACATATCCAAGAACATATCTTATTACCCGTACATCAAGGCCAGCGTTTTTAGGCCAGCGTTTTTAATTAATGACCAATTACTTCGTCTGTCAACACTGATCACCAATCAGTTTAACAAAGGCCTTCCATCTTGTCTCGTCTTAATGGATCTCGAAAAAGCTTTCGACAAAGTTTGGCACTACGGGCTCATTCGAAAGTTGCAGAAATTAAACCTACCGACCAGTTATTTACGTTTTATATATATCTTTTTAACTAATCGGATCGGATATGTCTACATTGGATCTGCTGCCTCACACCCTATTTTTTCCTATTTTTGCTTTATTATTTTGTACTTTGTTTGCTTTATTATAATTAAAAGATTGGAATGCTCAGTGCGTCCCTCTTTCTGTTTTATACAGCTTCGGCGCTGAAACGGAAATCAATATTTTAACTTCTAATGCAATTTTCGTGATGATTTTCTAAGAAAAGTATAAACATTTATAATATTCAAGAATTTAATATGAAATACATATTTTGATGAGAAGTCGGTCAAGGTCTAGATATACCGTAATAGGTATAACCTCATCACATTACTTGTAAAAGCGGGGCAGAATGTGGAAAATTCCTTCCCTAAGGGGAAAAGGGCTATTTTCTGAGATATTTAAATTTCCCTGTATTTATGTCCAAAGTAGCGAATGTGGGTATTTGCTTAAGTTTGTGATTAAAAATTTGGTTTATGAGCTCATATACAGGATGTCCCAAAAGTCATTGTAAAAAATAAAAACACAGATTCCTGGCACCAAAACAATAAAAAAGAATTATATGACCTACAGTCCGAAAGTGGACTGGAGCGGAGCTAGACAGATTCGAATGTGGGGGGAAATGAACTTCACACCTGCCAGCGGAATAATGATAGAAGCCAGGAAGGAGGTTCATAAATACTTAAAGATCATCTTGACTCGACAAGTTAAACGCATGTTACATAACTGCACCAGAGATTCTCAGTATGTCATTTAGGGATTCACCGGATATCTGTATTTCAGGGATATTGAAACGGTGGAAACCGTACAGAAAAAAGTTGTTTTCCGTCCACGATTGCACGCACATGTACAATGAGAGTTAAAGCAAAGACCACTTAGCATGGTTGTATAATATCAAAGGCCGATGGAAAGTGGTATACCAGATAGAAACTTGCAGATAGAGCTTAGAAATAAGAACAAGTATAACTAGTCGTGTAGTGCAATGCTGTAACAGGCAGAATATACAACTACGTACTTTATTTGAAACGTAGTATCTTATATAAAGTAGCACCACAAACTAGAAGGTCATACGTGCTAAGAACAAACGTACCTACAGAAGATGTACAGAGTGCTGTCCTCCCACGTCTATGCAACGTGCTAATCGTGAATTTCGAATGCATTCCATTACTCCCAGTGTGTCTCGTAAGTGTTCAAACGCATCCTCAATGCGGTTTTGTAAGTCGGCAAGTTCCTTTCCCTAAGTGCGAAGTTTCTTTTCCCCCACATTCGAAGCTGTCTGGCTTCGCCCCTGCCTCTTCCGGACTATAGGTCATATACATTTTTTTTTAATTGTTGTGGTGCCAGGAATCTGTGGTTTCATTTTTATCATTTTTTGGGACACCCTGTTTAGAACTAAGGAAACACATTTTTCAGCATTTTCTAAATATCAGCTCGTAAGAGGAAAACTCCGTTGATTCTAAAAGATCTAAATTTTTTTCTTTCTTTCTTTCTTCTTTCTTTCTTTCTTTCTTTCTTTTTTCTTTCTTTTTTTCTTTTTCTTTTTTTTGAGAACGTGCGAAAGTTGAGGGTTCTTGATGTGATATTCGTTATATAAACTCATAGAAATAAGTTAAAACGTATTTCAGTGTTTTCGAAAATTACGCTACCAAGCGGGAAAACGGGTAGAATCTATATAACATCTATAATTATCTTTCTTTATTGAGAAAGTCCCACTTGTATGGTTTTTGCTTAAATATGAGATGTGAAAGTTGATATATAAACTCTCAAATAAAAATTAAATAAGTATTTCAGCGTCTGTGAAAATGTCACTTCTGGGAAGGTTAAGTGGCCAATTTCTACAATATTAAGATTTCACAATATTTATTCAGAATCCCGGGTTCAATTCCCGGTAGGGGCACTCGGTCGAAAAAGTGTAAAAAGGTCTTTCTGGTCACCCATCCTGAATGAGGCTTTCCTGGGTTTTCCTCATTCACGCCAGACAAGTGCCGCAGTGGTACCTAACATATTGATCCCAATCCGCTTCCTTCCCTTTTCCTGGACAGTGTGCTTGCCGAGGGAAGTCATCCCTCAAAACGTGACGGGCTAACATGGACATAGATGCCGAAAGCCCTGAAATCTAAAATCATAAATAACAAATTTATTCAGGAAACGCTTAATGCAAGAATTCGCTTAAATTGAAGGTATGAAATTCGTTATATGAGCTTTTAATTCAATATAAAGGAAGCACGTATTTTAACGCTTTTCGAAAATTTCACTCGTTGAAAGGAAGGGGGGGGGGGCAAAATGTACGATTATATGGAAGAATGAAAGCCATTCACTGAAAATTCAAGCCATGCTAATATGTATAGAAACGTGATCCTTCCACAAAAAAATCCCTTCATTACAAAGCAAGGAATAAGAAAGAATTTATTTTAAAAAATGTGTGTATACTAAAGGAGTTGAAGGTGGAAAAGTGAGTCAAATGTTTTACACAGAATAGAATATTACATAAGTCAATGAAGTTAGGGACCTGAAACGTGGCATAAAATTTATCATTAAAAATATGTAGATGCATGTCTCAGCTTTGTTCTAAATTTCTTTTGAACAGGAAAGAGCCATTTCTATTAGTCTTTTCTTTCGTACTGATAACAATGTTGTCTGTTATTTGTGATCGCATCACGGGAAAATGGCTGGAAATTTTCAAATTACTTTTGGAATACTTACTATCCACATGGAGTTAGATTATAATCAACTACTTTGAATAAAGGACGTGTTTTAAAGGATTACGAGCTTCAAAATTGTTGAGGTAAATAGAGTAGCCTATATAATGAGCCACTCAAATTAGGAAGATTGAGTATGTATATAAAATCTTCATTGCAAATAAATGGACACGTGAACTAGCATTTCCCAAAATCCCGTTTTTAAGTTGCAATTTCCATATTTTTAATGACGTTGGTACAAGACGTTGTCTATTGTTTGTGATTACATCACGGTAAACGTTTTACCCCTTTGAAATGAATCTTAAAATATAACTGCTGCCTCTAGATTTGTCTCATGTCACAGTGATTGAGGAACGTATCGTAATAGGGCTGGGGAGTTCGAAATTTACTCCAAAAATAGAGTATCTACGAACTTTTATAATTACACTTTCATTGAAATGTAACTCTTAATAAGTAAAATGAGTTAAAATATTTTCCATAAACCTTCTCGCTCTGCACCAAGAGCGGGCGTTCTAGCTACTTTCCTTATAAAGCCTTAGAGACACAAGTACTTATTGGATTTATTATTCACTCTTTCGTTTATAAGACAAATGGGTGGCCCAATAAAACCTCTCACTGTCAGACTTTAAACGCTAATAAAACAAAAATTAAGATGTTTTTTTCAAAAATATATAATGATACTGAAAACAGTTTGTAATGGGATTATGATCAAATTAAATTTTGTTTACACAACCACTTATGTGGTAATGTACTTTTTCACTACACAAGAAAACAGATCTTCTGTGTCATTTTGCATGATGTTTTCACATGCTTTCGACGTCTTAAAAATTCTGCTCGTTTAAGTACTTGGACAATCATAATTTATAACTGTGAAAATGCTTCTTGTAAAATTCCTCTTATACTTTCCCAAGGAAGCAAACAGCTGCAGAGCGGTTTCTTCCAGAACATTTTGGTAACTGTAAAACAGACTGTTTCATAGCCTCAGTACTCTCAGGCGTACAGAAGTGAAGATATATATATATATATATATATATATATATATATATATATATATATATATATTTCCACGAAAGCGTGAAAGTGAAAAAAATGACTTCCAACCATGTTCAGAAGGTAGGTATATTGGCACGTGTCGAATCAAGTTGTTTAGTACACGACGTTATGCCTTCAGTCAAACTACTGGCGATCGACTAGATAAGAGTCTTAAGGGCCACCAGGAAGAAAGAAAGAAAAAGGAAAAGATAGGCTTATGTAATGGGGAGAACGAAATAAAATAGTCTATCTGCTCCTTGATATTAAGTGTTTGAAAACAAATGCAGTTTTGAATATTCTTGTTCTAATTTCCATAGAAGAATAAAAAGAAACGTTAATTCTCATATATAAGAAGAAAGAAAGAAAAATATATTTCATATATCACACAGATAACGAAATAAAATAGCATATTTATCTAAGCCTTGGAATTGAATGCTTCAAAATTGTTCAGAATGTTTTTAACCTAATTCTCATAGAAAAATAAAGGAATAATGAGAATTGTTAATTTCTATAGAAAAAGAAAATATAATTGTACTTATTAAAGAAAAAGAAAAAATAAAATATATTCAGTCTGTCCTGGCAATTCCAAATGCTTAGAACGTAATTTTTTGTTTTTCTTTTTCCTTCTGCTCATGAACATGTCATACCTTCAAACTAATATTCGTCTTGAACAAAATACTTTTCAGTAAACAAAAAATCTTATAATTGTAAACCTAGTAGTGTGTCCACGCACTTTGAGCATCTATCACCGCACTGATTCCACGAGGCATGGAATAAATTAGTGACGAACATAAATCAGGTGTTCTACGGAAGCTTTCCAAACTTCTCGAACATGTTTCTGCAAAGCTTCAACAGTTTTCTCCCGTCTCGGTTTCGAATTCTGCACCATTAATGCCCATATATTTTTGATGGGGTTAAGGTCCGGGGATTTAGATGGCCAGTCGAGAAAGAAATGTCACGATGTCTCTGGAACCACTGTTTCCTGAATCTCGAAGTATGGACACCGCTGTTATCTAGGACGTAATTAATGACAGGCATTTCGTGTTCCGGATATACGGCCCTGACGGTTGGTAACATATGTCATTCTAACATTTCCACATAGTCTCCTGAATCCATCTTAGGCGATATGTCTACCAATTCACCAACTTCTGCTGCTGATATCCAACCCCAGAAAGCAACGCTAGTTCTCCCACTTCTTCCCCTCTTTAGGATATGTTCTGGTGAATAACGAGTGTAATTGGGGCGCCACAGACATAGTCTTCCATCTTGGGCTTAGGAGAACACTTTCTCGTCTGTCCAAATCACGGTATCCCAGAACTCTTACGTAGCTGGCAGATACTGCAACGAAAACGACATTCTTGAGGCCGGCGTTCTACAGTCAATTTTTCTTTTACGGCAGGAATTCTGTGATGGATTCCCTACTACCACTACCAGCACTACTACCACATTCCCACATGTCAACTATACGACTTCTTGTTATTTATGAAGTATAAGACATGGTATCCTATTAAGCTGTAGCTCAAATATGAAGTAAATACATCAATCTGAGACATTTAAAGAAATAAAAGTAATAGTAGTAGAGTGCAATTGTGGATTACATTTTAATATTGTCTACCTCCGAAAAGCAAAGGAACGAGAAGCAAAGTGCAAAATATCTTATTTGTTTTCATCGACGGAAATGGGATCGTTACTAATTGTGAAATGAGTTTAATATACATAAATATAAGCTACTGAACTTCTAATAAGGAATGCTGTTATTAGAATCCTACTTTTTCCAGTCGTCGGATACTATTAACTTAAAAAGTGCAATGATTATTTTAACATAGTAAAACATCAGCATTATTCTTGTATTTTAAATATTCTAATTTCTCTTTGTGGCATAAGGGTAGAACTATCTTGAAATTTAGCTCCAAATATAATTTTTGAATCTATTCTAAGATAGAACATTTTTGTTTAGTTTAACGTCCCTCGTATATGTACTAAGCCTAAAGGAGACGTAATAATGAGATGCAAGATAATGGTGGAATAAAGAAAGTAAGCTAAAACGAGAGAACTCCAAGAACACCCGCGTTCATGATATTTGTTACCACAAAGTCCAGGAATCTCACGCATTAATGATAGAAATAACAAACAAATCATTATATGTTTTATAAGGATTCATAATTTCAAAGATTCTTCTCATCGTGCATGTATCTTTATTTTTAATACTAATTACAGAGTTACTTGCTGAAAGACTTTACAGAAAATAAATTACGAAAGTCTTTATCCGCTTTTTATAAACCCAGCTTTAAGAAAAGATAAAAAGCGACAAAATTTATTCAGATTTTGATTTGTTTTCTGGTAGGTTATAGTACTGACAATGCAAATAAATGTGATTTTACTTTGTTTCCTGAAGCACAGTTTCTTTTCAATCTTCTATGCAAAAGACAGGTCGGATAAATCACATGCTACACCACAAAAACAGCAAAATATTTTTCAAATATTCTTGCTTTTATCCTGCTAATTTCAATGTAGTTTTCACAGATTACTCCTAAGTTTTGGCTCCAAAGAAGATAGGCCTAACTGGACAAATGTATATTTTCGGGACGCTCGAACTGGCAGTGAAACAATTGAAAATTCGTTTAACCAGAACCACAAGCTTAATCGTTATTGTCTCTTTGTAGTTATGATATTTCCTACTCTCATTACGTATTTAATCGCTCTAGATTATAAATATAAATAACGTATCACACATTTGTGACTTAAAATTGTCGTAATTTTCTGTATGGTAGATACTTTGTTTACGTCTACAACGTTATTATTATAAATTGCAATACTAACGTTCGATTTCCATTCATGACTGTGGAAAGAATGCAGGGAAAAAGAGCCAGATCTAAAGGGAATTCCTAAGGATCTAAGATAATTTTTTCGGATTTACGTTAGTCTTTGAAAGCCAGTCCCACTTTCTGTGACCAGAATTGTACAAAATTCCAAATTTCTAGAGTTAATAGTTTCTAAGATCTGGTAAAAAGCGATAAAGTCAGTTACTGAATGGGTTTATTACATTTATCGAATATAGATTATTTTAAATAAAATATTTAAATTATTTCAGGTATAGGTTCCCAATGGGAAAATTTATTTGATCGGAATGTTACGCTGAATGAAATTTCTATGGCAGAAGTACTTGGTTTTTTCCTATGCAATATCTTCAGCACACTCTTCGTTGTGTTCTGCTTTACGAAAAAAGATTTATTGAAAAGATTGAAAAGCAAAAACTCCCTTAAGGTAAGTGACATATATCATACTGTGCAAATTTAATACACATTTACTATAATAAGGACCTATGTTAATCACTTCGGCGTTGTCCCTGTCAATATTAGTTAAATAACAATGAACAAGCTCTTCGTTATGTATCCTTTCAAGGTGAATTAAGTAAATAGCAATAAGCTACTCTTTCTGTGTTTTTCCTGTACAATATAAGTTAAATTGATGACAATGAATAAGTTCTTCTCTATTGTTCCTGTCAATTCCAGAACGAAATTATATGTATTTTTTGCTTAAACTTAAGCTTAAATGCGACCAGAAGTGTTACCGATCAGCTTGACGATCCCGAAGTTATGGATTTCCTCTCCCTTAGTCTCGAAGCATTATTGTGGGGCAATAAACTTAAAATATTATCAGTATTAATACCTCAATTGTAGTGTTTTAAATGTTTGAAGAACCTCCTAATATTTGTTTGTCCATCAACATCCAACTAGAATATATTTAGCTGAATTTATTTTTATATCTATCGTGATTACATTTTTATATTAATTTCTTTATTTTGGATAATGTATTCCTTTTTGGCGTCGAGTTATAACCTAATCCTGTGGCGGATCTGTAGGGATAGCGTGGGTGGCTACCACTCCCTCTGTTTAGTTCCAGTATTAATTTGTTAGAAACAAGAATGGATCTTCTTTCTGCTAAAAATGAAATGAACTAAAATCCTTAAATTTTACGTCCCACGATAATGCCGGTTAAGCTAAAGGAGACGGTGATGATGAGCGATGAGTGAAATGATGGAATGAAGAAAGTGGGGGGAAACGGGAGAACCCCGAGAAAACCCACGAGCACGGTGTTTGTCCACCACAAAGTCCACACGGCACAATCTGGGATCGAACCTGAGACCCCAAGCCTCGGAGGTGAACGCTCTACCACTGAACTACCGCGCCTTCTTTCTATCGGCTAAGTCAGCCTGTGTGACATAAGCTTGGCTACCAAAACATATTGTATTTATCCATACGTATGGACTGCACATTTAGAGTAGAATTTCTTTTAGGGTAAGTCAGTCTATGTGATATAAGCTTGGCAACCAAAATATATTGTATTTATTCATACACATGGACTGCACATTTAGAGTAGTATTTCTTTTAGGGTAAATCAGTCTGTGTGACATAAGCTTGGCAAACAAAATATATTGTATTTATTCATACACATGGACTGCACATTTAGAGTAGTATTTCTTTTAGGGTAAGTCAGTCTGTGTGACATAAGCTTGGCAACCAAAATATATTGTATTTATACATACACATGGACTGCACATTTACAGCAGAATTTAAGTGCAAATGTTCTCATCCTAGTTCCTTAGGTGGTGACCATAAGCCTGAAAAGAGGCACTCATTCTTTGCACGAACATCTGTGTGAAGAAGAGTGAGATGATTCAAGTTCTCTGAACTAAACATTTGAATTTTATCCTTATACTACACACACAGACACACACATTCACACAAAAACATATAAAAATACACACAACGGATAAGGGTGACATGCGAGATCTGAAACATAGGATGCGCAATTTTATTTAATCTCAAATGTTTGTCATTACAATCTTAAGTGCTTGTGGGATCCGTGCTTCCGAATGTTACTTCAACATTTAGAACATGTGGTAAAGTTACCAGAAATCCCAAATTCGCCGAAAGAATGCCCACCTTTACAAATTTTCAGTTGAAAAGAGTTAAAGCTGAAGTTGAAAAGAGTTCCTGCATTCATTGAAAAAATCTGATAACCTTAAAATATGAACAGAAAATAAAAATTCTAATTCCATATTTAATTATTTAAGGTTGTATTCAATCACTACGAGGGCTAGTCAAGAAAGACTTGGACTGATTTTTTTTTTCTAGGCAATTTATTATTACTCAGCAACAGGCACATGATCCTTTTCAAAGTAGTCCCCGCCCATTTGAATGCACTTTTTCATTCGAGTCTTCCAGTCCTCAAACACGTGTCGCAGGCCATTCTTTGAGAGGTCCTTCAAAACCGCCTCCGATGCCTTCAGAACCTCGCAATTATCGGAGAAGCGGCGTCCACGCAGTCTGGATTTTAGGCCAGGGAATAGAAAAAAAGTCGCACGGTGCGGTAGGCGTCTCCACCATCCTCAAACCTTTGCAACAGCTCCCTGCAAGTCTCCACTCGAACGGCCTTCTGCTCTGGTGTCAGGAGTCGCGGAATCCATCGCGCACACACTCGGCTCATGTGGAGGTGGTCATGCAAAATTTTGAAGGCACTGCCATGAGATATGCGTAGTGCGGCTGCCAGATCGTCGATACTGATGCGGCGATCTTCTCTAACAATGACTGCTGCCGTGTTAATGTTCACCTCAGTAACAGCTGACGCTGATACACCTGGTCCACCAGCTTTCGTGATTGTCATTCGGCCCTCTTTAAACTCTTTGAACCACCAGAACACGGTACTTCGTGGCAGAGCGTCATCTTTGTAGGCTGCTCTCAACATTCCTAGAGTTTCTGTTGCGCTGTTCCCCAGGCGATAGCAGAACCGTATAGCTGCAAATTGTTCATCTCGTAATGACTCCATTTCTTCTACAGGCGACTTCTAGAGGCGGCGCAGAACATCACCTGCAATAAAAAGTCGTGGTTACCAAACATGCAATGATTCCTTAACAACATTTTATATATATGCACAGCAAGACCCACCCTACTTGTATGCCAAACTATGAAGCTCCAGCGTTAACAGAACTGCCGGGAAAAAATCAGTCCAAGTCTTTCTTGACTTGCCCTCGTATTATTCCTATAAATACTGAGTTCCTATTTATTTGATTATTAACCTTTAAAAACGTTATACGAAACTTCTGCATCAACAGATTAAACACTAAGTAAATGGAATAGTAGGTATATTTTAGCAATTGCGTATGTTTCATTTTATTTACGGAACCAAAACCAAAAAGCATTACCACATTCTACAGCAGTACTTTGTAATGAAATAAGATAACTATGCATGATCCTGATCTTTTATAGGAGAATTAGAAACACTGAAAAATGTTCATCTCTTTTTATTTTCCCGAAGCGTATTAGCGTTTTCCGCTTCCTTTCCACTCCTCCGTCATTTGGGCAAAAAAATATTAAAAGAGTTTAGTCAAGCGTTACTAAGAGGAGAAATGTGTGATTAATGTGCAAGTAGATTTCTGTAGTTGTCAAATTATAGTTACCATATGTCGACAATACAAAAAGATAAGAAAGGTGCAGGTATAAATATGCTTTTTCAAGTTAAGATATAGGGATTATTTGCCATATGGTCAATGTTGCTAGATGTAGTTGCCACGCTTTTGTAACTGTAAAGGTAAATTGATCTTTCTCTTTCAGCATTTTCATATGGATTTTTGTGATGAGCATTAATATTGTGTTACGTTGAAGAGTAAGGTTTAGTTTTTACTTAACCTCTTCAATCCTTAGCATATTTTTAATGAAAATTTCAAGAATTTCTGTATTTGTTTGAATCTATAGGCTTGTCACGCATGCATGTGATGGGAAGAAACGGGTTACAGTGTTGCCAGTGTCGGGAGTCTGTCTGTTGTAGGCGACATTGGGACTCCAGGAGTCAAAAATGATTAAACAATGAGTTGAGTTGATTTTAGTTTAGCGTCCCTTTCAGAAGCGAGGCTATATGAGACGTGGACCTACTGATTAACGTGGAATCCGAACCACATGAGCTCCCGCCGGGAATCGAACCCTGGTCTCCCACGCCAAAGACGCGTACGCTAACCGCTTAGCCACGAGGGAGCTCAATGATTAAACAAACCATATATATATATATATGTATTGTGTACTTCCCTGGTTTAGTGTCTAAATTTTGGGGACGACATGAAATTGAACACAGGAAAGTCACTTTCCGTTCACCTTCTAAAATGAACGGAAATACGACAGTAAACATAGACTGAGCGAGAGGTAATAACCTGCGTGAAATGATAACTCAAATTCGATAAATAATCGTTCATGTATTTTCAATTAAGGTGTAAATTATTGTGTAATGTGTTGTGTGTCAGGATCGGGTATTTCATTCCTGCCAGATCAAATACGGCATCTCTAAACATTGAACCACTGACAGCTGGTTTAGAAAGTAACACATACCTCCAACATTCCTAGTAGTCCTTGGAAATGATGGTCAGTTCCGCAAAGGCAATCCCAGATGGTTGGCGTGATCGAAGGTCCTTAGGCCTCCTGGATGTCGTGGGTGAAATTCACAAACAGCGAGACAAATCTTACTTCTTCATGGTAACAACGATAGAATATAGTTTAACTGAATTCAACATAAACTACTTGTTTTTATAATACAACTCTTCTCGGTGACTGTAAATGTATAAGTTCTTTATCTTAGAATACTACTTCTCGTCTTCGCTCTCCGAAGTTCTCTCCGCCTCTACTTCTCTCTGCGCTGAACTCTCTCTACTTTCCCCAAGACTTCCCATCTCCTGGTTTTTGTTGACTTCCTCAAATCTGGAATCTGCATTCTCACCATGACGTCAGAAGCGTGTTCTCTTTCTGCTCCAGGAAACTTCTCAGTTTCCTCATTGTTGTACAGTGATTACAATCCCTAGAATGCCTGTGACCGCGATACTTGTGTCAGTGTTAACAAACATTCTATAAACTTCATGACATTAGATTTCCGTAATTCTTTCCAGTAATGCATAATTTAAATTTTGTTCTCCTTTTTAACAATTAGAATAATCTGCCAAATTGTGGTTTCCTTAATGCCAATATTATATAATCATTTTATGAACTACATGCAATGTCAAGCTTTTATGTAATCTGTTTTGCTATTCGTTTCTTTCTTAACTCTGTTTTGCTGAACATAATTTAATGATTAATGTCTGAATTTTACTTGTACGTGAAAAGATAGTCAAAAATAGAAAATTAAATAAAATAAATAACCAAATATATGCGTTCTGCCACAATATATATAAAATTCAATTTAGGAGGTATTGACATATTTTTTCTTGAATTACTTCTAAGTGTCACTTACAATAACATTTTAATGCTTTAAAAGTATCACAAGAATTGTAGAGGTTATAAATGAACCCTTTGTTGATTTTCTTAAATTCATGGAACATGTTATACCGCATATGTGTGGTGGCCAGAACTTTTTCCCGTCATCATTCCCACAATCAAGCACAGTTAATAAGTCCTTTTAACTGAAGGTGTAAGACTGTCTTTTTGGTTAAATGTAAATAAACCTAACCAGGTTAATTTTTGCACTCACAGGAGATTGTATTTCACTGCATATTAGATATTCGGTGCTAACAGTCTACTTTGTTAGGCAGTACAAATCTGTAAATAGACTGATCGCTATACGTCAAATGGGCTACCACTTAGAATGAGGATAAGCAATAGAGAACTATAAAAAAAAAAAAGAAAAGAAAGAAAAAAAACTAGTGATTTATATTTACACAGAAAAATGTCTGAGAAGTTAAGCATAAAATCCAAGCTATTTGCAATATATTTTTTTCTTAAGCACAGTTCACCTTCACTTGTTAATACACCGTACACCACGTACTGGGATTATGACTTGTCAGTTTCTTTTTCAAAAATAGGTATGTGTTATATAATAATTAATTACAGTTTGATTTTCTCATCCAAAAATACATCTTTTCATACCTAGGTATAACGGACAGATTTCGTGTTGTACAGTGTTATTAAGACAAGTAAATAATTAGATATTGAATTAAGAATGATTTAACCTATAATGTACGGAGGACCGAAGGCTTTGACCCAATAATTAGCTACTGCAACGTTAGTACGTCTCAAGAATCTTAGAAAGTGACAATGGTGCTGAAACGTAATAAATAAACTAATTTATAGTACTATCATCAATAGCCTTGGTCTGTAAGGAACTTGACTATTTAGTTTACATGTCTGTACATGTATGACAATTTATTATTTTTATTTTTTACATTATTTTTGAAGGATCTCAGAGTAAAGGGAAAAGCACCGCTGGATCTACCTTACTTCCAACACTGTCACCGCGAGAGAATGATAATAATCAGGAATTTAAGTAAATGCTATACACATGAAGATGGAACCAAGAAATACGTTTTGAAGGATGCCAACTTGGACGTGTGTAAGAATTTAATAACTGTGCTCGTGGGCATCAACGGAAGTGGAAAGACAACTCTGATCAACATTCTGACAGGTAACATGAAGACAAAATTTTGTGAACATCATCTATTTCATGTACGTGCGAAGAATTTAATTCTGACCACTAACATTTTGCATTAGTTTGGTGATTGAAGGGCTTTAGTGAAAAAGAGGAGTTCCGCTTTGTTAATTTTCAAGTTACCCTAATCTAATCTTGAATATTCCATCCCTCTTTATTTTATTTGAGCGTTTCAAAGGCCAGCGAGTGCCTTTATTATCAGAATATGCCCATCACTATTATTTCTAGAATTTCTCATATATTATTGAATTCTACGAATTCTTAGTTTAATTGTTTCTTATTTTTATTCCGAGTGTAATTTTTGTGATGAGCGGAAAGTAAATATGCTGAATTTTATTAAATCTTCTCGAGCTATCAGCCAGGTGAAGGTATTGACATCCGAATCAACGTTTCGAATGAAGGCATTGCATTCATCTTCAGAGATCACAATCCACAATCCCTGAAAATGAATGCAATAACTGCACTCCGAACGTCGGATGTCAATATCTTCACCTGGATGAGAGCCCGAGAAGACTTACTAAGATCATGTCACCAGGAAAAATTCAATTTTTTCTTCAGATGTACTAAATTTCGCTGTAGAATATATAGTTTAGTATTTTAAAAGTCTATGTCTATTGAATAGAGAATTTTTAAATCTTGCATTTTACGGGCAAAGCATATTTATTGTCATATCATCAAATAAAGAGAGCGTTGAATGTAATTTCAGAACTTATTTTAAAAATCTTTTAACCAGAGCTTAAGTATTGTTTAAAACATTAACTTTTAATTTAGATTTAGTTTTCCAGATATGTTAATAATATAAAAACACATTTGTCTTTCAGGAGTATTGGCTCCTACGGAGGGAACAGTGTATATAGAAAATCATGATATTTCTAAAGAGAAACAAATAGTTCGACGTCATTTATTCCTTTGTCCACAGGACGATAAATTCTTTAAAGGATTAAGCGTAGCAGAACATATTTTCTTCTTTGCTTCTGTAAGTAATGTTTCATAAATATAGGATATTTCTATTAATTCACTTGAAGTATAAACATTGTAGTCGAGTCAAAATACGGTTTGACCTGGGCAAAATTGCAACCTTTAGTTTTACACCTGTATTTTGTTTAGGTACCTCACCTGATGAAAATATCCAAAATCCGACAAAATCGGACCACGGGAACACCCCCAAAAACGGTTTCAAAATGGCGGACCATAGTTTTTCGAAAAAATCGTAGACCTTTACTTTGGAGGCTCTAGTAGCCCTCTTAATTGACATAGAGACATGAATGATACCTCGTTGGAACGCTCATAAACCACAAATTGCAACGAAGTGACTTTTGTACCCATCATGCCCAACCCGTAGAAGAAGAAGAAGAAGAAAGTCGATTTTTGTTTTTTTAATTAATATTTCTTGGACCCTGGCAACACTGCACGTCCTTATACTCCGGCAGAAAAATTCCTACGCGTAGACCAGACATTGATAGCAATAATATTAAAAAATTAAGGACGTACTTCAAGAGTAAGGGAGATAAAAATTCGGAACCGCGGACAAAGGAGGGTCACTCTGTATATTTTTTACTGTGGTCTAACTTCTGTTTCTTAGATCTAGCATCCTCCCTAATTGTCACAGAGACATGAAGCACACCGCGTTGAAAAGCTTATGGAACCCCCTTGCCAACAACGTATCGTTTGTGCCCCCTGTGCCCAACCTGTAGAAAAAGAAGAAGAAGAAACCTTTAAAAAATTGGGAAAATCTACACTTTTACCTTTCTTGGGCTCTGACAACCCTGATAATCGTTCCATGCATGAAAAAATCTTGTTTCTTTCTTTAAATCAAAGGTCGCTTTAATATAAGTACTATACATAAAACAAAAATATTCTTAAGCAAAAGAATGGGAAAAACGAAAGACTTTGGGAGGCAAATTACACATCTACAACTCATTGCCTACGCTAACACTGTCCTCATCATATTCATTTAAACAGTTAAAACATTCAGTTTCTTGTCATACACCACAAGCAATAGCAAATAGAAGGTCATACCATAATACAGTGTACAAGACAATTCGTTTTATAGAAACATAACACCTATATATAAAGCAAAAGAATGGGAAGACGAAATAATTTGGGAGGCAAATTACACATCTACATCGTCATCGCCTACGCTAACACTGTCCTCACCATATTCATTTAAAGAGTTAAAACATTCAGTTTCTTGGCACACACCACAAGCAATAGTACATGGAAGGGCATGCTTTCTGCAAGTATAATACGTTCTTGCACATCTGATAGCACAGTTGCAATGAACAATGGTGAGCAAATTCAATACCCATCAAACACGATGGTTGATGTGCCATATTTACGAACCGTATACTCAGCAAATGATGCAGCGATATTGTCGTACGAACTGCCTTTACACCATGGAAGTCTATGTAACAGAGATCTTCCGTCTAAGACATACAGAATATTGTCTGGCTCCATTTCCTCAAACTATGCGGTCTGCTGCTTGCTGAACTCTAGTATCGCATGGGCCAGTGGGGCTTTGTCTGCCTTACGCATCATGCTGGGTGACTCAAATAAAGCTGATGTGTGGGCACATAATTCATGCGCTAAGGTCTCCTCTAAAGATGTGCTGCCAGCATTAGCGACAAATAACAGTCTTTGAAACAAAAGATTCGAATCGACGGAGATATCGCTGCTGATTTTAACACTACTCGGGGATGCTAGAGTTTTGACTTTATCTGCACATTTCCACTTCACAGTGAACAGGTCTTTGCCAAATAGTTTCTTCGCAAGCTCTTCTCCAACTGAAAATAAATTATGGACGTTGACCGAGCAATCCGCTGTGACGCCAGTGGCAATGTTTCTCAACGATTTGTCTCCGTCAAATGGTGAAATGGGCTGCAGTCCTGCAAGAATGCGACCGTGTGTCACTGATATCACGTGACATTCTTGACGTTTCGGCTTCTTTATGTTGTTCGCTAGTGACATATGCTGTGTGAGTAAGAGTTTGCATCGCCAGATTGTACTCGGAGCATCCTGGCATTGAGAGCACCCACAAAGATCGTTGCATCTCCGACATTCCACTCCCATGGGTTAGACCTCCAGTGGATTTTAGCGATCTCATCAGAACCTGCTCTATGACTAGATCAGAGGACAACCCAGCCCAATAACGGTCTTCTTCTAATAACAACGAACCCATTTTGAAAGCTTTCGTGAACTGTTGGATTAACCGATGACAGCGTTAACATTGTTTGCAGGTACAAGCACGTCGACTTCAAGTAATTGAAGTGTCCTGCTGCAGCGAATATGGGAATGCACTTTGCTATAGCATCAAGGTGATCCTCCCAGCTTCCTGTTCGGTCTGCTGCCACAAGTTTCCTTGGTGTAGTCAACATGCGCTGGTATGCAAGCCACAGCTGACTTGTTTTTGATGTGTTAATAAGTTCTGACTTTTGTGCTTCTATTTTTTCTCGGGCTTCTTGAAGAAGAGGTGAAGAACTAGCTCCAGTTACAGTAATCTCACCCGACATCAGACTCTGGTAGAGAGAGTAAGCATCGTTGATAGTTCTGTGTGTTCCGTTATCGGTCTGCAGAAAAACATTTTCCACAAGCAATGCACTTAATGCGAGGTCAACCATCATGTGCGCACGGAAGGCTCTTGCTACGGACTTGCCACTTAACATATGTACAACCGAATTTTCTCCATAAAGTTCATGCAAGATTTCACGTAAGCCTGAACCATCCATCCGGGAACCAATTGCTCCTAGAAGGTTCATCAGAGTATGAAATGAGCCCAACAGGAGAACCGTGTCCTTAATACTGGTGTTATGTGCTCTGTCATGCAGGATACGTGAAGCTTTCCAAAACAGTGGTTGGTCTAAGATGATGATTAGTGTGACTTTATATTTTCTCGCAAGATTATTCAGGTACACTGAAGTGGAATAGATGCATGACATATCAGATGGATGGAGGTCAATAATCGGTAAGCAGAGAACAGTGGATTTCCCTGAATGATGAAGAGATGGATCTGCGTGAATGGCCTGCATCATTCCTGACCAGTTTGGTGTGCGTGACGGAAAGTGCCAGAAAAGTTTCCACAAAATATACAGGGAGCTTTTATTCGGTGATGGTGCTGTTACCAGTTCACAGTTGACCTTTTCAAGAATAGCCCTGGCTTCAGTGTATGCGTGAATGGGAACACTGGCAAGGGACTTCACATCAGCATCAGAGACGGGCTTCCGAAGAATGGTTAGACTGGTAGTAGTGGATAGAGTAATGGCCGCCAACATTTCCATACTGTGGAATGTGCCTAAACCACTCAGCGTTTGGAGATTATGGTCTACATTATCCACTGCAAAGAGGAGAGTCTGGTCTGCTGGTATTTCGATCACAAGATTACCAAATGTACTTGCAGCACAGCGTTCAAGCCGCTGCACTTCCGCGTATGAAGAGCAAAATCCCAGGTGATGCAGCGTGTCAATCTGGTGTTTCGATCGATAGTGGTGGTGCAGCTGCAACACCTAACTGCAGAGGAGCTAACATATCTCTTGGTCTGGCTGCTTGCATCAAACACTGGCAAATCGATGCTATTTTGGTTTCATTGTCCTTTTCGGCAAAAAGTATGGCATAGAATAGTTTAAGGCTAGGTGGAATGTACTGAAGGAATTCCTGAATGGTCAAGTCGCTGGGTGAAGGATATGTATCACTTCCAGTTTGTAGTTTGGATTTTATGTCGCTTTTGATCAGTCGAGCTACGGTTTCTATTATTCTATTTTTTCCTTTTCTTCACCATACTCTCGTGGTAAATCACGATATGCGCGTAGAGTGTGATTGGCAGTTTCTCAAAGCGTAATGAAGTCCTTTTTTCCACTGTCACTAGAAATTATAATTTTTTCAACGAAGTACTTCATTAGTTGACGCTTCATGTGCCGTCTGTCATATGCAATGTGATCAGTCCCTACAAGAAATGTGCCCATTTTTGTAACAAGTTCTCCCACAGTTAGTTGCTCACCATCGTGCTCTTCCAAATAACTACAGATGCGCTGAAATGCTCGGATTCTCTCATCATTTGTAGGTCGGCCAGCCCGGAAATTTTTGACGCTGACTGATTGCCTGTGCAGTATTGTTGAGGAATTGCTTTACCTGTTCGAAAGTTGATACTACATGATCTGTGATAGACACAATTTCCTGCATGAAGATCAGATGAGAAGTACTCAATTCGACCTCGGACAGTTTGTGACCCGGTATCGTTTCGTTCATTGCAACACTTTAAAATGCTGTGTGGCAATGCTTGTGTTTTCACTCGCACATTTTCTGATTTCGACACGTAACGGTCATCAAATAAGACAGGCGTTCCGCAAAACAAGCAGTTGCTGTTGCTGTTGAAGGACCCACCCGACGAGCGAGTAACTCGTTCTTGAATCGGCGATGACGTTTTTTCTTTCTAGGGCAATCGCAATATTTTTTTTTATCAATGTAACGCTTGCGACAAGAGACATGAACCACCATACTTGTAGCGGCGAGAATGCTACTGCCGCGTGCCTTACTGGCATTGTTCACTCCTTCAGCTCCCTTTTCTTAAAGTGTGATGAGGTTGTCAGGATCTAGGCTTCTGCAGATGATACACAAACGTGTAAGAGAATCAGCCATGGTTCTTCAATGCCTAGGTTCATGCATATGTAAAAAAGCTTATGGAACCCCATTTCCAACGACGTATCGTTTGTGCTCCCTATACCCAACGATTATCAGGGTTGCCAGAGCCCAAGAAAGGTAAAAGTACAGATTTTCCCAATTTGTTCAAGGTTTCTTCTTCTTCTTTTTCTACAGGTTGGGCAAAGGGGGCACAAACGATACGTCGTTGGCAAGGGGGTTCCATAAGCTTTCCAACGCGGTATGCTTCATGTCTCTGTGACAATTAGGGAGGTTGCTAGATCTAAGAAACAGAAGTTAGACCACAGTAAAAAATATACAGAGTGACCCTCCTTTGTCCGCGGTTCCGAATTTTTATCTCCCTTACTGTTGAACCTACGTCCTTCATTTTTTAATATTATTGTTACCAATGTCTGGTCTACGCGTAGGAATTTTTCTGCCGGAGTATAAGGACGTGCAGTGTTGCCAGGGTCCAAGAAATATTAATTAAAAAACAAAAATCGACTTTCTTCTTCTTTTTTTCTATGGGTTTGACATGATGGATACAAAAGTCACTTCGTTGCAATTTGTGGTTTATGAGCGTTCCAACGAGGTATCATTCATGTCTCTGTGTCAATTAAAAGGGCTACTAGAGCCTCCAAAGTAAAGGTCTACGATTTTTTCGAAAAACTATGGTCCGCCATTTTGAAACCGTTTTTGGGGGTGTTCCCGTGGTTCGATTTTGTCGGATTTTGAATATGTTATTGAGTAGTAATTCCTGAATCGAAAACTATTTAAAAAGCTTGTGTTGCAATTTTGCCCAGGTTGAGGGTATAATTGCTCTAGATTTCCTGGACTATTGTTCTAATGTTAATAGATATATTTCATGATTGTGTCTTAAGATGATGTTGTTACGTAATTTTTTATGCCATATTTACAAAATCCTTCAGTAACTAGTGCAAATAATAAATAATATTTAATTTAAAAACTATTTTAAAACTTGTTTATATCATACATAAAAGTAATGGTTTTCTGTTGAAAGTGAAACGGACACACAAATAACAATTTTTAATATTTAATCCATATTATCAGAGTTACATACCTTAGAATGACTAAGTAAACTTTTAGTTCACTTATAAATTTTTGTATTGTTACTTTAAACTCTCCTAAGTTATGTTCTGTAAAAATGTTGATTTTGATTTTTTATCATCTTAGTGGAATTAGAAAAATTCAATTTTGACATTTGAGATGTTATAAAAGTTAACTCTATTGAGGTTGAACCTTCAAACTCTTGAAGATTCAAAAGATGTTTTTAAAATATAGTAATAGATGAGTTTTAGAACCTATCGGAATATTTTTTGTATACTTCTTAGTTTATTTAAAACATGATTCTGAAACAGGCTAATGTAACAAAGTGAGTAAATTTGAGACAATTTCAAAAACTACTTTGTCTAGATCCATTTCTTTCGATATAGGTCGCTGTAAATAATTATTTTCGTATTCTTTTATTAACTTATAAATCTGAAAGGGCGTATTTCTAACCAATGTTAGTTAAAAGTCTTTTCTGCCACTTATGTAACAAAATAGCTTCCAATATAGGTCTTAATCACTTTCAACCAAGTTCTGTGTATATTTTGCAGAAATAAATGCATGTTCATTTAATAGACACAATAAATAAAGTACTTTAAATTTGAATGTTATACATACTAGTTACAGAAAGTGCGATATTCTTCAGTAAAGAAAAAGTAATATATTCTAACATGCATTTACAAGACTTATTTAAATGATAAAAGTTATAAAGAAGTACGCTTCTGTTTTCATGAATGACAATTGATAATTAAATATTGATTTCAGTTGAAAGAAAGGCCTCATGACAATGTTAGAAAAGAATCAGAGAACTTAATAATAAAACTTGGGTTAAAGGACCAAGCTAATATGCTTCCCGAGTGTCTTTCAAAAGGACTTAGAAGAAAGTTGAGTGTTGGTATGGCTTTGGCAGTGAATCCACAAGTAAGTGAAAAGAACAGCTATTATTTAGCACATAGATGATAAGTATAATATATAACTTTATATAATTAAAAACATAACAATTCTTTAAATATTTCTTGTATTATTCATAAAATTCTTCACTATACAATATTTCTTATTGGTCTAGCTTTTATTATTTCCATTGAATATTTATGATATTTTAAAAACCTAAATAAATTCAAGACTTAAAGAATTCAGTATTAGAAATTGTGTGTACATTCATTTCAATTGTGTAATTAGTACAGTTTTCTTGGAGTTCAGTCAATTATATAATTGTTAAAAACGTGAAATAAGTGAACTTTAAAAGTTCATAGCTACACTACTATGCGATCTATCGTAGTCAGGTCAAGACATCAGTGAGGAACTATCCAAATATCTATGTTTAAGAATGTTAAAGTGCTCGCACACTAAATTTTAGTGATGTAGGTGGAGAGTGGTTAAATACTCCCAAACAGCATTTATATATAAAAATGATTTTACAAGTATCGGAGATTCTGAAAGATAGATAATTGGATAGTTCACATACTGGTTCCTCAGTGATACCTTGATCCGACTACGATCGGTCCCACAATAGTGTAACTATGAACCTTTAATTTTAAGTTTTTTTTCTCGTTCTCCGGCACCCTATAACTACGAATCTATGCTCTTCCGAGCACAGGTCTATATGAATTTATTTTCTTATTTTGATGTGAGTAATCTATTCAAATAACTTTGGGACAAATTTTTGTAAGACTCTGCATAACTTGGTACAAAATAAACTACTTAGAATAATATAAAACTCATGATCTTTTCCTACACTAAACTTTGTTAATCATGGAAGCTTTGGTGAACCCAACATCATGAAGCAAGATCCGTATTGTTATTTTTATTTCCAATTCTGCTCTTCATGCGTTTAATATCAATACATTTATCTAAGAATAGTAATCAATTTTACGGATATCTCTAAAATATGATGCCAAACTCAAAAACACAGTAAAACTGAAAACAGTGTGCAATGTGTATCATTGTGTCATTGATTGAATAGTATTAGTAACAGTAACATAATCCAGGAACTAAAGTTCATTCAAAAGCAGCAAAAAATATAAAGTTAACCAAGAAAATTCTGTCGCTTTTCACTCACCACTTCAAAAACATAGACATGTCACCTAAGACATATCTGGAAGATCACAAACAGTCTTTATCAGCATTAACGCACTTCTGCCAACGTTCTGGAAGACCATGAAATCCATCTCTGTAGAACATGGTAAGCCGTGAAGCGAAGAAGGTATCAAGTGCATTTTGCACCTCTACTAATGATTTGAACTGGCGTTCTCTAAGGTGATTGTCCAATGAATGGAACAGATGATAATCGGACGTTGCAATGTCCGGACAGTATGGCGGATTAATAGTGTTTCCCATCAAGGCATAGAATGGTGTCCTAGGTCATCCTAGTTACATGGGGCTTAGTTTTGTCCTATAACAGGAGAACCCCTTTGCGATTCAGAAATCCTGTGTCCAGAGTTTTGAGTTTTTCTTTAACACGGGTCAACTGCTGACAGTACAAAGTTGCATTCATTCTCTGACTAGCTGGTAGCAGTTCCCGATGCACGATGCCACAAGCAGGCAACCAAACACACAGAAGGACCTTCTTATGGTACAGTTTGGTTTTGTCTGTTTTGGAACTGGTTCATGGGATGCTAACCAATGGTGACGGTACCAATTGAAATGGGGTTTAGGACCAACTTCTCGTTATATGTCAACACCCTGTCCAGAAATGGCTCCTTCCTCAGACGAGACAGTAAAGAAACACAGGTGACTGCTCGCGTTGCCTTCTGACTCGGAGTCTAATCATGTGGGACCCATAGATCAACTTGTAATGCTTCTCAAGTTGATGAAGGTCTGCCGAATGGTTTGCCCACTCACACTGAATTGTAGTTTCTGTTCCTCCCATGTCTGGCCACTGTTCGCCTGAATTTCTGACTGAAGATCTTCATTTTGTACATGTGTTGGTCTTTCTGTATGTGGTGCATCAAACACTGTTTCGTCTCCGTTCTTAAACTTGCTAAACCACCACTGCTCTGTCAACGTAGTCACGACCCTCACCAAAGGCCTGGCATATCTCTCGCCCCACTGCAGCGGCGTTTATTCCATATTTGAACTCGTACTGCATAGATGCCCTTATGATGCTCTGTGGAGGTCCCATGTTCATTCTGTCCTTACGCAAGTTCACAGTGTTAGTGAACTGCCACAGCCCAGTAGTATGTTGGATATACCCACACCAACAACTGATCTTCGCCTTATCTCAACTTGCATTCAACTTGCGGTGTGAGGGCATATTGAAGACATACCTATAGAAAAGCGACAGAACTTTCTTGGTTACCTTTATACCTTTCTGATAAAATTTTTAAAACTTGTTAGAAGTAAACTGTCTGTCACATAACATTTAGAAGCCATATTTGGAATGAAATGAAATCTTTAAGTTTTACGTCCCACGCGTATGTCTATTTGACTAAGGGAGACGATGATTGTGGGAAATGAATGAAATGATGGAATGAGGAAAGTGGGAGGAAACAGGAGAACCCCGAGAAAACCCACGCACACGGTGTTTGTTCACCACAAAGTCCACACGGCGCGCGACCTGGGATCGAACCAGGGACCCCAAGCACCGGAGGTGAACGCTCTACCACTGAGCCACCGCGCCTTCCAGAAGCCATATTTGAAGTGTAATTTTATTCTGAATTCCAACAATATAACGAAACAATATTAGAAAACTTTTTAAATTAAAAGAAGATAATAAGAACGCGATATAGTAGTTAATCATAATTCAATTATTAATCCATGTTTAGGAAGATACAGATCATGGTGGTGTCAAAAGATGTATATATTACCTTAGAATGTGTAATCCTTGCTCTAAGTAGCTTCCAGAATTAGAGCAATCATTCTGGGTTTAGAGTATTATTATTATTATTATTATTATTATTATTATTATTATTATTATTATTATTATTATTATTATTATTAATAATAATAATAATAATAATAATAATATAATAATAATAATAATAATAATAATTCTGCGTTTTGGCAGGTCCTGAGGCTAATGAGGTTTGTTTCATTTTCTTTTTCTTAATTTTCAGTTTGGGTTTGGAAATGTTTCTTCCATGTTTCTCGAATTTCAGCTTCTTCTTTTAACTAACAATATTTTCTTCTATGTTTCAAATCATCTATCACTTGTGTTCTTTTCCTTCATATTCCTCGTTTTCCTTTCATCTTTCCTTCTATGGCTGTAGAAAGAAGAAAATTTCTTCGCCAGATTCGTCCAATCCAATTCGAATTTCTACGAAGGCTGGTGGCTAGAAGCGTCCTCTTCTCTCCTATCCGTTTTAAAACATCTTAATTTGTTAGTCTTTCTATCCATTTTATCTTCTCCATCTTCTTCCAACACTACATTTCGAAGCTCTCTAAATATTTCTTCTCTGACTTCCGTAATGTCCAAGCCTCTGAACCACAAGGACGAATACTCCATATATAACACTTTGCCAAGTCTTTCCTTTGTCCAATATTAGGCCTGCTAGTTAAGAGTGATCTTTCTCTGTTGAATGTTTCTTTGGTTATTTCAATTTTTAATTTGATCTCTTTAGTGCAGTAAGCGTCTCTCATGAAAATAGTTCCTACATACTTGAAATGATCGACCTCTTCAAGTATTCTTTGTCCTACTCTGACTCATAAGGGCGCATTTCCACGGGATATTCTGATGATTTTCGATTTTTCGATGTTAATTTTCTTTCTATATAATTTCCAAGTGTCAGTTATTTTCTCAATAATCTCCTGTACTCTTTCTTCGGTTCTAGCTATAATAACCGTATTATCTGCATAACTGATCTTGTTAATGATGTGTCCTCCAATCTTGAAATCTCCAATTCCCATTAATGCTTTCTTCACTAAACATTCACTGTAAATATTGAATAATTGGGGCGACATGCTACATCTTTGTCTAACTCCTCTTCCAATCTCGACACTATTGGTTCCTCCTTCATTCAAGCGCAATTTGATTCGTTGTCCTATGTATAGGTTGCGAATGAGCCATCGGTCTCTACAGTTCACCCGAATTTCTTTAAGTATTTGCACGAGTTTCGTCCACTTGGCCGTGTCGAAACCTTTTGGCCAGTCTATGAAGCACAAACACAGCTCTTCCTTTAGCTTCAGAACTCGTTGTGAGATAATTCTCATCAACCCAATGGCTTCTCTGGTGCCTTTTCCTTTCCGGAATCCAAATTGATTTTCGTCCAACATATCTTCTATCTTGTTTTCCAGCCGTCAATTCAGTATGCGCGTAATTATCTTTCCAGTGTGGGAAATAAGGCTGAGGATTCTGTGATCGCTGCACTTCTTTGCTTCCTTTCTCTTGGATAATGCAATCATGCAGGACATCAAGAAAGTTCTGTGGCCATTATTCACTCATGTAAATCTTGTTAATAAGTGAAGTCTGTACCTTCATTGCAGGCGGAAATAAATAAACAATAGAAGCAGAAATACACTAACAGTAAAGAAAAATAGTAACAGTCTTCTCCAAAAAAAATACTTGCCACCAAACTTTATCTTAATGATCGTATTTCTGTACCGTCCGCATTGAAATTTAATAATTTAATTTGAAATAAAGATCTCAAAGACCCACATAAGATTCTCATTTACTTGTTCTGATCCCATTCTCGGATAAGAATATGGGTATTTCCAAGGAGTTGGGCGATCAGCTTTCTCTTTGAAAAAGGTTATACAATTCATTAAGGATACTATCCAATAAAATGACTACTAAATTTTAAAAATATAGAAGTGTATATAAATTTAAAGCATAAATCAAGAACTTGGTAATAAATAAGTCTTATTTTACAATTAATTAGTTCAATTATGAAAACTATGTAAAAAAAAAACATGTAACGCAACATATTTTTTAGTGGTCACATAATTAGGTCTGTATTTATACACGGTAAGTAGATAGCAAATTTCCATGTGCAGTATACTAAAAATAAATAAATAAAGAGATTGAAGTGTGTACACTGAAAAATAATGTCCAGGACACTGAAATGAAGGAAGTTTTATACTGAAAACAATGTTGCCAATTAGCTTGTGATTTTTTCTCCTAGAGAAAAGGAGCGCAAAATTTTTGAGGGTCGTAATATATCTAAATACGGGCCTGCTCATAATATGTGTACGAATTATTATTATACTTCATATGTCGTCTGTTGTTTACATTTATATTGACTAATATATATTTTTCGCTGTGTATTAACGTACTGTAAAGCAGGATGCATTTCTATATGTCACTAGCCATGAGAATGTAGTAAAGCCCAATATAACGTAATTAAAATATCACTCACTGTACACGCTTATAGAAAATAACTCAATATACCTTGGTATACGAAAAATAAAACAGTTCCATGTTTACTTATATTATATTCTATGATATGAGTGAATCCAAGAAAATTGTAAATTTAGTGCATAATAATTACGTACTGTTTCAAATAATATAACAAAATATATGCAATATACTTGAATTCATTGATAAATATTAATTAATTTAATTTATTGAGTAGCATTCAGAGTGAGTCGTTTAGATATTTGACATTCGTAAGACCTGTTGACACGGAGAATTCGAACTACTTAGACTTTTAACCAGTTTGCCCGAATATCAATATAATAATAATAAACTGCATTTATAGACATATTTGATCTCAACTGTATCTTTATTTTCTTATTGATCAACAGCATCACGTAGAGTTAATAGGTGCTTTCAAGAATAATAATATTAAGAACTCTGTTGTTATACTCTCGATATCTCTATTTTTTTCTTATAATTAATGTTTGAGAAAATTTAACCAGATGATTGGCCATGGGATCGAGAGCGCAGCCTTCGCCAAGTAGGCTTTGTGATGGACAAACGCCATGTGTGTGTTGTTTTCGCAGTTTTCGTTTCATTATTCTCAGTGGTTTATTGCTCGAAATTTAAAATTTAAAATTTAATCATGATACAGTATATCAGTTAGAAAAGTAAATTAACTTGTGTAATAAGAAGCGTTCTTGCATAGCGCATGGTAAATAAATAACATACTCGTTAATGCCGAAAAATGTGGGAAAGCTATTCTCTACATTTATTTTTCAGAAGTCAACAGCTTCGTCAGTCAGATAGCGAAAAACTGAAGTAGACGCTGATGAATCCTTATAACACAACATATATCTTCCTGTAACGGAAAGTGATAACTTAAGGTTGTTTAAAGCAAAGTGACTAGTAGTTAAATTTTGTAAGCAATATGTCATTTATAAGGTTTTTTCCTAAAAGTAATTCTTGTGTAGCCAGATGTGAACTACGCTGACGTCAACGCTTTGTATTAAAGGAAAACAAATGTTGTGTTATGTGAATTTGTCAGAAGCTACTTATCTTTATAGACCTCTGACTGACACATGGTTTTTTGAAACATTTCAAGAATTGATTTTGAAAATGCAACATCAGTGAGTATTCATATATTTGTAAAGGTAACATTGGTTTATTTTAATGTTTAACTCTTTTCTGATGTTTTAGATTATGGTTTTGGATGAGCCAACAGATGGAATGGATGTGGAAACAAGAAGAGACATTTGGAATACAATTTTGGTACGAAAATAAACCTGTTAACTTTTTTATGTACTAATATATATAGGAAATTATATACTAATACACTAAAAAGTTTCCCACCCATTTCTGTCCTCAGTGAACTTGGTCTAATTTCTACTTTTATTTCTATTTCTACGAGATCCATCTTAATATTGTCTTCTCAACTGCACCTAGGTTTTCCTAATGGTCATTTTGCTGTTGGACTCTCAGTTGAAACATTGAAAGACTTCCTAGTTCTTTAATATTTAAATCACTTTTTCCATATAAGAAATTAAATCAGAAGTTATCTAGGTGGTTTAATACTTAGTCGCCTGTTAAATAGTTTCACATTATCACCACAAAATGATTTAAAATATGCACGTAACTACTTTCATACATAGTTTCAAGTCAATATTTTTTCTAACTTGAGAAACTGATGCACATACAGTAAATTTTATGGTAAGGCTGTACCTCTGGCAATATTCCATATGTTTGACATCAGTTACAAGTAAAGAAATTAATTCCCAATCTTGCTATCTTCAAAAATATATCAGTCATGTAATACTTTAAAGGAGAATTTCAGCAAATATTAAAATGGTTGTTGGAACTCTTCACGGTAGTGTTCCCCTACTTCTAGCCTACATTCAACAGCGGGTAACTTAACCCCATAGCACTTCAAAGACCATATCAAGTAAACAAGAAAGATATGGACCGCGCTTAATATTTAATTCACACCATTACATAATACAGCAAACAATAACTTCATTACAATGGGTAAAGCTAATGTAAGGCATGCTAATCAATACTACTGCCTGAAGATGGTCTACGATGGTCAAAAATCTGATATACGATATTAAAGATTAATATTATATGACTCTTTCTCAATTTTCCTTATTTAAAATTATAGGATTCAATTCATAATAAAGAGTGAGTTAAATTTTGATGGCAATGTGTTTGATCAATTTTAGCTTACAAATTTTCAAAGTTTGTCTAATTTCTGATGTACAAAAACGGGTCATCTGCCTAATAGCATTTATGAAACATAACAATAATAATTTGTAATATATTCCTATTGAATTGTTTAATTAAAACTTCCATGCATTGTAAACATTTTGGTGTTTATTTTCAGGAATTAAAAGGTAAATTGACGATTCTGATTTCAACAAACTCAATGGAAGAAGCTAGAATGCTAGGACACAAAGTAGCAATACTCATCGATGGCACAATACGGTGCTGTGGTCCCATAACCTACCTAAAGGAATCTCTTGGCAAGTATAAACATTATATTTGGAATAAAATCTATAATCAAATATCATCATCATGATAGATATTCTACCCTTATTGGCAGGTCACATGTCGCAGGTGAGAAGCTTCCATGCTCCACGGTCCTCCGCTAACCTCTTCGTCTTCACGTATGATTTTTCTTTTTTATATCATCCATTAATTGTAGTCTCCTTCGCCCCTTTTCTCTCTTTCCCGCCACCATACACTCTAGGACGTCCCTCATGATACATAGTTTTCTTAGGCAATGTCCCAACCAGTTTTCTTCCTCTTCTTAATAATATCTAAAAGTGTTCTTTTCTCACCCACCACTTCTAACACCCTCTCATTCGTTTTCCGTTCGATCCAATTAATTCTTTCCATTCTTCTCCACACTCACATTTCGAAGGCTTCCAGTAGTTTTTCATCACTTTTACGTAATGTCCACGTTTCCGTCCCATACAGTACAACACTCCACACGAAGCGTTTTATGCGTCTTTTTCTCAAATCTTTATTCAAGGTCCCACAAAACAGAGTTTTCTTCCTCCTAAAGGCTTTGTTCGCCATTCCTACCCTTGATTTTATTTCACATTCGCACTTCATGTCATTACTAAGAATACTAATCAGATATCGAAAACTATTCACTTGTTCTATTTTCTACTCTCCCACTTTTATATTTGACACCGACCCCTTCGTTCCAATCACCATGGCTTTTGTCTTTCTAACATTTATTTTCATCCCATATTCTTCAAAGCCCATCCTCAGGTTTTCTAACATTTTATTGATTTCCTTTTCAGATTCTGCAACAAGTGCCATATCGTCTGCAAATCTTATGCATCTAATCATTCTACCTCCTACCGAAATGCCGTCATCACCATGTAGGCTATTTTTCACTATCTCTTCTAGATAGACATTAAATAGTGTTGGCGAGAGGCAGCATCCTTGTCGAACTCCCATTCCAATTGCACTCTCTTCTATCAGTTCTTCCCCTCTTCTAACACTTACTTGTTGGTTCATGTATAATAGACTAGTGCAATTTTCACGAATGTTAACACCCATAGGCATTTGGTGGTCAAAGTGTGTAGATGTTTTTTTTAAAGGATTTCAGCATGTTAAATTCATTTCTACCTGTTGCCAAGCTTGATCTGTCATCTATTTTGCGCTATGGCGCCACTTTCCACAATGGTTGCCATGATTATTAATAATTCATAATTCATAATCCTTTACGTCAAACTATGTTCTTGGGGCTGGAAAATTCAAATCTGCATTCAATTTTTGCATAAGATTTACCGTGTTTTGCATAAGATTCCAATATGGCTACCATTATCATTGAAAATTGAAAATTAATGAAAAAAATCATCTTTAAGTTAAATCATATGTGTTGAGGCTGGAATATTCAAATCTGCTGTCTACGTTTGCATACGAGTGATTGGTTTCGTTATTCAGCCATATTCTAATACAGCTGCCGTCATTTTTCAAAATTCAGAAAATCAGTTCAAAGGCTGACAAATTCAAACATATATTCTATGTATACAAAAATGCAAGCATGTTTTATCTATCAATTATATACAAATATATTGAGCGTACTCGTGGTTAAGCGGTTAGCGTACGCGCCTTTGCATGGGAAACCCGGGTTCGATTCCCGGCGGGAGCTCTTGTGGTTCTGATTCCACATTAATCAGTAGATCCACGTCTCATATAGTCTTGCTGCTGAACGGGACGTTAAACCCAAATTAAAAAATTAAAAATCAATTCAAATATATATTCACAGTATCTATTAGAAGTGACTTCTGTTCTGACCGTAGATCACCATTAATTTCTGCAAGTGCAGGAGGTGCTGGAGTCAACTCATGATTCAGTATGTCCTTACGATTGGCATTTCTTCGAACATTTATGGCAGTGATTAGGCGTCGTAAGAACTTCGTGTCTGCTTGGATTGCTTTATGATCACTTGTCTGATCTGTCTGTTTTATGATCACTTATCTTCCTTTCTTTCCACTTAAAAGAGGAAAGCAAAGGTCAGATGCATGTTCCTTGGAAATTTATCTGTGAAAGGAACCTTAGCATCAGGCAAAAGCCTCTCTTCTACAAATTTAACAAGATATTCCTGACCCTTCTGTTGAACAAGAATAAGATTTTCTTCAATCTGATGTGTGACGATGTCCTTTGTTGTAATATTTTGTATATGTTCAGGTGGATTTTCAGAAAATAGTTCGAATGTTTAGAGGGTTTTCATAAGATTTTCATCATATTTAAGATCCAGTTTCTGCTTGCCTTTGTTGCATTCATTGTGAGTGAAGAAATCTTCTCGTCCAATTCCATAGATACACTTTGTCTCACTAGCCAAGTGACTTCGCAGGTTGTATGAAAGGCTCCGTCGGCTGAGAGCTGATGATGTTTTGGTAATCCCAACAATTCCACCACTTTTCTTGCCTATGCCGTTCATCCACTCCTGGCTGTGGTCTCGGTCCGCTTGGTTGAATTTCTGTTTTGCTCTTTTCACAACAAAATTACCATTCTCAAATTCTGTCCTGACCTTTTCTGGAAGCTGTACATCTCACATAGATATATAGTCCCCCACTTTGTATACTATGCGTGATTGTACCTTATGAAAAACGGTAACATTTGTTGAAATGTCTGCAGGTTTAGTTTCGAGTTGCCTTCTCACTGTGCTCGGGTGAACAGAAGGAGAATCTGCACTATCCGCATATGGGTCTACGAGAACCGGAAGTTTGGATTGTTTGCTGCTACAAGTTCATCCACTTTCCACTTTCTCACAAATATCTTTGTTTACAAGGAGGTGTATAAAGACAGTTGATGCCATGAATTATGGTCTCTGTCTCAATTTCTTTTCCCAGATCTTCACCCTTGTCACTGATGAACTTCAATATCTGATGAACAAGAATCCTCCACATTGCTTACAACGTTAGCATGTGCACCCGCATGCCTTTAAAGTATGACTTGTCTCAAAATACTTGCTCAGCAGTGTTTGGTCCCAGCATAGTACTCTCTATCCATGCTTCCTGAAGTCCAGATGATTGAACATGCTTTCCAATTACCTCAAGGAATATCATAGTTGTGTGGAAACTCCTCGTCAGACAACCAAGAAGTCTTTGTAGTCGTGTTTTGACAATTCCGTGGGCCTCCGGTACAGTGCCTAATTAACAGTTATGACAACGTAGTGTTGACCGAGTTGCCTTGGAACTTGCTTGCATTTCAGAACAATAGTATACAATGTATCAAGTTCATGTACTGGTGCTTGAACAATTGGCAAGTAACCAATAGTTGTCAGTTCTAGAGATGAGGTCTGAACCCGATTAAAATGTGTCTACATCTTTTCACTACAATCAAATTCTTGGCACTGAACAAAGAAAGAAAAGTCCTTTGCAGCACCCTCCCGTGTTTGTTTACAGTTCCTTGCTGACTCTTCAAACCACTCCTTTTTAGCAATTGTTTCAAGTTTTACTTTGCCCTCAGTTAGCTCAGCAGGAAAAATTTCTTCAAGAATTGCAGGAACATCAGGACTTGATTTTATTGAGAGTTCCAATGCATCCATACCCATGTCTGCTTCAAGTCCTCTCTCCCATGCTGCAACTTGTGTAGCATCAAGACTGTTTTTCCCATCAAAGTTAGGATTAATATCTTTTCCAGTAAGATATTCTTGAAGCTTACGATATGACCTGCATTGTGGAAGATATCGACAAGCTTCTTTGATCGTGTTGTTTGAAACAGGACACTACCAAGTTCCAAATGATTAGAGGTCCAGTGATTGCCACGTGAAACATTATACACCATATTTTTCCCAATACTTAGAATTCTGACTTGGTTCTTGCTTCCTTCTGGCTTAGTTCTTCATATTCTTCATCATCATCTTCAATAATCTTTTTAGGGAGGGCCTGACCTACAAACATCAAATGCAGGAAAACAAAGACAATGTCTGGAACTGATGATTTAATTTTTTCCTCACTGACTACAAAACCTTTGTATTTATGGTGGTTAAATATATCAGACCGTAATTTCAGTGCAACATGGACCATTTCAAGGAATTCATCAATGGCTTGGTATTTTGGAATTATTGTTGATTCATGTTCTTCACCTGATCTAAGTTGAGAAAGTGGCATGTGTACAAACTGTATGGGGACAAGCAGGACCTGTCTTTCTGGGGTTGTAGAGTGAAACATTCATAAAACTCACGAATTCGAAGCTTGGATTTGAAAGTGGTTCTACGAGTAAGAAAGGAGTGGGGCATCACCTCTCCTGCACCGTTCACACAAGTGACCCAGACTGCTGTAAGGTCAAGTACTCGTTCTTTTCTGGCCGTTTCTTTTAGTTCCGTTCCAATGTCAGCCATTCCAGTGTAACACCAGCCTCTTCACATGCATGTTTCTCTGTTGTACTAAGAAATGTTTGATAAGAGATATTATGATACTTTCCTTCAGCGGTAATGAGGTCATTTACTCCAGATAAGCACACATTAATGACTGAATCATATTTTGAGGCTTCCAAAATAGTATTGTTTTTGTTGAATGTGGTGACAGATGAGAATTTCTTTCCTGTTGCCTCTTGATAGAACATAGATTGTTTACAATTCATGGGTACCACTCGACTTCTCAACACACTTTTCCGCTTCTTACTCTATATCCTGCCACGTGCTTTAGAGGTGGGTGCTTTCTTTGATGAGGATACTTTTCGACAAAGTCTCAACATATGATCTTTACTTGTAAATGAACAATAACAGCTCTTGTGGTAATACAGTTTTCCACGAGAATACGAAGCCAGCATAAAATCAAGATGATCCATCATATATCTTGTAACAATATCTCGCAGTTTTGTTCTTTTTTCCGATGCTGTTTTTAGAGCTGCTTTTCCCTTTTCATCAACTTTAGTGATTGGTGTACTTGTATCTTTTGCACATAAAATACAGAATTCTGGGGCCACTGGCCTGTTCCTTTTAAGACTACATATGGGTTCCATCTTTTAACACTTCAGCTAAGATTCAATTTTCATAGAAGTTTCCTAAAACAAAAACACCACTATTAGTAAATTTACAACACAGCTATTCTCAGTGATTCCGATGATTATATTATGGTTCAAAATCACAGATTTTAGTGGCATGAAAATGACGCATGGAACGTACTGATAATTTATATCAAGTAATATACCAACTAAAAATTTCTGCAAACTATTTCTCTATTTTAAGTTTTTGTTTGTCTGCTTGTTTAAAAAGAAGAAAAATATGATCATGATTTCATGTGAAGCCATACATTTTTACAACATGGGCCACGTAAACACACTAAATTGGGACAGCAAATTTTCAAGTTTCTGAAGATATACTAATTGCCAACTTTGACCATCAAATGTTTACAGGTGTGACTGGCGTGAAAATTGACCGGTAGCCTCATAAATATATAGTTTTATATAAAGGTCATAATAATTTTGATGGGCTTTCTAAAATGTTAGTAATGATGGCAGCTATATCCGAAAATGGCAAAATGTCAAAAGTTGTAACTTTTATGCAAAAAAGGATGGCAGATTTGCATTTTTCAGCCTCAAAAATAATAAGGTTTTACATAAAGATGGCGAATTTTCATCGAATTTAAATATGAAATAATTATGGCAGCCATATTGAAATATGGTTGAACATAAAATCGAGTCACTCCTATGCAAAAATGGACGGAAATTTGAATTTTTTAGCCACAAAAACATGTGTTTGGACATAAAGATGATGAATTTTCATGAATTTTTAATTTTTAATATTTATTTTGTGGCAGCCATATTGGAAAATGGCACCGTAGCGCAAAAACAAGGACAGATCAAGCCTGGCAACCGGTGAAAATGAACTTGGGAAAAAATCCTTTAGAAAATACCATCTGCCTGTTTTGACTATGATTTGCCCACGGCACTTTAAAAAATCATGTAGTCTGTGGTTTTAGAACAGTCTATAAGTTCCTTCTCCTATCCTAACACTTATTTGTTAGTTCGTGTATAAGTTTCTTATGAGCCTTCTATCTTTCCATTCCAACCCTATCTGCTTTAGGACTCCCAACAACAATTTCCAATTCACGCGGTCAAAAGCCTTTTCTAGATCAATAAATATAACATACACCTCTTTCCCTTTTTCTATAAATCTTTCACCGATCGCCCTTAATAATCCAATAGCATCTCTTGTTCCCGTACCTCTTCTGAAACCGAACTGCTGCTCCTCAACTTCTTCATTTGCTCTTCCATATAACCTTCTGTTTAGTATTCGGAGCAAAATTTTAGATGCATGAGATATGAGACTAATAGTTCTATAATCTTCACATCTCTTTGGGTTCGATTTCTTAACCATTGGTATAATGCTCGTCTTCAGGAAGTCTTTCGGCCACTCACCTCTTTCATATTTTTAATTGCATAGGCGGAACAATTCTTTCTTTCTTTTGTTTCCTATATGTTTAATGAATTCGATTCATATATTATCTATCCCGGTTGCCTTTTCATTAATAATCTCGGATATAGCCTTTTCAAACTCATCCCGAAGAATACAAAATCCTTTATCATCCTCGCTTACTTCGTTTTCTACTTCAACGTTTAAGTTACATGGTCTATCCCTATTCTCACATAAGTCATCAACGCATCCTTTCCATCTTCCTAAGACCTCATTTCTCTCGCTGACTACCTTCCCATTCTTATTTTCTACTGGCATCGTAATACCTCCTTGTTTCCTCTGAAATTCCATTGTTTTCACCTCCTTGCACATTTCCTCATATTTCCCAACTCTTTCTAATTCTTCTATGTCCTCGCATTTTCTTCTGTAAAACTTTTCCCTCGCTCTGTCTGTTTCTCTTCGTAATCCATTATTTAACTTTCTGTACATCTTTCTGCTCCTTTCATCTGTCGAGGGCAGATGTGGATAATTATAGAATGAAGTACAGAAAGCTATTTAGATTTTTAAGATATGTTTAAATAAATCCCAAAGTAAAGTCCGGGTAGCAAAATTTTTGTCCACGAGGTTTTACGTCGAAAATGGCCTGAAACAAGGAGATGCGTTGTCGCCATTATTATTTAACTTCGTTCTGGAATACGCTATAAGGAAAATCAAAGATAGCAACCAGGGCCTAAAGTTGAACGGTATTCACCAGGTTATGGCATATGCTGATGATGTAAATTTAATAGGTGATGATAGGAGAACAATAGAAAGAAATGCAGAGATCTTATTAAACGCTTGCAGGGACATGGGTTTAGAAGTAAATGCAGAGAAAACTAAATACATGGAAGTGCGTCGGGACCGGAATACAGCAAATTATGGATGTGTTAAAATATTAAATAATACTTTTGATAAAGTGGATAGTTTCAAATATCTAGGATCAATATTAACAGAGGAAAATCATATTCACGGAGAAATTAAATGTCGTCTAAAAGCAGGGAATTCGTGTTACTATTCGGTTCAAAATCTCTTGTCATCGCGAATCCTGTCGAGGAATTTGAAGCTTAAAATATACAAAACGATAATCGTGCCTGTTGTTTTGTATGGCTGCGAAACATGGTCACTTACTCTGAGGGAAGAACATAGACTGAAAGTATTTGAGAACAAGATCCTGAGACGAATATTCGGACTCAAGAGGAACGGGAATGGGGAATGGCGGAAACTTTATAACGAGGAACTACATAATTTATATGGTTTACCCAACATTTTTAGGGTCGTCAAGTCTAGGAGGCTTAGGTGGGCGGGTCATGTAGCTAGAATGGAAGAAAGTAGAAACGCTTTCAAAGTCTTGACTGGTAGACCAATCGGAAAACGACCATTAGGAAGACCTAGGCGTAGATGGGAGGACAATATTAAGATGGATCTCGCAGAGATTGGAATACAAAGTAAAAGCTGGATGCAGTTAGCTAAGAATAGAAGTCAGTAGAGAACTTTTGTGAACGCGGCATTGAACCTCCGGGTTCCATAGGCCATAGAGTTAGTTAGTTTAGTACTATAATTATCCACTATTTTCATCTGTCGAGAAAAACTGTTCAGTTATATTATTTAAGGAAAAATATTGGAAAAGTTAAATAAAATTAACCAAACTGTGGTTTACATTATAGTGCACAAACTTCTTTGAATAGCATTCTTTGATATCATTTTCTTATCTATTTCATTAGAAGTTACACTATTATATTAAATTAAAAGTGTTATATTAATCAAACGACAAAGTGTTTCACGTTATGCTACCTAATTCACATTTATTTCAATAAATACTAAATTTATATTTCAATTCAGGGTGAAAACTGAATAGTAAGGCAAAAGATTTAGTCCTAAGACTTTAGTAAGTTCAAACATGATATTTAGGATTACACAACCGCAATACATTAAGTGATATGCTCGAGAAAATGGGAATATTTAAACAGCATACATTTTTCTAGGAAATATCGTGTAAGATAAATAACGATCTAGTATACGAGAAAAATCTAGGTAAAATGAGAGCTATCTTAAAATTGCATTGCTTTTATTTTGCATAGTTTTTGATCATTCACTTCGGAAATAATTTTCGAGAGTATAAGTGAGTAGTCCCATGCCAAAACGGATTAAGTACTTTTTTGATGAAATTGAGATAGAGTGACATTTTGTGAACTGAAAATATTATCATGCCAGAATGAACCAAGTTTGTAGCTTCTTTAGTTTGCCAAGGAATGGAAAAAATGAAATGAAATTTTTGAGTTTTACGTCCCACGGTTATGCCGGCTAGGCTAAAGGAGACGGTGATGATGAGTAATGAATGAAATGGTGGAATGAAGAAAGTGGGAGGAAACGGGAGAACCCCGAGAAAACCCACGCACACGGTGTTTGTCCACCACAAAGTTCACTTGGCGGGAGCAGGGTTTGAACCCAGGACCCCATGCACCAGAGGTGAACGCTCTACCACTGAGCCACCGCGGCCCCGCCAAGGAATGGAGTAAGTCGTTGTGATGAGTGGATTCTATGGTGGGTAACGAGTTTTCCAGTTCTCAACACAAATGCCACTTTATTTCAATTTCATGAACAATGTAGTTAGTCCGTTTTGGTATGGGACCACTCAAGTATTTATTAAAATAGAACTTCGGTAATATGAGTTTTATACGAATACCAATGGATCAATGCAATATAATATATATATAAACAATGTAACATCTTCATACGGAAATATTCCATTCTCTCGAATCATCATAATAGTTTTTCGTCTGCCGAGTTAGAGACGCCTTCAGTGCCAAATTATTTAAGAGGAAAACTTGGGAAGATCAAATGATATTTCAACAAATAAACAAAGCACATAATAAAAGTGAAAAATAATTTTCAGTTATTTGAAAGAAGTATCCAGGAAATTACATATAATAGTTATAAACGTTTCTCCCATAAAATATTCCTCATATAGCTGTTTTAATCTGTAGTAACGAGGGCCATTTTTTCTTGTCCATTACTGTAAATAAACAAAATATTCACTGTTGGACTGCGGTTAACCCTTGGGATCTTCATCAATGACCAGCGAGTGATGATGTAATGATCTGTTTCCGTTTGTGTTGTTTGGAGTCTCAACTTCTTCGAAGAAGATGGTTATATCGTTACAGTGTATTCTGCTCGATATTGTCGCGTGCTTGAAACTCTTCTGCAACCAAAATTGGATTAACCTACAAGAAGTCTGGTTCAGACAAGATGGTGCTACGGACCTCACCTTACGTCGTTCACTGGAGTTAATAAGACAAATATTTCCTGATCATCTTGCATTTTTGCGAAGTGATACCGGTGGTCCTCAGATCGCCTGATCCAACACCATTACACCACGCATTTTTATATCTGTTGGACTATCTGAAGAAAAAGAAGTACACACATCATCCTCGAACTATCGATGAAATGAAGACTGCTATCACGGAAAAATCAACATTAAGTTATTTAATGGAATATCACTTTCAGAATCATAGCAAACTTCTGAAACAGTATATTGGAAACGGCGATGAGCATTTGAACGATGTTATTTTTAAAACTCATTAAAATAAACTTCATTTTATGTATTTTCAAGTAATAAAATAATTTTGTCTATACTATTTTTTTATTTTCATTCCATGCATTTTTGAAATCAAAAAGAGTATACCCTACCGAGTACAATAGCCCAACTAATCAAAAGGCTTGTAAACTAAGTTTCTCCAGTAATGGCTAATATACACCTAGATCTAATGTGATATAGCACTCTGAACGTTCAGTTGTACCCATAACATCTGTAATTGAATAGAATTAACAAGGATAGAAATAATTTAGTGTTCATTAATAATAATATAAAATAATAAAATAAGAATAGAGTAAGCTTGAACAACATTTATTAGTTATGATTGTTCAAGAAATATTAATTTAAATAATTTTATAAGAATTAACTTTACGAAGAAGCTAATACGTGTTAAGAAACATGATATTATTTAATTATAAAAGCCCTTCTACGTGAAATGTTCGTTTAAAAAGTTAATAAATAAGAAAATAATACAGTTGTGCTGGGCCACTTTACATATTAGAGAAGTTAACTGTTAAATAATGCTTACGATACTACCACTGCAACCTACACTACATCTAAGTCTAAACCTACATCAACGTTTAAGTCTTCACTAACAATTACTCTGCTACAAAAGAAACAAAGGAATACTTACCTTTTATGAAGACTTAATATTTATAAAGAATTTATATTGTATTAACTCACATTTTCGTGTTCTATGTTGAAACTTTTAAGTTATTTAATGATTAATTACCTTTACAGATTATTCCGACATTATTATTATTATTATTATTATTATTATTATTATTATTATTATTATTATTATTATAGTTGTAATTTGATGTAATCTCACATTATACATGCATAGCGTCTTTCGTTTGAGTTGTCACTCCAGAAATTTCCTTTTCTGTCGTTGAACCAATTTTCCAAGTCTAGTGGATTTAGATGGCGATTCAAATGGATCCAAGTATAATTCTCCATCGATAACGGATCCAGTGTTCCGCGAGGTACTCTAATCTGTTGTACACTTACGAAATCGTGTAAGGAGCTTTCCAATGTTAAACTGACTTGTCTCCAAGAGTATAAGTAAAGGCAGAGCAGTGCAGCTTATGGTATCATCATCATCTTGATTGTACTCGGATTCAGTGACACACGTTCTGTTGTAGATGAGCGAAGATTTAGCCTACAAACCGATTCTCGAGGTATGCTCATCTAGTTATAGCTGAATTCAAGATACTGACCGACGAACATCACGAAATGTATCACTATAGTAGTCATGGCTTCTTCGTGTGGAACAATATTCAATCGATGCCCAAAACAATCTGCCGCAATATTCAGGCTGGTTCTGTCTGAGAGCTCAGAGACACAAGGATAACATTCTGGAGATCTATGTGCATGAGTTCGAGACGCTGTTGGTCCCAAATTCCTGAATTCGTTATCATTGATGATCATACCGTTCATGTATAACTAACCTCGTTAATGACATCCTTATAAATGAAGACTTTGCTCGGATGGTGTGGCTAACCAGGTGTCCCGACATAAATAAGATGAAACATGTTTGGCAGACGGAGCAGAAAATGACATCTCTTCCAGAGATCTACTGGAGTTTAAAGTGGTTCTTTGCGAAAAACCAATTACTATATTTCTTTTCTATCCGCTGGTGTAATCAATTAACTTTCATTAACACTGTTGGAGGTTTGTATCGCAAATTATGTCATTAAATGAAACCTTTACAGTTGACGGTAGCTACAAGTACGTCTCTGAATTAACGCTTATATCTCTACTTTGTCGCTGTCATTTCCGAGGGGATTTTATGGAATATATATGTCACAGTTTACAGAGCATCCGATAGATGCATCAGCGTACACACATATTTGTTTCTCAGCTGTGTATGTTTTCTCCTTTACAGCTGGAGTTATTTGCATTCCTAACAGTTGGTTGTTCGCATTCTTCTTCTGTAATATTCTCTGGTGATTTTTGTGTTTATAGTTTCTGATACTTTTATTTGCTTTTGTATGCTTCATATGGTTAAGATTCGTAATATACAATATTATTTACCTAAAATGTACTAATACTATAAAGTATTGTCAGGCTGTTATGGTGAAAATGTTTTCATTATCAGGCACGTGGAAGAACACCTTACATTCTGATACATTTGTTCTCTAGCTCTTTGTAATAATAGATCCATGTAAATTCTAAACGGGTGAAGAAATATTGGTTATTCTGTAAGAAGATATACTTAATGGGGAAATATATACAGCTTTGGAGAGCAGTTCAGATGGATAAATAGAAGAATAAATTTATGTTCTTCTGGCTCTTCAGGAATTGAGAAACGATATGAGTGCTTATAGTTACCATTTTGAAGCTTAACTAAGGAAAAGCAAGATATGCCAATTAACACGAAAGACATTTTGGTTTGGGTGGAAGTGTAGTGAAAAACCTCACACGTTGATAGAGCATAAGTATCTTGATGATAGGCATCTCCTTTACAACAATTTAAGTCTTCGAGCATATATTGTATATCCTACGGCCAGTAACACTTTCACCTGTGGAGTCTGCATCTCAATCGGAAATTCCTTATGAAATTGCAAGCCAAAAAGAGACGGAAGATGGTTTAGATTATCAAACAGCAGATCAAGTATTAGAGTACTTCATAGAATGAAAACTAATGAGTTCATTTCCTCTGAAATTGTTATGAGAACGAGACTACGCCATCATGAAACATCGAGAATTATGAGGCAACAAAAGCGGTAGCTGTTCCTGTAGTAGTGAAGACCACAATTCATCAACGGGAGGAATTGATGAAACAGATATAGAGCCCTTCTTACAGGACAAAGACGAAAATAAAAAGTGGTAGTGTAGAATATTTTTTCGATGCTGGAAATGGCGTATGTCAATGCTGTTATTATCTTTTTAAAAAAACTCACGGTCAAATTTAACACTGAGACTCTTGGGGCTAGTTATTTTGCTGTTTGCTGTAGAAAAGTCAGCTAAGAAGAGAGGTCGATCTCCTCTAAACACGATTCCATAAGAAATAGATACAAAGTGGAAGAACTGACGTATCTACTTCTAAATGTATTCAAAGGCAAAACCTGGGTGTACGCTGGCCAACATTTGTCCAACAGAGAGGAAGATGAAATATTCTATAAACAAAGTTCAATCAAACCATCTCAAAATGTTCACTTCGTTATGTGCTTTTATATTGCAAATGAAAAAATTGCTTTTATGAATATTACACGAAGTAATGGTAGTGAAAATAAGTGTATCTCAATGAATAAATGAATCTATATAAATATTTCGGTTTACTTGCCTAGAATCTTGACCGTGTTGACAAGGTCCAACATTGAAAATCGTTACTATTATATCAAAACATATCAATCAGATAGTGATTTAACATATATGCGTAAAATAATTTAGGATATAAGGGGTTAAGTGAAGTTTTCACAATTTTTGGAATAGGTATTCGTCTGCATACTCAACGTTTTATGATAAAGATGTACTTGTTTTCGTTTTCCGTTTTTCTTGTGTACTGGAGACAACATGTACCGTTTATTTTGTAATATTTAGCGCACGATATTCGAAATGAATACCCTGATTTTGCTTTGTTCTTTTATTTTCATTTGGTATACTAGTTTCTATGACTCTACCTATCTATGTACTATTCTATGTTTATCTTTCTCTTTACATTCTTGCTTATGTAAGGTTTTCAAATTTTGTTTTATTTCGAAAGTATTGAAATCGCAATTATAGAAGAAACGCTCTCTTTATATAGGATAGTGTTTCTGTGAGTACATATAAATACAAATAAATGATTATAAAGAATCTACAATACTTCAACATATCTCTGTAAATGATTAAATACTAATTTAATTTACTAACAAGAAATAGTCTACTATCATTGTAACGTAAATGATTATTTATTATCTAAGTTTTTATAGCTTATTATTTTCATTTACTCTCTTCTTGACTCTAGGAGTTGGTTACAGGTTATTTTTAACAGTGGACAAGAAATTACAAGACGTCAGAAAAATTACACGGATAATACGGTGTACTATACCAAAAGCATTCCTTAAGTCTCACGTGGGAGATGTCCTGGTTTACATATTACCTGTATCTGATTTTCGTAAGATCCCTAAAGTTCTACAATACCTTGAACTAAAGAAAGATGACCTCTCCATTTATACATTTGGAATTTCTACAGGAACAATGGAAGATGTGTTTTTCGGGTGAGAGAAATTGTAGTTGAAATATTCTTCTAGCTTTTGATTTGGGTTGGTATTAGAAATTAGATCTCTTAGTTTTTGCTATCGATGGTAATGTTAGTCTGTCACATATGAGAGGTGGCGTCTCTGAGCGATCCCACTATCAGGAGAATTGAGAAGAAAGGAATGAGGCAGGAGGAAAGCGGCCTAGGACTAATATGTAAAGTACAACCCGCGTGTTTGCCTGGTATGAATGAAGAAGACTCAAGGAAATCTCACACAGATAACTGGCATGAAAAAGCTTTTACGCTTTTTCGACGGAATGTCCCAACCGGAAAACAAACTCATTGGCCTTAGCACCAACGACGAGAGCATTAGCGACAACGTTACATGAAACTATTTTCTAGCTTTAGAGAAGTCTCAAAATAAGTTTATTTGCATTCTTTTGTAGTCTAAAATATTTTTAACTTTTATAATTTGAATTAAGTAAGGTAGAGTATATTAGCTAAGTACGATCCGAAAACAAGAATCCTTACGTATAGAGGACAAACCTAAGATTAAGTTTTCCCTAAAGAACACATTGAAGCGGTAAAAACAATCGAGAATGAACGTGTTTGTGTGGATACTGATTTCACACATGTTTCTTGCGTAGTGCAAGGATATGGGTAACTATGCTGTGGGATATAAATTTAAGGAAATTAAACATGTTAGTAAAGATGTAGATCGTACATTTATGGGAGTAGACGATTCTGTCTTTATATTATGTTAAAGTACAAGAAGTAATTACATGGATTACTAAAGACAATTAATGCACTCAACTACTAAGTTTTGAAGGAAAACAGATTAATTTCAAACTTGATAGTAGTGCTAAGGTGAATGTGTTATCATTACATGAGTTAAGGGAACTTAATGCAACATTTAAGGTTAGGCCTACTAACTTAATATTTGAAACATATGGTGGTACGAAAATTAAACCAATAGGAAAATGTGAATAAACCGTATAGGTAAATTACTTGGGTTTGTGGTGCTTAATTATGAACTCAGTTCATACAAGCTTTTGCTTGTATTAGAAGGATATACAAAATTCAAGTTGATACACAGAGTAAATATGAGAACATAACTAAAAGTAGCAAAGAAGTATTGATAGAACAAAGTAAAAATGTATTTCAAGGTATAGGTAAATGTGAGCAAGTTATTTATTAATGTAGCAGGAGGAGCGAGTACAATAGTTAAACTTCCACATAGGATGCTGTTAGCAATACAATTCAAGCAAACAGAATTACTTGAAAAAAATAATTTGTAAAGAAAATAATCCAGATGGTTGAGTCAATAACTTAGTGGAAAAGCCTAATAAAACATTAAGAATATGCTTAAACCGCAGGAATTAAAGGAAATGTAGCGACTGTACAATTAATGAAGTTAATGCTAAATTAAATAATAGATCAGTGTTCAGGTTCTGAGTTGGAAGGATAAATTTTACCACATTGAACTGGACGAAGTTTTAAGTGAATTATGTATATGTAGTACTCCTTTTGCTTCATATAGGTTTCTTAGGTTACCTTATGAGTTAGCAATCGCTCCGGAAGTGTTTCAACCAATAAATAAAAAAATATGTTGTGATATGAACAGAGCGGTAGATTATTTTGATGATATTCTAATGACAGCAGCATAAGTACAAGAATGTGATGAGATTATGTGCAAAGAGATTATTAGGAGAATAATCGGTCATTTATTATAAAATTTAATCTACAGAAATACAGTACAAAGTATGTAAAGTAAAATTCTTGGGTTGTACGTACTGTAAAAAAGGAGTCAAACATAATGAGAAAATGGTTAAATCAATCATTGTCCTAGGAAGTTCAGAAGGAAGTATAAGAAGGAAGTTCAACGGATATTAGGTGTACCAAATTATCTGAATCTGTTTATTCCCAACTATTCTAAGTTAACAGCATCTTTAAGAAAATTGTCAAAATCGAATGTAGAATTTCAGTGGTTACCTGAATGTATGAAATTCTTTAGAAGTGTTAAGACGTAAGATAACTGTACTGGGTACTTTCAATAGTAATAAGAAAATAATAGCACAGTATGATTCATCGAAAGAAGGACTAAGCTGTTATTTGGTGCAAAAAGGTCAACCTATTGCTTAGAGTTCTTGTAGTCCAACTAAAACAGAACAAATTTATGCACAAATTTATGCATAAACAAAAAAAGAGTTACTTGGTAAATTATTGTCTTTGCATGTAATAAATTCCATTATTATATATATATATATAGTTTAAGTGTAGAAATAGAAACAGGCCGTAAACTTCTGTTACCAATTACGAAAAATATTTCGGTAAAATATATTCTAGCAGATTGCAAAGAACAAAATAGTAATTTCTTAAGTATGAAAAATTTAAAATGCGTAGGGTTACGGCGATATATCGAACACTTAAGGGCATTTGTATGAGTATTTAATCAATATTTTCTGTCAGTGAGGAACAAACTCTATATGAGCGATAAACTTTAAGGGTGTTATTTATTAGTTGAAACTAGCCCATTATGAAAATAATTAACCATTTTGAAGTTCGAGTTACATTTAAATAGCAAAGTTGTATTGCTTCTTTTACCGAACGGGTTGTGCTATATATCGATCAATGAGATTATAACTATCGAACAGGATGTTTTATAATAGTGAACAGCGAGGTATAAATATCAAATTATTTTATTTTTAAACAAGTTCACTTTAAATGTTATATAGATATAGTAACATTATAACACATTGCAATATTTTAAAATATAAACTAACATAGCAGATGCAAAGAGAAATATGTATTAAAATGTTCTAAGATTCAAAATGTTTGTTTCATATCGCCATTTTCCAGCACAGAGAGGAGCATGTCTTAATGTTAATTTTTTTTTGCTGCCTTTCTTCTTCAGTTCTTCCCGGTATTCCTGGGAAGATATTGCATACGTTTCCTTCAGTATAAATTGATGAGGTTTCTCCAGGTCTTCTGTATGTTTGAGAAACTCTTTGAATGAATCATCACTATTCCTTAAGGAAGGCGAGCATGTTAATTCTGAAGCGATCTCATCTTGATGCAATAATTTCAGCATGCGAAGCTTTACCCCACTTTTCAAAATGACTGCACCTGGAAGATCTTTCTTGGGTGAAGGTGCGTACATTTCTAATCATTCATTATTCCATATGTATTCACGATTATCACTGTCTTGCACTTCGTTTTCTTCTTCTGAGCTTGAACCCTTGTAGTTATGTTTCGATCAGCCTGACATGCTCTTACTTCACCTTGACTTCCAATCCTGTATGGAATAAACGCTTTTTGAAATGCACTTTGCACTATGGTTTAAACATATATGTATTTAATGTTGCCTGGGTCACCACCAAGAGTTCTGACGTGGAAAAGTCTTCTCAGAAGATTCCGGTGTCAGGATATTGAGTGTAACCACATCTGTAAAATAATCACATCGCGCGGGACAATGAACGCCGCGACTAGTTGACTTCTGTGGATGATGCCATCGTTAATTTCTTACATTGATATATATATATATATATATATATATATATATATATATATATTCAAAGAAACCAAATGCAATTGCAATAGCTTTACTGATTTATGTTACGGTAGTATTACAAAAGTTTCTTGGAAAATTTACAACAATATTGTTTGCACAAAGTTATTAAATTCCTATTCGGCATATGAAATTCTTAGAATCTTGACTAATCGCATCCAAATAATATATTTTAAAGCAGTTTACACATCTGTTGCACATAGGAGTTACTAATAAGGAGTTCTCTACTTGTACAGTTAGTCAATTAGATACATATCGGGGCGACGAAATTATTGATATCTATGTAGTTTCATGATAGTAGACAACATAATTAGATTAGAGATATCATCTTAACATTTCGCAACATAACAAACAGGTACTTAGTATCTTCAATTATCATCAATTTCTACATCTTGTTACAAGGTTAAAACTTCATTTTATACATATTATTCACTCATTTAATATAACAATTGCTATTCTTATTTAATTATTGCATATATTCTTCATATCTCATAATATGCATTTAACTAATACAACCTTGCCCAACTTCACATGTCAAGATTCGAATATAAAAGAATAACGTTCAGTATCAGTAAGTTCTGAAATATGCTTATCTGCAGTTGAATAAGATATCTCATCCATAACTAAATTATTTATAACATCCTCAATATCGATTATGGTTAATAGGACGACATGTATGTATGATACATTTTAACTGTTACAAGAAGATAATATGCAGCATTCTAAACATATTGGATTTATGCAGAAACAGAAGCCGAAAACACAGGAATTTTGACTTAAAGTTTTAAATATATATTGATTACTATTTCTACATATTTATTTACTTTTGGTGGCATAGGTAATAAAGAAGGACCTAAGCCCCTAGAAAGAGATTTCTAGTGCAACATTTTGATTTCAGTTAGGCCTATAATCACAATTATCAAATGTATAATAAATAAAGTAAAATAACTTTTTTACGTGATAGTGTTATGTTTAGTAATCTGTCGGCTCTGTTATATTAAGTTTCCTTCTAAATTTCCTCTGCTTAAAAATTGTATAATAATTCACATTGGTTTAATTCTATACTCAAAACATTAACAATTCTTTCTTTCTTTTATATCGATTAAAATCTTAAATCTTTCTTCTTCTTTTTCGGACAATTAAATCTTTAATTAATTAATATTCTAAACAATGTGTAATTATGGTGTAGATAAAGAATAACATAACAAATAACTTAAGAAATTCTAACTTTGGTAAATTAAACAAACTATTATGAAATGCAATAAAATAAACTGTCATAAGTAACAAATCAAATACAACTGTTAATGCCAGTAGTGGGGTATAACAAGCCAATTTAGTTTCATGTGTCACATTATACCAAGTTTCAATACTTTTAAAATAAGCATACATAACTAGGTCACCATCACTCTCTTCCTCTTCAACACTTCTTAGTTTGTCACGGAACATATTAAGAACACGAGGAGGCAGGAATTCTTAAAGATCATCAAGCACGAACTTCAGTTTCTGATGAGAACTAGGGAACAGTTTTTGAGAAGATGAAGTGGTACTCTGATCACTCTCTTGCTGTGGATTTTCCACTGGGGTCTTCAGAATATCGCAACACACTTGATATAATCCACAGCAGCAGAATTCAATGAATAAAAATCACCCTTATGAAATGAGCTTTTCACAGTTTCTGGTTCGGCGGCATCATCCCAAACTTTCTTCAACACGGGTGCAAAATTTACCTTCGTTACCGATGCTACGAAAATTCCAATTTTCTCCCATGCTTGTTTCAAAGGTGAAAATATACCTACGTCTGAAGAACATAAGCGGCATTGGGGAAAAGACAATGCAAAAATATTCCATGATCTTAACAATATTTATTGACTTGTAGTGATGGATGACTCCTCTGCTCATCAAGAAAGAGAATAACAGGAAGTGTGATTTTCTCAGTCTCTAGCCACGACCTAAACTGTTGGAGCTAACTCAAAAATGCTGTAGCCTGCATCCAGCCATCCAGCGAGTTTCCGTTTTCTCATAGATCCATGACTGAGGTACACTATTCTTTCTTGTGAGCTCAGGAACGGCTTTCGGCAAAGAGCAATCTCAGTCTTCTGACGCCCAGATAATTTATCATTTAAAGTTCTTAGAGGAACCTGGAAGGTTTTCGATGCCTGCCTCTGGGATATCATACCGGACTTCACCTGCTGAACAGCTTCATTTAAGGCAGATAACAAATACTGGCATCGTTTCATTTTTTGACAGGTTTGGCTCTGATTTTGGGGAAACCTTCGTTGTTGGGATTCTTAATTTTGCCTATTGTCAAGTTCTGAGCTGTAGTTAAGGAAACAACAAAAAATGTCAAAAATCTTTTTATGCTTAACTTCTACTGTATTTACTAGCCTATACTTTGAAGAGGAGAATAGTCCGGGGTCAAAACTCTGAAATAATGCGATCAGCACGACGTAAGAACTCGATTAGATAGATTCTCTGTAACGAAATATTACTAGAAAGGTAAATCTAAATATTTTACTAACGGTTTGAACCTATGAACTATCATATACAGGTTGATGCCTTAAAATTCAGTACGAAACGCGGTACTCAGTGCAAAAGAAACCAATAACTCAGTTAAATTAATATTTAAATAACTAATAGGCTTTCAATTACAATAATGTTCGGTACAAAAGAGCATTTTTCCTTAAAGGAACCTCTTTTATCGAACGGCATTTCAATATTTTGAAATGAGTCTCGAATATCGACCACTATTTTCTTCAAATAAGAAGATAGGTGAAAAAAACATTATAACAAACAAACATTATATACATTGATTGATATTAACACATCGTAGGATTAAAAGGATACTTTACGATGGCGCCATCACACAGGGGAAAAAGATTATTACTACGGTGCTACACCTTACAAAAAATGTAGTGATTTCTACAATCTACCGCCAGAACTACAGACTAGAAAACTTTGCCGCTTTTGCTAATACCGAAACGTATCGTCTTATCGACTTTCAGAAGACGAGGTTTAGAAGGGTGTCTGCAGAGATTTCAGATAGTGCGCAACGCTTTCGGTACCCTTATTTTTGAACGAGATGAGCAAGGTGTCCAACATTTAGGGAGGTTCGAAATATACTGCCATTGGGTAAGCATATATATATATATATATATATATATATATATATATATATATATATATATATATATATATATATATATATGTGTGTGTGTGTGTGTGTGTGTGTGCTGTATTGCAAATTTATTATCTCGCTCCTATCTACCAAGTACACATGAAAGTAATGATAATCTTAGTGATGTAGTTCACAGTTTGTCAGCAAATCATTTAGGAACTTAATTAGTACAGTAAAAAATGATCGTGTGTGAAGTAAATTAACCTGTTTACATTTTAATGGATGGTCACGTAGACTATGAGTCTGGTAGTACACAACACTAATTTTGACGTTTTGCTTCAGATTTCGGAGACCCAATTTGCTCCAGTATCTCTCTCTGCTGTCATATATTTTACTATGCCTTCTTCCCCGTAATCTCCCGGAGTACACTTTGTTTCTAATTCTATATTCCTCACTATCTTCTATAATTCTATATTCCATACTTCTTAAACACTACTTTCTTTTCGAAGCTTCTTGAGGTATTCTCTTCTGTGGTTGAGCTCCTTTGTTGCTAAGAAGTTAACGTATGCGCTCTTGGCGTGGGAGAGCCGGATTCGATTCCTGGCGGGAGTTCATGTGGTTTGAATTCCACGTTAATCAGTAGGTCAACTTCTCATGTAGCGTCGCTTTTGGAAGGGACATTAAACTCAAAATCAACTCTCTTCTATGATTGTTAGAATCAATATTTCGAAATCCACATGTCATTATAGACCTTATTACTCTTTTAAATCTTTGTAGCTTGAATTATTGAATATTGGCTTGTTTTTAAGCATGTGAAGGTTTGCAACATATGACTTATTCTCTGCTTGTATTATCTCTTTTATACAGCTCTTGCATTCCATTATTTCTCTAGATATTTGTTTTCACGTATATCTGCACACTCTTAATTTCCTACTACCAGGTTGTGTGGCTATTTTGTTAATCCCTCTTATTTAAAAATGTTATTTTATTTTATTTTCATTTACAAAGAAACCAATCTTATGTGCTTCTCTTTCTGTTTATTTATGCATCTCTATTAGTTTGTCCTTTGTCCTTTAATTGGCAGTACATCGTCGGCATACTTGTATATTTAGATTAAGTTGTTGAATGTTCTTCCTTTCTGGTGTTTTTTTATCACTTTGTCTAGAGCTATAATGAAGTGTTGTCGATCCATTATTACCCTGTTTCCTATCTCTGTTAAATTGAAAGGTGCCAGTACTTCAATTATTAATCTTCACTGTTGTTATGGTGTCTCATCATCATTTCTGTAAACCTGATGAACTCTTCTCGTATTCCTATTTCGCGCATTGCTTCCGACAACTTTGTTCTGTTCACACCATCAAACGCCTGTTCGAAATTAATAAAGAGCATATGTAGCTTGACTCCGTGTCGCAAGTTCTTTCCATTACTTGCCTAATGACGAACAGTTAATCAATCTATGATGCTTTTGTTGGGAGAAAGTCACATTGATGTTCTCCAATTATTTTTCTGCTGCCACCATAGCTTTTTCGTTGATTACAGTGGTACGAGTCTTATACACAGAGCAGAAGATGATTGCCTTGCAAGTTGTCACAATTCATTTTGTCTTCTTATCTGTAAACAGGTTGATTGATTTCCACTTTCCAACTTTCTGGCAATACTTCTGATTTCCCATATTATCCTGATCAGTGTGAGAATTGCTGTAGCTAGTTCCTTCCCTCCATACTTTATCAGTTCTGCTTGTATGTTATCGTTCCCAGGTGCTATGTTCCTTTTTGCTCTTTGAATGTGATGCTCCACTTCCTGAAGTGTAGATGCTTTAATATTTATCTAAAATTAATTTTTGCGTTTCTTCGTGGGATATTTCGGTATCTGCTTCTATCTCCAGTGTCTACACCCTCCATTCCAAAAGAAACCGAACTTTTGAAAACAAATAGTACCACTAGTGCCATCTGTTGTAATATTTTACCGGTAGATGGCGTAGTCCCTCATTGACAACTGGTATAAATGTCATGACATTTGGATGCACGGCAACAAAGTTATTGCGTTTCAACTGTCAGTGTGTTGTGTACATCGGTCGGAAAATGAGTTTCAAACAACGAGCTGCAATTGAGTTTTGTGTTAAACTGGGTAAAACTTTTAGTGAAACGCACCAAATGCTACAAAATGCATATGGTGATGAGTGTCTATTCCGTACGCAAGTTTACGAGTGGTTCAGGCGATTCAAATCGGTAGAGAGACTCTGGATGATGACGAAAGATCAGGCCGTCCCAGAACCTGATTATCGGAAGAAAACATCGAAAAAGTGAGTGAATTCATCAAACATAACAAAAAATCGTCGGTGAAAGTTATTGAAATGGAATTAGGCATTCCTCAAACAACCGCATACCGCATTTTGACCGAAGTTTTGGGCCTTAAGAAGGTTAATTCGCGGTTTGTACCACACAAACTCACCGAAGACGAAAAAGTTGATCGAATTGCGCATTGCAAAGACATTGTTAAAAGTGCTCGGCAGGATTGAAACTTCTTGAAATCGATTGTAACTGGTGACGAGACGTGGTGTTTTGAATATGAGCCCGAAACAAAGCGGCAAAGTGCTGAATGGAGAGCGCCGGATGAAGGAACACCCAAAAAAAGTCGCTTGGTGAAGTCAAAAGTTAAGGTGATGCTGATTTGTTTTTACGATTCAAAAGGAATTATCCACAAAGAATTTGTTCAGCCCGGCCAGACAGTCACTGGAGAGTTTTACTTGGGCGTCATGAAGCGTTTGCTGGCAAGAATTCGTCGTATTCGGCCCGAATATCGCGAAATCGGCAGTTGGACTCTTTTGGACGATAATGCACCATCACATCGTTCGCGACTTGTAACTGAATTTTTGGTCAAAAATCACATTATTCGGTTGCATCATCCACCCTATTCGCCAGATCTCGCTCCGTGCGATTTCTATGTGTTCCCGAAACTGCATTTGGCGATGAAAGGAAAGTGGCACGCATCGATTGATGCCATTGAGAAGGCGACGACCGCCGTCCTAAAGACCATTCCAATAAAGGACATGGAGAAGTCGTTTGACAACTTGTTGTAGCGTGCAAATATGTGTATCGATGCAGAAGGGGAATACATTGATTAATAAAAATGATTTGTTCCAAAATGTACATTGCTTTTTTGTTTTTTTAAAACGTTCGGTTTCTTTTGGAATGGAGGGTGTATCTCTACTACCTCTATCTTTCAATGACTTTCCTCTATTCACATATTACTTTTCCTTCTTTCGTTTTTTCACTTTGGTTAAAAGCCCTTCATCATATTGGCTATTACCTTATAAACTTTTCTTCTTTCATTTTACTTGCTTCATTGTTTTATTCCTTGAAATTTCTCTTTCTTGTTCCCTCTCAAATCATACTTCCTTCTCTCATTAGTTTATCAAATCGTTCTGTTTGTTTGTTTATGTTTCTTTTTCTATCATTTTTTTGTCCGGCCATGTTCTTCTCTGCTACGGCCGCATATTCGTAATCAAGCCACCTTTCTTCTGTTCTTCGTTTTTATTCTGGCATTGCTACCTTTACTGCTTCATTTATTGCCTGTTCTTTTTATCTTCCATTGTTTCGGCGTCGAGCCTAAACTTTGTCCTCTCTCCTTATTCCTGGATCGTAATTTACTTTATAACAATACAGAATCACTATATGATATTTTTGATTAATTGGAAGTTACGCCACTGTTCCGTTCTTCATTTTAGACATCGCTTGAAATAGTTCAAGAAGTTCCGAACACAAAACTGTGATTCTTATAGGGAGTTTCTGTCTGTGATCCTTCAAAGTTATTTCTAACAGTTACTTAATACACGAAACATGTATTACCTCTTAGATTAAAACTCAAGATACTCGTCGGGACTCTCCCGAAAGTTCAGGCAATGTTCTCGAGAAAACGTACGGATTTCTTGTACAAAAACAGTGCTTTGGAGGAAAGTAAGAGAAGTGTAATGTTATTTAAGAACTAGTGAAATGCAAGGGTGACCTGGGCCCCGCTAAAACTCGTGTGGGCCCCCGCATTTTATTTATGAATATACACTATTTGGCATAATTTGAGTGCAATTTGTCTTAAAATCCTCATATATGCCTTCTTCATCTGAATGCCTCTCCCCAAATTTAAAGAGAAATCGGCGCCCTTGATGAAATGTAATGCCGTACATTTAATCCACAGAAGCAAATATAAAGTGCAATTTTACATTTTTTGATGTAAACTGAGAGTGTATTTCTCTTCCGCCCACGCTCAGACGATCACACAAGACATATTAACACATGTACTTGGTAACGCGCCTTGTGTGGAGAGAGAGTAGTCAGTGTTATAATACTGACCGAGCAACAAGAAAGCAAATACTAGCGACTATGCATCAACACAGTAGTACTGGGGATACTCTGCCTAACTTTGGACTTTGACCCCGACCTTTGTGACGTCATAGGTCAAAGGTCAATGACCTTGGCCCGGGATCAATGACCTAGGGGTACCTAGGACCAACCCCTCTAAAATTTGGCATTGGTACCATGGCCCATCCCCTAAATTTTGGCAGGAGTACATAGGACCACCCCCCTTAAATTTTAGAAATTGCCAAATCTAAAAATTGGGTGTGGTAGTCTAGGACCACAGTATGTACCTCTATTAGTATTGAGAGTCTATGTCGTTCCCTTTCATGGGTAAAAAATTGCCAAAAATTCAAATTTTGGGGGTTTTTGACCTAATTTATCCCCTTTGATGAGGTGTTATTACCCTATATGGTTATATGGGCGTATACAGGGGTTCATTCCCTTTCATAAGACATGGGTACATTTGTGCACCCCTTGAAAAATTTGGGAGGGGTACCTTGGCCTACCCCTTAAATTTTGGAAATTGATCAATTTAAACATTGGGTATTATAGTACAGGACCCCAATATGTATTATGATAAATTTGGGTGGTCCACCTCATTCCCTTTTAGGGGTACAAAATTGTCAATAATATAAACGTAAACAATACGTTGTACCACGTGTTTGGTTTTCGACCTAATTTATCTGCTTGGATGAGGTCCTATTACCTTATATAGTTATATGGTCATGTATAGGGGTCCATTACCTATCATAAGACATAGGTACATTTGTGCACCCCTTTAAATTTTTGGGAGGGGGACCTTGGCCCACCCCTTTAATTTTGGAAATTGCCCATTTTATATATTTGGTATTATAGTATAGGACCCTAATATAGATCACTATAAATTTGGGTTGTTCACCTCGTTCCCTTTTAGGGGTACAAAATTGCCAAATTTTAGTACTACCACGTGTTTGGTTTTTGGCCCAATTTATCCCCCTGTGATGAGGTTCTGGTTATATGGTAACGTATAAGTGTCCATTCCCTTTCCTAAGACATGAGTATATTGATGCACCCCGGGAAGGACACCTTGGCCCACCCCTTAAATTGTAGAAGTTGCCAAATTTAAACATTTTGTATCATAGTATTCGACCCTAATATATATCACTATAAATTTGGGTGGATCATCTCGTTCCCTTTTAGGGGTAAAAAAAAATGCCAAAATATAAACGTAAGCAATACGTTGTACCACGTGTTTGTTTTTTGATCCATTTTATCCCCTTTGATGAGATCTTATTACCTTATATGATTACAGGGATCTATATCCTATCATAAGACCCGGGTATATTGTTGCACCTTTCTTAAAATTTGGCAAGGGGTCCACTGAAATTGTCCAATTTAAGCATAGTACAGGACCTCAATATGTTTCGGTGGTCCTATTGCCAAAATTTTTTAGTACAACCACGTGTTCGTTTATTGACTCAATTTATCCTATTTGATAAGGTTATAAGGTATGGACGGGTATCCCCTTTCAATTTGGTAGGACCTTTCGGGTGTAGTATGGTAACGTGATCTATGGTTTGATTTTGATGCGCGACTACGTCCCTGGTCAATGCTCTCTAGGAATTAGGTGGAAACTTTGCCCAGGGTTCTCGTCTTATATCGCACAGTTCTTTAGGAGAATCTGATAACGTTGTATGTATCATATTGATGGAATGAACAATAAAACACATAGATAAGTGTAAATTGTATTTTATTCATTTTTCTGGTTTCTTCCTTTTCTTTCTTGTTACACTAAGGTATTAACAATGTTTGTATATTGAGCTGGGTTTCTTCATTAGACCTCCTCCTCTTCTTGATTTCGATGATTTGTTTCCATGTTTTGCAGCATAGCACCCGTTTGCAAAGCTTCGTATTGTGAATTCTGTAAAAAGAACGAGGAAAAAGATTATAAGTATAGAAATAGATGATGATAAAACAAATACACTTACAATGATAAATATGATAAAATTACCTGGAAGGTATATTGCAGTAGTCTACGATCATTAACCGTGGGTACTGTTGTGAACAAGTATTGAATTTCACGCAGAGATTTTGCTTGGGCTTTACAGCACAAATAAAAATAAGCATAATAGCCACATACGGATGAACCAAGACTTTGAATTTGGCTATTATTATATTTAGAGTACATACAATGAATTTTTAGGAATGCAACATGTTCTGGTACATAAGGAGGAAGGCCTAGCTGTTAAAATATTCTCCAACACTGCAATATAAATTGCAATCCAATGGATTCCCAGTTTTGGGGATGGATCTGTATTTACAATGATTGCCAGAGGAAGAGAAATTCGTGAGGGCAACTCATCGCTTGCAAATACCCCGGTAAAATGATTTCTGAATAATGGACTACCGTTTAAAGTACTAGCTAATTGTAATGTATTCAACATCGTGAATGGAAATGATACATAACGTATACGTACCTTGTAATTTAAAAGTCTAGGATAATGTTGCGCTGGTGGTCGATCTCTAGGAGTGTGGAAAACTCTCCATACACAATACAGTTTGCAGGTGCTGCTAATTTCTCTTGGAAATGAACTTCCAATCGGATGGCTCCATGTCGTTGTAAATTCCAATAGTGACAATCTCCAGCAGAAAAATCGGGAGTTAGGTCAAATACAAACAGTGTATATCCATTTTTGTAGTAGACTCTTGAAATTGTATTTCCAGTATTGGTAAAATGTATGCCAGAGCCTGAGAACAATGTGTGGTACGATGAAATGTAGAGATTTTCTTCAAAGTTGGGTTGCAATGGTTTTGAAGGTACAGCTTTTCGATCCACGTACAATGTAAAGAAATTAATGTTTAGATGTTGAAATTCAAATGGATTGCTGGTAATAGTTCCACTGGATGCTTCATTCGATATAAATCCTAGAATAATACGATTTGGCAATGTTCCCATAAACAGGTTATCAATAGTTTTGGATTGCATATTCTTCGGGATGGTAAATGATTTCATTTGAACCCTTGTCAGAGGATACTTTGCCGGTGTAGATTGTAAAATTTTATTGTGTGCCAATTTGACACTAGGGCTGATGCTGACTTTTTTCACCTGCAACGATGCATCTAGAATATTGATTTTTGCATTGACACCACTTTCACTGGCCATAAGACAAAAGTTTGGTTTTGCAGGAATAAGTTTAACACGTAATTCCACTCCATGAATTAAAAATTTATCTTGATTAAAAATGTCACAATGAAGATGCCCAATCATATCGAATTTCATACTTTGTTTTGTCAGTTCATAGCGTTGTTGAAATCCTTTGTTCTCCCTGGTGGTTGCGTTCATATGACCAGCCGTATCTTGAAACCACATTGCTGTTTGTAAATGTGTATTTTTTAGCTCCATCACTATAATTGAGCAGTTTTTCCAGTTACGAACGATACGGATGATTATGTGACGGAAATGAAATCAGTTTATTGTTCAAGTAGATTTGTACTTCACTAAACATAGCATTTAGAAAATCATTGACAGGTGCAATTGCTTTATCCGTTTCGGTGAAGGAGGAACCATCTGGTTTCACAATTTGTGCTTGGATGTATAATAAGGTTTGTGGCAAATCAATATATTCATCACTGCTACCACTCACTACAAATTCTATTGGTGAATTTTCAGCTATTGAACTAATTGGTTTGTAGCCAATAATACGATTGTCTAGAACACTGGTTTGCGTGGGTAACGTTGAAAAAATGTCCAATTCACTTTTTACACATTCACAGGATTGATGATGTAAGAAAGCCATCGTTGAATTAATCAAAAATATCTGGTGACGATGCCAATGATCTCTTCTTCTTCTTATGTGATAATTTACGTCTCTTCGTAGGATTGATGGTGTTGTTGATCGTTGGAAGGACAACCTCAAACTGAGAGCAGTCATCCCATTTTCGTTTTATGATATCCACTTCCCAGCATAGTTTTCAACTTATTTTTAGCTTTTTCTTGTAAATTTGTTTTTGCCTCTTGCATACGTTGATGAAACGATTCTTCCAGCGGTTGATTCGAGATCACAACATCATTAATCATATTGACACCTGATTTTAATAATTCTTTTCCCACAGTTTTAGCTCCTTGCTTCACAAGTGGTAACACTGAACGAAATAAACCACCAAGGAAACTTCCAATGCCATTCCTGCTTGATAGGGACTTCCCACATAGACGTTGCCGATACCGGACAACGCTTGTTTCTGGTAGTATTGCAAGTACGGATCAGTCATGACGACAACGACGGAAATGTAGTTTTGTACACACCGTTCCAAAGGTGAATGGCATACGATGACCTGTGCTATCCCTTATATCGATTTGTATTTGCTCAAAATTCATTTTTTCCACCGGAACATAATGTGCAGGATTAAAGATTTGTACTGCATGACTTCCAAAAGTATGATTCACAGAATCCATGTTGACAATTCGTAGCAATTGTACCATTGTATCTCCAACAATGACAGATTCAATAATGTCACAGTAGACGTACATTTGTGATGGTAAGCCTAATCGTACATCCGGTGTATATTGTCCCTTTTCCATATCTTTTAAATCACTTTTCGGTTCAAATCCAAGCATTAAACTAACACTTGGTGAGATTTGTACAGAAGTATGGATTTCCTTATTGGGATGTCTTAAGAGGCATATATTATTAGTTGCGTCATGAGATATAAATAAATTGGTTTCTTTATGATGTATATTAATTGCATGAAAAAGATCTCGTATATTGTTATAATAGCGTACAGGGATCGTTACAAACTTCCACGGTTCTTGATCACTACTACTTGATGATTTGTAATATATTTTATTGTTTTCACTGTTAATGTTCAGCAAAGAATGTGGATAATGAATCTCTACAATTGCCACATCCCATTTCTGGCGAAACTCTACACGTCGTTGTAATTTCGTAATATATGAAGTCAATGTATTTTCTGGAAAATAATCCATGGAACTATTACTGGGAAGTGTAACGTAAAAATCTTGATCAGGTTCCATTCTTCTTCAATGAAGTTGCAGGGATTCACGAATTGAAAGAGGAAGGATATCCTTTCCACTGGACGAGATACTTCTTTCTGCGACCTTTTGTTCTTGTACGTAATATTTTATCGATGAGGAACGTCGAAGGGAGCGGCACTGGTTGTAATTCTTCTCTGTAGAAAACACCATCGATGAGTTGATGATTTAAATCCTGTAGTCGATACACTGGTGGGTTTCTTGGTACAATAGCCTTTACTCTAAATATTTCCCAAGTCCAGTTCTCGAGGTAACCCTTGTCAAAGATACGTTTTGTTTTACTTATACGAACAGTATCACCAACGGATAAATCCGTATCCTGTTTTGAACGTTGTAGCTTTTTGTCGTATAAGTTATGCCATACCTCCAGTAAATTGTCCTGAGAAACGTTTGCAGGTGCCATTTTAATACTGGAATGCCGACTTTCATTGTATGCTTTTACAAGTAAAGGCAATACTCTGATGTAATTGTATGTTTGATATTTGGTAAAGTATTTCCACATACGATGTTTCAATGTCTGATTAAATCTTTCTGCGATGCTGCCTTTAATATCTGGTTCCTTTGTTGTAACATGTTGCACGTTGTGTTTCCTGAGAAACTTTTGTACTGTCTTGTTGGTAAATTCAGTTCCTTGATCACTACGTAGCACAATTGAAGGGTAAGGGAAAAAAAGAAGGAATGTCACAAAATTGTATTTTCGAGAAAACGGCGTTTTAATATTGGAAACCACGTAAAAAAAGAATAGGTGTAGTTACATCTTCTGCCCTTTTAACATGGACATTTTTACATCTACGCGTACATGGCATATACAGTCAAATAGTACCAAGAGTCACCAACAGAAAGGACAAAGCACCCGAAAAAGCTCATACATGGACATTCCTTGTTTTTTCCCCTTACCCTTCAATTGGTTTCCTGTCCTGGAAAATCATTTCAAATGCATTCACTATATCCTCGGCACTTTTTGATTTTAGTGGTACAGCCCACCCGTACCGACTAAACACATCAATCACTGTAAGAATATAGCGGTAATTGTCATTATAGTTTTGAAGTGATTGTAAATCATTTAAATCACATTCCCATTGATCATTAATATTGCTGACAAGATAAAAATCTCTACGGAAACGACGACGTACAGGACGATGTAACTTGTAGGTAGGTTGTTTGTTTAACCAAAGTTTTATTTTGGCTAGAGGTATAGATTTTCCTGTGGCTTGCCATAATTTCTTTGCAGTAGAAAACGATGCAGGGTGTGCTGGATTGTAATAAATGGATTTCAACTTTTTGTTCGTGGTTTGTACGTTGACCATTGTGGAATGATACGTTTTCCTTTTGGTCGGACTTCTAAAACATCATCATCATCATCTTCTTCTTCTTCTTCTTCTTCGGAAAAAAATAATTCAGGTGCCGGTTTTTCGTGGTGCAGATCCTTCAGATGCTGTTGTACTATTATGCTTGACAATATAGTTTAATCTTCGTGGATTACCAATCAATTCTTGAGGTGTGTTTGACGATGCAAGGTAGTTGCAAAACAATTCCCAGCCTTGAGGATTAGAATGTTTCCTCGGTCGAATCACATCGCACATTAAATCTACAATATTGGATCCATGTAGTTTATTGTCGTTGATGTACATTGTTCCTTTATGATCCCACGTAATTGCGTCATCTTGTTTTAAACGACGGAATAGTAGTTCGGCTTTCTTACGATACATTTGTGGTATTGCGGCTAAAATTTCTTGTTTCGTGCTATCGTCAACATTCGGGACGTCACCATCAGGTTTCATTGATGTAATTGTAAGTGGTATTGGTTCTTCTTGTTTACGTATCACATAAAGATATTTCTGTAATATTCTATTGTACTGATTCCATTTTCTTCATCACTTGGATACGATGTATTCAATATAGATTGCACTTCACAATCGAGATTAGATTCTCGATTTTCACTCGCACGGGATGATGATGCATGCATTCGTTGAAGCATTTCTGGTGGCACTAAAACCATCTTCTTGCTATGTTCCATGATGTTTATTGTTTAAACAAAATACTGGATAACACACTTCCTACAATAGGTGCAAGTAATGCAGGTAAAAATCCTCCTTGTTGTACGGCTAAATGTTTCTTCTTTTTATCCAATGATTTTGTATTGTCTATGAGATAGCGGAGCGGGTTCTTGTAACGTTTTAATCTTGACTTCTGCGCACTTGTCAGTGGAACATTGCCTTTTAAGACATTATAACAACATTCACAAATACTATGAATTAATGAAGCGTCTGCACTGGCAATAATAGCTTTACGCAATCTTGGTTTAGCTTTGTGCAGAGCACGTAGCAGATCAGCGTGTTTCACTGCAGGAGACATCGTGACAGACTAAGTCATTCTTTTCACATGCACAATAATTTAAACATGTTTTGTTGGTACGTAAACATAATGATTCAAATCGTCGGGAAAAATATTTGTACGATATCGCATTCATCGGGTGTATCTTGTTCAAGATCCATCAGTAAATAGCCATGTGGATTTCTTGTTGCGTCTGCATAACTTTCTTGTAGAAACAGTGGATGCTCAGGCAGGATTTGATAACTCATATGCTTGATTTGTGACTTGACACATGGATTTTTAAACAACACCAAATACCAACAATTTAAACTCATATTTCTATTTGCTTTACTTTGATGAAATACATTTTGTGTTATAAAAACACACTAATATTTCGATGATGCGATCCTTTCGTGAACATATCAACAATATCACTATTCACTTCTCGCATATGGTCATCAATAATAATCAAATACGGTCCATCTTGAGGCTGAAAATCTTTCATTCGTGGAAGTCCTTTGTGAAAATCTACTGGAACCGGCATTGTTGCATACACGTCCTGCCATTCTGCATAATACCAGTATATCTTACGAAATTTCGCATTGATCATGGTTGGGAGATGTGACAGTAATCGCTTCACAAAATACGTTTTTCCACACCCACTAAGTCCTGCGAGAATACAGGTAAACGGATGTTTCCACTGTGTATCCATGATGAACACTAGCACCTTGTTTCAAAAATAATGCGTATTTAAAGCGAGTACAAAATTTTTTTGTTTTAGTTTGTAAATTCTTGCACTCACTTGTAAATGTTGGCGAGAAACGGAAAAACCGTTCATCTGTTTATCGAATAGTTGAAAAGCGTTTATTTGTTAGTCGAATAGTTGAAAACCGTTTATCTGTTAATCGAATAGTTAAAACCAGGATAACGTTTAACGGTCAACCGTGAAAGCTGATCACTGTTTGATTTAAATTCTAATTGAAAATTTTTTATTTGAAATTTGTTTTGAAATTTTTGTTTCAAAAATTTTGTTTGAAAATTTTTTGTTTCAAATTTTTAGTTTGAAAATTTTTTCGTTTCAAAAATATTGCTTCAAACTTTTTTTTTTGAAAATTCCTTAGTTTGAAATTTTTTTCGTTTCAAAATTTTTGTTTGAAAAATTTAGTTTGAAATTTTTTTTGAAAATTTTTGAAAATTTTTCGTTTCAAATTTTTGTTTTGAAATTTTTTAGTTTCAAAATTGTCGTTTAAAAGTTTTCGTTTCAATTTTTGTTTTCAAAACTTTGGTTCGATTTTTTTTAGTTTGAAAGTTGAAAAAATTTTAAATGCCATGAATCTTTCCTTTCAAAGTTTCCACCTAATTCCTAGAGAACATTGACCAGGGACCTCGTCGCGCATCAAAATCAAATCATTGATCACGTTACCGTACTACACCCGAAGGGTCCTACCAAATTGAGAGGGTATACCCGTCCATACCTTATAACCTTATCAAATAGGATAAATTGAGTCAATAAACGAACACGTGGTTGTACTAAAAAATTTTGGCAATAGGACCACCGAAACATATTGAGGTCCTGTACTATGCTTAAATTGGACAATTTCAGTGGACCCCTTGCCAAATTTTAAGAAAGGTGCAACAATATACCCGGGTCTTATGATAGGATATAGATCCCTGTAATCATATAAGGTAATAGGATCTCATCAAAGGGGATAAAATGGACCAAAAAACAAACACGTGGTACAACGTATTGCTTTCGTTTATATTTTGGCAATTTTTGTACCCCTAAAAGGGAACGAGGTGAACAACCCAAATTTATAGTGATCTATATTAGGGTCCTAAACTATAATACCAAATATATAAAATGGGCAATTTCCAAAATTAAAGGGGTGGGCCAAGGTCCCCCTCCCAAAAATTTAAAGGGGTGCACAAATGTACCTATGTCTTATGATAGGTAATGGACCCCTATACATGACCATATAACTATATAAGGTAATAGGACCTCATCCAAGCAGATAAATTAGGTCGAAAACCAAACACGTGGTACAACGTATTGTTTACGTTTATATTATTGACAATTTTGTACCCCTAAAAGGGAATGAGGTGGACCACCCAAATTTATCATAATACATATTGGGGTCCTGTACTATAATACCCAATGTTTAAATTGATCAATTTCCAAAATTTAAGGGGTAGGCCAAGGTACCCCTCCCAAATTTTTCAAGAGGCGCACAAATGTACCCATGTCTTATGAAAGGAAATGAACCCCTGCATACGCCCATATAACCATATAGGGTAATAACACCTCATCAAAGGGGATAAATTAGGTCAAAAACCCCCAAAATTTGAATTTTTGGCAATTTTTTACCCATGAAAGGGAACGACATAGACACTCAATACTAATAGAGGTACATACTGTGGTCCTAGACTACCACACCCAATTTTTAGATTTGGCAATTTCTAAAATTTAAGGGGGGTGGTCCTATGTACTCCTGCCAAAATTTAGGGGATGGGCCATGGTACCAATGCCAAATTTTAGAGGGGTTGGTCCTAGGTACCCCTAGGTCATTGATCCCGGGCCAAGATCATTGACCTTTGACCTATGACGTCACAAAGGTCGGGGTCAAAGTCCAAAGTTAGGCAGAGTATCCCCAGTACTACTAACAAAATTAATATGAAAGTAGTGTTTTTGAGTGTGTGTGAATGATAAAATAAACTGTGATATTCATAATGATCAACACATAATGCAGAAGGAACCTGCATATTGATGCATAAGTATACAGAGCTAAATTTATTCTATAGTATGTGATATTATTTCTTTTTACTTTTCGCAACATATTTTGTCGGCGTCTCGAAATTCATTGTATGCGCGACGCACTTGCATGTTTAATATAGAGGTACATATATAACGAAAAGAGCTTGCAAATGTTGGTTTATAATTGTCTAGATATTCATAAATATTAGGAATAATAACAAGAATATATGAAATTAATAATATCCATATTCGTACAATTTTCATGTGATAGAAAGTTCTTGATTCAGTAATAGAAAAGATATTGAGAAAGATTTTGTAGTAAAACTTAAATAACCTTTCCTTTGTTTAGCACATTTTGTTGTATCAGTATTTTTACGTGTAAATGTTTTGGTTCTATATGTGAACAAAATATTATTTACGTGTGCATGTTAGTGTAAGATCTTATTGTTCGACGCTATGAACATTCAAGATAAAAAGTGACTTATATACGTTTCCAGTTCGATGCCTTGTTGGAGCAATGATACCGTTATTCTTCAATCATTTGGCTGGGCTGGTAAAGACACGACAGTTGGCTATCGGACTTCCATATCTTTTGCTTTCAATGAATTTATAAATTTGTGATTTGATGAAAGGAGACATCATTAAAGAACAAACCCAGACATTCCTAGGCCTAAGTATAGGTAAGAATGTGGCCATTTAGACAAAGCTTATATCCACTTCAGATTCAGCTATGAAACGACTTGTACTACTTAACGAATCAACCCAGTGCCAGTCACGTTTAGATACATACCTGCGCTCACAACAAAAGCACGGATTCGAACCCCGGTACCCTGACATTTGGCGTTTCATCCAGGGCTAGTAACAAGCAACTGAAAGAACAAATGGCTGCTTGAGTGCTTCACCAATCATTGTGTGGTTTCATGTTCAATTTTAGTTGTATTCCCTTTTATAAAAGTTTGCCATCATATTGAATTGTACCCTGTTACCATCGTAATTTTCCAATGTTTGTTGATACTTTTCCTTGTTCTCATTAGTTTGGTCTTTGCATAACTTCTCTACGTTAATTCCATCTGATTTATTTTATGTGTTTCCTGGACTTGAACAATCCTTTCTCTTATTTTTGCTTTAACTAGATATGAATGGAATCACAGTTTGAGCCAATACAGCTTCTTACATCTCGAGAGCTTTTGTTTACTTAATATATGGTTGATATGATTTACTTCGTCTATTCCTAGAACTTTCCAAATTTCTATGTGAATTACCTTGTGCGGGAATGCGATAGTCTTTATAAATAACTTGTTTCTTTACCAAACTTCACAAACGTAAAACCACTCTCGCTGGATTCGTCGTGTAATGTGTACTTTCCTACCAATCCTTCTAAATGTTCTTCTCGTCCTACTTCTGCTTTCAGACCACTCATTACTAGAGTCATATCGTGTTTCGGGAGTTCTGTTGCATGCATCTTCGAGATTGTCGTATAATTATTTATTCTTTCCTTTTTATCTTATGTAAGGGCGTAACTTGATATCATTGTCATGTTCCTAAATTTAGCTTTCAACGTGACTCAGCATATCCTGCGCTGTTTCCCACTAGAATACACTGCTACATATGCTTGTCCTATTCTTTAGTTTAAACCACTGTATATTATAGTTTGTTTATCAATCCTGCCTTGTTCTTACTATAGTACTTCTGTTAATGCAGTACACCTATGTTTTATTTTAATATTTCGTTCGTTAGTTCCTGTATTTTTCCGAGTTGTAATATTGATCTTATACTTCAGGTTGCCATTATGTATTCTTTCTCATTGTCCTTTTCGTTATCACATTTCGTAGTCTGTCTAGTTCACCTGCCCGAGGGTAGTCTTGAAGCTTCTGCACAATATATGTTTACTGTAAGGAGTTATTGAAATTTTGTCAATCATCAACCTGGAGGACCAGGAGTTTTGTTTCAAAATTATCTTCTCCTAGCCTTGGTAGATTCCTCTACTAACTGCCAGGCAGTAGTGCAAGTTTCGTCCGACCCCGGTAATATCTGGTACCTATATCTGATGAGTGTTCCTCGATTCTTTACTTAGAGAGTTCAGCCACTGCTAAAGAATAAAAACTTATTGTGTTTCTTTTCTTATCATTTATTTATAAGCTAATATTTTAGATGTTCATTATTGCATTTTACAGAGAGTAGGTACAACTTTACGCTACTTGTATTACATGGCTCTACCTTCCAAAAGAAAGTCAGCATCCACACCGAAATGCTACATATACCGACGAAAATTACATGCCAAAACAAACTTATTTACTGTTTTCTTTGTTAGAACACATTCGAAAATGTGGTTTCCAACAGAATTTTACTGTTCTATAAATTCCTGACATATTTCATGGACATATTTCATATTTCATTCATAAAATATTTCACTTTAACGCCCCACGAATATACCCTTTAGGAGGCTAAGGAAGACAGATGATTAAGACAAGTGAATCATGATGGAAGAAATTGTGAAATGAGAATGTGGGAGATAACATGAGTACCAAGAAGGAACAAACGGATACGATATTGTCCACTAAAAATTTACTTGATCGGGGATCGGACCAGGGACCAGACACACCAAAGATAAGCACTAGTACTGAGGCTCCGCACTTCCCTTTAATATACAAGAGATAGCATGTTTCTACCATATTGATGTACTAGAAGAAAGATATATTCTTTCCTTAATCCTTTCTTTAAATCAGTTTTAAAATATTATTTTGTTGCATCTACGAACATTTAGAATCAATTAATACTTCAACTTACAGAAACTAATTCTCTTGTTAACATATTCTATTTCAGAGCTCAAACAGCTTTTGGAAAAACGGAATTTCAAGAAACCTATATTGTAACAGATAAATGCTTTGATGTCAAATTTGTAGGTAAATTTCATTATATTGTTAATTAATATATTCATTTATTAATTTCATTGAGAATAAAATACATTTCCATATAGCATTTATCAGAATTAAACTGCTAAATAATTGTAAAGAAAGACTATAATAAATAAGAATATTAAATTACTGAAAAATATGTGTAATATGAGCAAGTAAGGCGTGAGAAATAAAAAAGTACCTGGACTATTATGCGAGTTTTCCCAATATGATCGAAATCGACTACTGATTGCCACCCTTAATTTTAGTGACGTAGATCTTCAGTAAACTGCATGTGCTACTTTTCTTCTTTCTTCTTGTCTACAAACATATTAAGTATTTTATTCAATGATCATATTTTAAATTTACCCTTGCTCCCTCTAAATGTAATTGTGTTTCTTTTGTTCTCAACCGAATAACATATCGTTCTAAATTATTATTGATAGCGTACAAAAATTTAATATTTTTTTGTATCGTAAATAGAGTTTCTATAAAATGTTTTGTAATATTTATAAAATATACTTCTTTTTATTATTTATATATTATTGTTGTAACATTGATATTGGGTCGATGCATAAGTTCGTGTAGTTTTTTTTTTTTTTTTTTTGGGTTGCCAACAATGCGGCGTGAAGCGATTGTTTATCGTCATTCCGTTGTTTTACCGTAGTTTGGAGTTTGTGTGTTGTGAAACACAGGTTTTCTGATTCTGAACGTATTACTGTATATATTTCAGACAAACTAATATGGAAAAATGAAATGAAATCTTTGAGTTTTACGTCCCACGGCTATGCCGGTTAGGCTAAAGGAGACCCTGATGATGAGTAATAAATGAAATGGTGGAATGAAGAAAGTGGGAGGAAACGGGAGAACCCCGAGAAAACCCACACAACGTTCACTTGGCGAGAGCAGAGTTTGAACCCAAGACCCCATGCACCATGAACGCTCTACCACTGAGCCACCGCGTCCCATCAAACCAATATGGAATGTCAAGTTGAGAAAAGTGATCGTTTCCGTCACATTTTACTCTTCGAGTTTAACCGAGGATCCAGTGCAGCAGAAGCTGCGAGAACAATTTGTGCAGTGTACGGGAATGAAGCAATTGCTGAAAGAACAGCACAGAAAAGCTTCTCTTGACCAATGGCTAACGGATTTCTTCCAGTCAAAACCAAAACAGTTCAACACAGTGTTGCCAATTTAGCGACTTTGTCGCTAGAACTAACGACTTTTGGAAGTGTCTAACGACATTTTTTTTTTAATTTAGCGCTTAGCGACAAACCTATCGACATTTAGGAATTCAAATATTTTGTTCTGTATTTATATTAAAGGTTCCAAAATTTTGCAGTTTGTGATACTAATAATTACTTTTACGCACTCGGTTGCATCTCTATTACTATGAGCGACTTACTTCGTTGGATTCATCGCTGCAATGAGGATTATGCCCTTCTGCACTGCGGGTTTGGAAATCCGGGAATTTCTCGTATCTAAGTAGTTGAGCCACTGCCTCTGTAGCAGGCGTGAGTTGAGCAATAGCTGGTAACCTCTTGCATTGCACAGTGCGTGCAATGACAGTGGCGCTGAAGAACATTGTGCTTTTCTGGTTCAATGTAGTGCGTGTGATTTATATATTAATATAACTGCGGTTGTTCTTAATATAACTTTTAATGCTATATTTATTAATTTTGTATTCTTCAGAGTGCCTAGTGCAGTGGGTTTGTAAAGATGACCATTTTTTTCAAAGATACTCGAGTCTTCCATTGTACATGAAAAACATTTAAATTGTTTCAATCGCTTTGTCAAATTATATAGCGACTTTTTTAGCGACTTAAAAGGAGGCGTTTAGCGACTTCTAGCGACTTTCGAGAACTGAACTAGCGACATTTCACGCTCACGAGTTAGCAACAGTGGTTCAACAGGCGAGGCATTGAACTGCTACCTAAACGTTAGCAGAAGATCATAGATAGTGGAGGTGAATACATCACTGAGTGATCGTGAGTAAATGTGAGTGACAGTAAAATGTATGCAATGTATTGTTACACTCGTAGAATATGTTAGTGTTACGTCTATGTTGTTTTTATATTTAAATTAACAGAAAGACAGAATAAAAATAAAATATAAAATATAAGAACCGTACAAATTTATGCATCGACCTAATAAAATATTTTTACTAGATAAATTAGTAACAACGAGTTGAGATCAGATTCCTGAGAACTGGTGATAGAAAGAAAAATTGTAATGTAATTAATTGTTGTTTCAGTAGGCCCTATACTTATTTACAGAGTGTATTATAAATGAACCCAGAAAGCCTATAATAGGATTACTGTACAATATGTCCCAATATGAATAATATTGAATGTGTGGAAGAATAGTTTGTGGAATGGAAGGAAATTGCATATTTGATTAAAGAAAGAAAAAATACAAGGGGAAAAGGGAACTGCCGCTGTTGAATAATAACATCAAAGCTTTCGATTGTAATAAATTTTAGAAAATGATACCAGTGTTTAAATGAAATGACTTTTTTTTACGTCCCACGGTTATGCCGGTTAGGCTAAAGGAGACGGTGAAGATGAGCAATGAACGAAATGATAGAATGAAGAAAATGGGAGGAAATGGGAGAATCCCGAGGGAACCCACGCACACGGTATTTGTCCAACACAACGTTCATTTGGCGGGAGCAGAGTTTGAACCCAAGACCCCATGCACCAGAGGTGAATGCTGTACCAGTGAGCCACCGCGGCCCCTACCAGTGTTTAAATACACGGTAGAAATTACCACAGAAATACCAAAGAATTTTTATTTACTGAAGCGTATAATTCGTATTATATTAATATGAGTTGAAATTGACATTAAAATGTGGTGAAGTACTTTATCATTTTTAAAAGTTATTTTATAGAAATGACAGTTATTTTATAGAATCTGTTTATAGACAATATCTCGGGTATATCAGGTTAACTGAATTTTGGCGTAAAGAGATATAAATATCAGATCAGGGAAAACATATTAGAGATGCAAAACTTAAGAATGTAGTCTGAGAAACCTTCAAAACATATATAACACAAGATTTTGATATAAGGTGTGCCAAACGTTCCCGAAGAGCTAATAATAATTTTGAAACAGATTGTTGAGATTTGTTATAAACGAAAAGATGAAAAATGAAAAATAGAACTACATTTAGATCATGAAAGTTTAAATCAAAGATCTGTTTATTTGATAAATACAAAATAGCGAATTGCCAACAAGGAAAATCAAAATAAGTGAGTGACACGCCGTCTACTGACATATAGATCATGAAAATCAGGTGACATATTCCATAGCCTATTTTCAAAAGCTTTAGAGTAGATGTGTATTTAATCTATTTGATCTACGAAGACAGAAATCTGATCTATTTGAATGGTTACTTTTACTATGCAATCTTCTTTGATTTTCCATTTGTTTTTCCTAGCATTTATTTTCTCATAGTTCCTCACCTTGATGAAGAACTGTGTTTCATCCTGAGTTATCATTGATCCATTTATTTGAGCGTACAGACTGGTGAATACACATTTTGTTTATATATAAAACAGTTTCAGGGCTCGAAATGAGTCAACGAAATCTATTAAATAAGTTACTATAACGTCTAATGTATTTCCTGTTTATATGGGAGTAAAAGGAATGAAAGAAAGGGTTAGTACAGCAGAACGTGCTGCAAAAAATATACTTTACAAGATGTAAACCTAGTTTTGTGAGAAAAAATGCCATAAATATATATAATGTATTTCAGTGCATCAAAATTAAGAGAACATCATATACATGATTAAAATGGCTTTTTTGCTACAGACATGTGTTTCAAAACAACACCGATAACGTTTGGGAGGTGATTCCTGACACCAAGATAAGATAGAAAAAATATACCAACTTGGGTGCAGAAATCCTTCGTTTCGGAGTTATAGGCTACCAAAAACATGAAAAAATGAATGTTAAAGGTCCATAGCTTCAATAGCTTCAATACGTTGGTCTCGATGTCGCAAAGTGAGGTGTGTTCGGATAGGAGTCGAAAAACCGATCGACGGTCCTGATAGTGTAGTAGTCACTTCTCGGGTCACCGTGCGCCATTGGAGAGGCTTTGGATGGAGATTTTTGGGTTTATCCACATTTTTTACGAATTCTATGCCGCACACTACTCATGAAACCAAAAGGATCCAACAGGATCCTCACAAGAAGTGACGAGAACAGGCCCAAAAACACGGATTCTTAACTTGTGGTGGCGCGGATCTCCGGTGACCGACGAGCTGCTTGGGCATTGTGGATATGGAGTCAACAGAAAAGCACGCTGGTTTCCGAATATGCAAACCACAATGTCACATTTGAAGTTGTTTCAGTGCCAGGATTGAAAACAGACGGACACTGCTGATTGCTCTCTGCAATTTTGTCCCATGCATCAGCTGAGCTGGTTTGTGTGTGTGTGTATTAGGGAAGAAACTGAACTGTGCCTCCCCCATAACACGCTCCTAGTTACGGGATTGCTGCATATTACAACTAAGCCTAAGAATCGGTTCCAACTGGTAGCAAACCAAGCTCAACTGACGCATATGTTGAAATAGCAGAGAGAGATTAGCAGTGCCTGGCCGTTTTGAGCTCTGGCACTGGAACAACTTCAAATGTGACACCTGAATTTACATATTCAGAAACTAACGTGTCTTCCCGTTGTCCCCATACCCAATATACCCGAGGGACCCGTCGGTCACCGGAGATACGCAGCCCTACAAGTAAACAATCTGTACTTCTAGGCCGGTTCTCGTCACTTCTTGTGAAGATCCTGCTGGATCTCCGTGGTTTCATGGATAGTGAGCGGCATAGAATTAAGCAATGAAGTTAGATGATGATAGACCCAAAAATCTCTATTGAAGTGAGTTTAGCTACGGACACTTAATTTGAAGTACTCACCAGTTACCTTTATAAAAATTGTAGCGGAAGTACCTTAGAATTTTGAAACATGGGAATTTGGAAAGGGCACATGCTAGTTCCTAAGTGAAGTCTTGATCCGACTATTGTAGGTCCCATAGTTTTGGAGCTATGGACCTTTCGAGTTCAATTTTTCATATTTTCGGCAGCCTATAACTCCAAAGGAAGCATACAGATTGGTCTATACTTTTTGTCATATCTTGCTGTCAGGAATCACCTCCCAAACGTTGTCGGTGCTGTTTTGAAACACCTTATATATATATATATATATATATATATATATATATATATATATATATATATATATATATATATATATATATATATTCAAATTTAAAAAACTTTTAGGCACACATTCTCCTTATCCACACTTCCGACTTTCATTAAGTTCTGTACATAACCTTGAAAAAAAACAACACTGATCAATTGCTCCTCAAAGAAACCGGCTGTGTATAATTTAACTCCACAATCGAAATATTTAAACATATGTTTGCTAAAGAACGGAAAACAATTTACAAAAATTCGATTGTGGATTGTTTGATTACATGTAGATTAATAGAAATTGTTGTATAATTTGATGACAAAACATAGTTAAAAAAGTTGTAGACATATGTTTACAAACTCTTCAAATCTTTTTTTAAATTTTTTTTTATTTTTCTGTAGAGAAATGTGTTAAGAAATTAGAAGGCTTTGCTGGTTGCTATCAACAAGTAAAAGGACTTGTTATTAAAATTTGTATTTACTTTTCACGTCAAACGTCTTTTTATGCAGAGGTAAGTTGGTAAAATATACAAAGTTTAGTTTTTGTTAGGTTTCAATTCTTTGGAAACATTAGATTATTATTATTATTATTATTATTATTATTATTATTATTATTATTATTATTATTATTTGGAATACAGAACTTTTACTAGACTGTCCAATGATCAGGAACCTGAACTTCCCGTTTTAACGATAACAACGAATGTTGCGGAAAGTAAAATATTAAGACTACTCATGGCTTTGGATTGATTATTTTAACAAAAGAGACATTGACCAAAGCTTAAAACCCACTTTATTTTCGATAGTGTCTGAAGAAGGGTATGCTAGATATCCGAAACAGTTACAAATTATAATTTAAAATAAAGTGGGTTTTAAGCTTTGGTCGGTATCTCTTTTGTTAAAGTAAAATATGTTCAGAAACATTGAAGGGGTAGTTTTTTTCTGCACTTAAACTGGGAAATAACGCGAATATGATAGATTTGTCAGAATAACACTGAATTTTATCTAATACACGAATAAAATCGCGAAATACAATTATCTCCTTAAAAACCTAGCGTCCCAAGAGCTGGAAACTTATAGGGAGATGGAGAAGATCCAACTTCAAGGGCCTTTGACGTGGGAGATACGGTTTCTATTTCCGGCGGGTGTTGATGTGGTTTCGATTCCATGTTAATCAGTATGTCCCGTCTCATATAGCCTCACTGCTGAAAGTGACGATAAACTCAAAATCAACTCAATTAACCAACTTCAAGGGCTAAGAAAACCTATGTTCCTCTGTAAAAGACATTGTGAAAAAGTCGTTTGTGAATAGAGAACACGTGAATGTCGTGCACTTGAAATTGTATAATGCTTGCGTTATTCAAGCAGTGTTATTAGCTGCCTGGAACATAGGATTTGAACGATTTTTCTCAAAATACAGTGGTGTGATGAAAGTGAGAAGGCAAACTCTCTCAGGACAAACTAGTGAGAGCAGGGAAGAAACTATAAGTTGAATACAAAGTAAAGCATATCGGTATAAAATTGTGTCTGTTGGATGCAAATAAAAATTATTTATTTATTTTATGAAAGTACAATTTGTATTTATTAATGTTTCTTTGAGAAGTTCTCGATGGGGAAGAAAACAATTTTTTTTTGAAGTCACATCATCATCATCATTACAAGTATTCTGCAATTACTGACACGCCACTTGCCGCAACTCAAAGGCTTCCATGTTCCACAGTTTTCCGGTAACCTCTTCGTCTTCACGTACAATTTTTCTGTTTTGATATCGTTCATTAATTGTAGTCTCTTTCGCCCTCCATCTTTATTGCCTGCCACCAAACCCTCTAGCACGTCCTTCATGATATAGTTCCTAGTTCCTTCTTAGCCAATATTCCAACCAATTTTTCTCCGTCTTTTCAATAATATCTAAAATAATAATCGAATTTAAGGAGAGAGTAAAATCAAAAATTCAGGTCACCACTGATAATAACGCGCGCGTGTGTGTGTGTTCTTTTTTTTTTTTTTTTTTTTTTAGATAATTTAAACACGAGTATGAAAATAAAATTACTTCCTTACAATGAGGGCACAATGTAGCAACAAAGAGAGGATCTTATTTTGAAATTTTCACCTAAAGTAACGAAACAGAAAGACACTTCATTTTATAATTTACAATATACAAGACATTTTTGACTCTCCAGTTACTTTCGACTGTAGTAGGAAGTATTTTAAGGTATTTTCATTAAAGCCATTCATTTTTTCATCAGTGGTAGCCCTGGACAAAAGCCCCTTCGCTGAAGATTAACATCTTATTACTAATTTCTAAGGAAATTAATTCACATTTTTCTTACAAGATGTATACAAAAATTAGTTGAAACTTCTCTTTCCGTAGCTTTTAGCGATAAAGAGGTTAACTTCCTTGAGAGCCGCCACTGTTAATAATATAATGTATTTCTCAAGTTTTACTTTGTTTAGTTTATTACTATTGTATGATATAAATCCTGAATATTAAAAATGAAACACGAAGAAGGTAACATAAGAACATAAGTCCGACCTCGCTTTTGCAGAATATGCAGAAAATATGACGACCCAAGTAAAAACTTTAGCAGTGGCCACGCGCTCTAGAAATAGAAACAAGAGTCGAACAGAGACTCATAATTTAGTACTTGAATAATTTCAGTAATGACAGTGTGTCTGGATGGTCGAACAATGTCTTGTCGTGAAATATGTTAGGAATTCAGCGATTTGACAGTAATGGCCGCATTGGTGGAATACAGTCACAGTGATACAAGTGTGGGATCACTGACTCCAAGAGAACAATCCAGTGGCGAGCTAATATTATAATATTCAGTGACTAGCATGTTCCTACTGTAGCATTATATCAAAAACTAAGAGGTCTGACTTCTTGTGCGTATGGTTACCTTATTCTACCCTGAACATTGTCTCATGAACTCGAGATTATTACGCAGTGATCATTGTTTCTTGAAGAGTACCACTTCTGTCTACAGTATAGAGCAGAAGATGATGACTGCATCCGAGTCTGGCGGTACTTTATAGCTGGCTGGGCGAAACCTCTAATTTTGTATTGCCACATCGCTTCGGTCATGAGCGTTATGGTATGTAATGTCCTTGAACTTGTGCCCACTCACATTTAATAAGCATTTACATCCCCTTGCGTCTTCGTCTAGTCAACAGTACAGCAACTGGTTGTTCGACCAACTTGTCACTCCTTTAGTACTGATCCTTCATGGGAATAAAATGAAAGCTTATATTCCCTGGAAAGTAAAGAACAGTATAATAAATAATATCAAAGGGCAGCATCGTTTCTCAATCATGTTTCGTTTATATATGACCGGCTTGGGCGAAGGTGATAGTATGAACCATTTCCGGGAAATGAATGGAATGGGTTTGGAATGAACCATGTAATAGTATGTAGATAGTTTAGTTCGAAAATGTATCTGCAAATGGCAGGAGAAGGGTATTATATATTATGAGTCATTGCATTGAATTACATCGGAGTATAGAGCTTTCTTTCCCAGTTTATTTGAAAGTTAGAAAATGTGAAATATAGTGACCGCAATAAACACATGGTCTTAGTGGGTGGTAATCGGAACTGTCCGAACAGTCGTATCCTCTTAGTAGTGACATTGTAACTTAATGTGTGTCCAACGACGTTGCCACAATTTTGGCCCCCTTACATGATGATTAATGACTTACACATGTGGGTTTTTACTTTCTTTCTTTCTATATAGAGAAGGGAAAAGAACAAACATTGACCAACTTTTCTGCATATATGGGTCATTCCTTCTCAATGAAAGAAGAAATATTCTGTTGAAAGCAGGTTGAAAGTGTCAAATAACAAAGCAACACCAAGCAATCGTATTTTCCAGACTATTTTTTCTTCGCCAAAACATTTAAAACATTCCACTACTTACTCATGTGACGAAGCAGATCAGCTTTTACTCACCCTCCTATTCTCGCCGAGAGTTGTTGTCCAGTTCGAATTTTGTTGGCAACACCAAATTTCGGAGAAAATATCTGTGTCACTACCATGTAGTGAGAGGAGAAGGCTAATAGGTCAATTTTCTATACTACCCACTGAGGCTTTTAAACTCTTGCTTAAATAATACCATTATGTTTCCACGAGCAGCTCATATACAGAAGAGACACTTTTGGTGTTTGGTTTGTAAACCCTTTCCCGATCGTGCTTATATCAACCATGAAACACAACCAAATGTGATGAAAACTTCGGTTGAGTGACGATAACTAGAGGAAACAGGAAATTTCAAATGAGATGGATGGATACCATTTTGTTCATAATAAATGTTGTTATATGATCGATGTGGTCAAAAAAAAAAAAAAAAACAGAGACAGAGGTTTCAGCAAGTAACTCTTTATTATACACTTACAATAATGTGTCAGTGAAAGCATGTAAATGCTGGACATGTACTGCAGACATAGACATCAATGGATTGCACTATCTTGTCCATGTTTAGCAGCTGAGCGCACCTTCCTATGTATGCCTGAGAAAGAGTTTTGCTAATACTGGAAAAAAAGTTCGGAGAAGGTTTTCTTCCACCTCTTGATCAGGGTAACTTGGAGTTTGGTTCCCATCCATTGGCGTAGACCAAAGCCTTGTGAGTTGCCCAGAAATTCTCTATAGGGCGCAGTTGCGGGACACTTCGGGGGTTGTCTCCTTTGCGAACGTCCCGAATTCCCAACTCGTCAAGTTTTTCGACAGTTGCCCTCGCATAATGAGCTGATGCCAAATCAGGCCAAAACACGTATCCCTCATTATTTGGGTAATGTTCCTGTATGCATGGTACCAGTTGGGTCTCGATACACTCCGTTATGTATGTATTCGCATTGATGGCACCCCCAGAGGTCATGAAAAATGGCTCCGAAGCCCTTTGCCATCCTGTTATATTTGATGTCCGGATTTGTATCCTTTCCCTTCTTCGTGAAGTACTTCAACGGCCTGTTGCATTTGAACGGATAATAACTGTCATCATCGACGATGACATCAAGTGCAAATGGACGTTCTCTGGTTCCTTTGGAAAGAGTGGCGGGCCTTTGTCGTTGTCTCTTTGCTTGGCCCTCGTTGACTTTGGGGGCATTTCGCTGCTTTCTTTGAATGTACCCCATGCTTTGCACTACTTTTTTCATCGTTGCATGGTGATGACCATACTTCCGTCCCATCCCCTGTACGATACACCAGGCCTTAATGACATTCTGCTAGCAAGGGACCGCCTTTGGTTTTTATCCAAAGTAATCCTTGGGCGTCCACTTCTCGCATTCCTTTTTGACCCTTCCTATTGTTTTATAAACCCATGATCTGGCATATCCAGCCCTACGAACTTCTTCACCACTTCCGCAACTGGAACATCAGGGTGCAGTTCAAGGAACAATTCAACTTTTTTTCGCCTTTCCTCTTGTTCCGACGCAGCCATAGCTCTGCACGTGTCTGTTTCCTTCTGAGTCTTCCCTGTTTACCTGCCAAGATATCACTGTACACGTAGGCTTGGCTACGCCCACCACCCTGTTCCATATACCAGTGTTGCCACCCATTAAACTTTGTCTCTGTTTTTTTTTCTTTTTTTGACCACACATTAGCACTAGGTTTATCTATCTATATATATAAAAGAGAACGTACAAAATCCTTTGTCCGCTCATCACGCTAATACGGCTGAACCAATTTCTTTCATTTTTGGGGGGTTATTAGGATTTGGACCCTAGATGGTTTTTATCATATCACTTTAATTTTTAATTACCAGTGTCTTGAGATAATTGACCATTCAAGTGTCCATAACGTACAAATCCTTTGTTATTAGTTCATCATAGGTAAAAATAAACGTATTTATATGCAACCCGCATGACCGTGTCACTCGGCGGGTTAACATAAATGACAGGCGATATACAGCGGAAAATAGCTTGAATCTTCTGTTTAAAATTTTTTAATTGATTTGCTTATTTTTACAGACACTTTTACAATATGCCAGCACCGGGATGACCGCAGCGAAGCGGGGCGGGTTAACATAAATGACAGGCGATATAATGTTAACATTTACTGCAATCTTCTATGGTTTTTATCATATCACTTGAAAGCGAAAAAGTAAAAATTATCTAAGTAACAAAGTTTATTGCGTTCCGGGGTGACCGCAGCGAAGCGGGGTGAACGCTGCTAGTCTTAATATACTTTCATAGGCAACTGAAGAAATAAAAAATTTCAGTTTTTAAGGTGATCGATATTGATTTATTTCTACTCTGCTGCTTCTTTTTAGGCTGTTATGAGCATGTTTCTGTTGGTATTGGCAGTTTGCGTGATTTATCCCGGAATTCCAACTCGTGAACATGAAATCAAGCTAACCCCAGATACTTACTCCAAACAGGTGATTTTTTTGAGAGCAGAGGAAGAAATCAAAGAGTTGGTTCACTGGTTGGAACAGTACGTGCCAAAAGACACAACCATTTACTACAGTTGGGTAGAAGAATCGCTTGAAAACATCACGAATATTGCGAAGTCGAACTTTGATGTGTTTACCAGAAGATTCATCGGTGGTGTAATGTTTCGTTGGCTTAAAACGAAGTTCAACGTGACTATCTATCATTCTTATGGACTTACGCACTCGGCTCCTATTCTAATTAACTTGGCAATGAATGCTATTTTGTCAAATTTAATGAATTCATCCGAATATTCAATTTCATTGTCAAACCATCCTCTCCCAAATACTGAGGTAAGGTGAAGTAGATTTATGAAGAGAATATGTATAGATCTAAACGTTTTGAATTTGTAAAGCTAATATCTTTTAAAGTTAAACGTAGCTATTTCTTACTGATTCTGTCCTATACTTTTCTGTGTGGTTCTGTTGTTAATATTGGGTTGCACCCGAGCCTTCATATATCTGTACACTATACATTAATCATCATTATCATTATGATCATTTTTAATCATAATTAAGAGCCATACAGTCGGCGAGAACTATGTTGGCAGTGACGTCAACGCTCTCATTGCAAGTCTACCAAATTACGCTATTCACAAATAGTGCTTAGAAGTAGTGTTGTAAAAAAACTTTTTTTTTTCTGTGAAGTTTTTTTCAATAAAAAACATCGTTCTTTTTCATGTTTTTTTTCAAATGTCTGTTTTTTTTTCTGGCAACTATTATTTATTGATTTACGTTGCAGATTATTGAAATAATCAACAGAACTTGAGTCGAAGCCCTCGTAACTTACAAATCTTTTGTTTCTTTGTACCTATATACTAGCAAAATTGTGTGATTATTCCTTTCGACCCCAGGTCATTTTTGTCGTTTTCCTACATTTCCAGTTAGTGACTTTTTGCTCAAAAAACATTCATTCGATTGATATGGTTAAGGCCTTGCTTTCTAGAAAGTGGATCTGACTATTTTTTGGTGTAAGTTGCATTGCAGTGTTGCCAATGGGTGGGAAATTATTGAGGGAAATGTAGAGGTGAAAATTTACAAAAAATTCCCTAACCGAAATTCAAAATTTTTTGTATCTAGTACCACTCCTGCTATATGGGTTCAAATCACCTAAACGAATCTTTGGTGTATTTACAAGGTACAGTGAAATCCTGAAGTCGCTTGCTTCCATCCAAAGAGGGAAAGAAAAAATTCTGTCATACACATGAAATTTTGACACTTTTTACGCCTCACAAGCAAAAATCAAATATGCCAGGGCTACAGCTTCTCTAATTATCCTATTGAAATTTTTTATAGTGTGTTCTGTAGGGCAAAGAGGAAGCTTTCAGGTAGTGGTACGTTTGTTTCAATGTAGCTAGTAAGAGGGTAATAATAGAGGGGAAAAGGGAAATTTTCCTACTTTTTCACCTAAAAGCGGGAATTAATTGTTTTGGCTGGAAACACTGCCATCAGACAGACAAAAACTATCTGTAAATAAACCTTAGTACTCCAAGAATATATCCTACAAGTATCATGGCGATATATAACAAAGTAAGCATGAAATTTTAAAAAAATCTCATTCTACCTCAGAAATTCACCATTTTCTTACCATTTACAGAACATGGTTTATTATAAACCTCAACTGTACTTTCCCTAATTATTCTAGTGAAACTTTTTATGGTGCGCTGTGTAGGCTAAGGATGAGGCTATTAGACACTGGTACGTTTGTTCGAATATAGCCAACAAGAAGAAAATAATAGAAATAAAAAAGGGAATTTTTTCCAAAATTTGCCCCTAAAATCTGGAATTAAAATTTTCTGTAGCTGGCAACACTACTATCAGACACACACAAACTATCTTAAAATAAGCTTTGGTATCCCTCTAATATATCCTACAAGTATTGTGACTATATCTAATAAAGTAAGCATGTCAATAAAAAATATCTCATTCTACCTTTAAAAAAAAACAGTTATCTTCCCATTTAGAGAACAAGGCCTACTGTAAACCTCAACTGTACTTTCCCTAATTATCCTATTGAAACTTTCTATAGTGCGTTGTGTAGAGCAAAGACGAGATTTCCAGATACAGGTACGTTTGGTCCGATATATCCAACAAGATGGAAATAATAGAGACAAAACATATATTTTTTCCAAAATTTCCCCCTAAAATCTGGAATTAAAATTTTCTACTGCTGGTAACGCTGCTACCAGACAGACGCAAACTATCTTAAATTAAACATTGGTACACCACTAATATATCCTACAAGTATTATGACGATATTTAAGGAACAAAACTTCTAATTACCAAAAATATATTACGGTAAACAGAAAAGTAGGGAAAAACTAGAAAAATCAAGGGTTAGAACCTAAATACGAATTTTTCGTGCGTTCCCTAATTACCCCATTGTAACGATCTGTACTTGCGTTTGTTAAGTAAGGACAAATGTTCGATTGGCGTAAGTTGACTTGCACTCGGACGTATAGGTACGGATTTATAAACAAAAATTTCGAATTTTTTGCCCAAATTTAGGAAAATTTTAATTTCCCAAATTGGCAACACTGCGCACAGGCCCGTCCAATTGATATCAACAGTTAGGTATCCCTCCCAGGTATCTATCTGGCAAGTCTTAAGGAGATCTTTCTACAACGAAGGAAGCTACAGGGAAAAAATAAGTAAAGGAAATTCGAAATCAGAAAATTCTCGAATTTTTGACTGGGGTGAAATTTGATAAGGAAATTCGACACCAGAAGAAAAAAATTAATATGATAAACTATAGTCCAATCATATTTTGCAAGAATAATATCCCGATATCTTAATTAGTGTTCATACAAGAGTGGATTAAACAAATGACACACCCGTGGACCACCTGGACCACCGAGTATACATTTGATTACAGTTTTTGACTACTTACTCGTGTTGTTGTTGTAGTTATAGTCTCGACTAATAATAATATCGTTGTTGTAAACAATAACTTTATAAGGAAAATTTTGTCTCCTTTCTACATCTTAGTTCCAACACATGTTGGTGAGAAATGCAGGGTGTTTCAAAATGAATATCGGGGTTTTAAGTCTTCGTAGTACTTATTACATTTTACGTACAATTATAAGCAATGCATCAAGTAAAAGAGCACCTCAAACAGTCTTTGCTGCAGGTGTTCAATGTAAGATTCATTCGTCACACGGCACACATCTAGTAGATAGGCGAGAAAGGCCCATAAACTTTCTGCAATATGGCACAAAACACATTCAATTTAGAGGAGTCTCGTTTCAAGTGTACCATCTCCTGAGGATTTGCTGACGGCCAGATACAAACATTATGAGTGTTCACATTAGCTCTTAGGTGAAATGTCGATTTATCACTGAAGACGACACGATCCAGAAAATCTTCATTGTTATGCAGCAATATTTCACTTGCGAAATTGGCACGTGAACCGTAGTCTGTAGGCTTTAGACCTGTAGCAACTCCAAACGATAAGGACGTAGTTGCAAGCGTCTCCTTAATATTCTTCACACAGGCCGTTGCACTGTACAGATTCAGTCTTTATTAAAACACAAAAAAACTTTCTGCTCTCTAGTCTCCATTTTTGCTGCTTGCTCTTTCTAACGGCTGACAGAAGAAACAATGCATGTACATGCGTGCGTACAAATCTGTTTGAGTTGCTCTTTCATTTGATATAATATTTATAATTGTAAGTTTATTGTAATAGATACTACAAAGTTTCAAAACCCTAAATTTTGAAACACCCTGCATTACTTCAAATTGTGTCATCCTATATTCATGTCTTTTACATACATATCATCAGGGCCGGTTCTAGTCAATTTGTCGCCCCATGCAATGGCATAATTTGCCGCCTCCCCCTTTCTCCAGAAAGAACAAACCTTAAAAGTCATGATTTTAAGTATGCTACTCCAGTATGAACAACAAAGGTGAGGGGTAAGTGCAGTTGCATAAATACTTACTAAAAATGCAATCCCGTTGTGTCTGTTTTTTTAAATAATCTTTTATGTTAGTGAAAGATAAAGCAAACACACCTGCAGAGGAAAGATGGTAATCCTTTTTATAGAATTCACTATCGAGCTTCAATCTCGATGTATCAGTTTGCAATTCCAGTGCAACTAGCTCTTTTATCTTTATTTCTTGATTTCTTTTCTATATTTGTTAACATTAAAAAAAACTTGTTTCTATCTTCAGTGATAAGGAACTTGTTTCTGACAAAAACAAGACAAGTTGTCATATCAAAACTGTGATAACTTACTAAATGGAACAGATATTCACTACTATTCGAGAATTGAATTCTTGCATTTGGCAACAATCAAGCAATTTGTGCTCGGATTTATTCGACCATTTGCTTTAGCATTGTCCATGTGGCCTTAAACTAATGCAACCTAAACATAATTTATGAATGTAGTATTCAAATAGAAGGTCAGCTTAGTAAATGTAACTACCATCATCATGAAGTCTGTTTCCAACGAGAAATATTTAATATAAATAATATACTTATGACAGATTTTGCCGGACCATCCAAACTTGCCGCTCCACGCAAATGCACGTGTTGCATATGTGGTAGAGCCGGCTCTGCATATCGTATATATCTAGTCGACAAATTGTTTATATATGAGATTTACAAAAATATTATTAGGCAAATTAGTATTAGTTTTTACCTTTAGACAAGTTATTTGAATTTTATACTTTTCGTGACATTATTTTCGTACCTATTAAAAGCCTGCTTTCACGAAAAAACAAAATTTCATTTCTACTTTTATTTCTTAGTTGATATTGATGAAAACGGCTGAAACCCGAATTGTTAATAGGTATGGTATTCATGTAAATTGTAAAATATTTGTAGCGTATCAGTATCTAGCGTTTAATTTATGTTGCATTTTACGGTGATTATACCTACATAAAACTATTTCATACTTAAATAGACGTAAGATGTATTACAAATGACTATTTGAAAAAAAAAACGAAATTTAGAAAAAAACGAGAGGCAATGTTTTTTTCTAAAAAAAAACGTACATTTCTGAAAAAATACGAACGTTTTTTTTTCTATTTACAACACTACTTAGAAGGCGTACTGAACGCTTCGCACGTCGCGTCGTAACTGCAGTTTAAAAATATGCTGGTAGCAAACTATGGGAGAATTTAGATAACAATGTATTTGTGTAATTCTAATATATATGAGCATTGTTATGACAAAGAAAAAATAAGATTACACTAATAATTATCAGAATATTTTAAAGTGTACACAATAAATCATAACAATAAACGTAGAAATATTTTACTCTTACCTTTTTTCTATGATTGGTGAGCACCCGAGATCGTCTGAATCGTCGCAATAAGTTCCAGGCCCGTCATTGTCTGTTACAGATCGATCGGATTCTGAATGGCTTCCAACACTCACAATTAAATTGTCAATCCGTTCATCCATAAGACAGTCCTTTCCCCCGTAAAACGGTTCCAATTTACGCGAATTTTCAACAACCTTCCTCCAGTCTTCTTTCGTTACTTGTTTGAAAGCTTTTCAATAAGCTTCTCTACACCTTGTCTGATAAAAGTTTTGTAATTGACATCTACGTATTTCTTCACGTTTGCCCATATTAATTCAATAGGGTTAAGGTCAGTATGGTACGGTGGTAGTCTTATTACTTTATGTCCTTTGCTTGTTGCAGTTTCAATAATAACATATTTTACATGTTGATGTTTGTTTTTCTTTATCAATTCATAAAGTTCAAGTTTCAAGAAATCCGGGCTATGGGATATATTATGAGCCGATAACCAGGACAACATTTCTGATTTTCTGCTATTGGAAGTTATAAATTTTTCAATTTGTTTGTTATGGAATGGAGCATTGTCAAGAATGATAACTGAGTTTTCTGGCAAATTTGGGATGAGTTGCTCTTGAAACCACGAAAAAGAAATATCGCCATTCATGTCACCATGATAATCTCCAGCGCTTGATTTAAATAAAAAGACCAGCTTTGCACCTTCTACAAACCCGTTTTCACTACCGGCATGAATGAACCGAGGACCTTTTCCAGTCGGAACTCGTAACCCTCCAGAGCGCCCTGAGTCCAACCACACTTTAAGTACAGTATGGTGCGTGTGAACGAACTTTGATCCAAGTAAACAAATTCTCTTTAAGGTTCGTTTACGCGCAACCTCCTCACTTCGCGTATATACATTTATGTTGCTAAACGACAATATCGTTTCTTTCAAGAAGTAGTTTTCTATTCCCAATAGAATGTTTTAAACCCAAAACCCAACTTGCGTAGTATTTGTCGTAATGCTCACTCAGAACCCTTGAAGTTAATGTTTTTCTTAAGTTCACACAATAATTTATTTACGCTCACGAAAATGCCTTCAGTTTACAGGTTGTGAATTGTTCTACGAATTACTGCTTCATCGAAAGAATATAAATTTCTTTGTCTTTTTTTTGGACATTTGGTCTTGCTTTACCAGGTCTTGCTTTACCAGGGTTGTCCTGCATTTAGACTTTTCTCCTTCTCTTTCACAATTCGCCACACTTATCTCCCACTGACACATGTTGCTCCGGAGGTTTCACGCACACTATCAGATTTATTATTGTTTGCTACAAAATATTAAAAACAACGTCTCTTTCATCTCTATGCAACGGCTTGCCTTTCTTTATGGCAATATCACCCATTCTTATACACAAAATTTCAAACACGAGAAGTAAACAAAGGATTCGCAACTCTCACCAGTCACCACATATTGTATAGCCGTACAGAAAGAAAACACGCTCTTTTCAGTTCATTTTGTTTCGCTTTTTTTGCGTGTGTGTGTGTTTTTTTTTCCTGGAAGCGCTGTTCCTGTGTCCTATCCGAAAATGTTAGGATTTTTAAGCTACATTCACTAACCACCACGCTCTGTTTTCGTGCGCAAGAAACACGTTCACATATCATCCTCTATTCAAGGACCGTTATAGGTAAAAACATGGGGTGTCTTTAAAATAAACTTTGGATTTCCCTTTCCAGTTCGTCCACTGCATATTTGTGACTATCTTCAATAGAACGGAAGTATGTAGCACGTTGAAATCTGAACGTTGTTAGAACAGAATAAATACTAAGTGGCTATCATTTAAAATTATTTTCCACATACTTATAATATAAAATTTAAAAAAAAACACTTATATTCTTTATGAAAGTTATATAGATGGAAAAACAGAAAATATGGCATTTATGTCTTCTCGAACTCAAGTTATCATTATACAAAGATGACAAGTATATTTGTCAGAAACAAATATCCCATTTCAGTTCATTACCTTTCGCTTTGCTGTTGTGGAGAACACAGCTTGCTTTTAAGTTGGTATTTGTGTTCGCATATTTTCTCTTTCCTGGGATTGGACGTTGAATTGAACGAAGCGTCTACTTTAACCAGTTGGACTGCATTTGAGCAATAGCGGTGTCTACGTCACTGCCAGGACAATTCACGGGCACTAATTACTTACATTTAGCTTCTTTTCTTTTTCAATTTTTGTGTTTGACTACGAACTTCTGGCGGTCGGACAAATATTAATGCTCAAATCTAAGTCTGGTTACGTTCTTACCCTATTTTGAGATAAGTAAATTAGTTTTTAAGTTGAAATTAAATCTCTCAATAGTTTTAAATCTGCAATCCTGGACATCTATTGGCGTCAGGTTGGCAGGTTGGCTGCCTAGCTAATGGCATATCTTAGCGTGATCGTTTACTATTAGAAATTAGGGTGGTGCACTAACATGCTTTTATTTTATAAATAATTTTACGGGTGGTAATATTGAAATTAAGTTTCAATATTGCTGCACCGTCAACTAGAATGCTTGGGATGTAACTCAGATATAGATAAAGTTAAATAGATCGGACAACGCTCGTTTTGTAAACATAGTGAAATAAAAAAGATAATTTCTTTAAAAAAATGAAATGTTGAGAAAGGTTTTCAGGTGAAAGGTTTGGAAAAGCATAAACGCTTGGAATCACAGTACCTATTGACACTCCGTATCTCGGCTGGGTTCCTTGTCATCCTCCTACAGATTAGTGCTGGCTGAATCATTGTTCTGCGTTAAACGTGAAATAGTTTGATTGGATTAACCTCAAAGTGACTGTATCTCAGACTAGCGTTATTGCTCGTAAGCCGATCGCAAGGCTGACAGACTTTTAGCGACAACGATTATCTGTCCAACCGACTAAATCTCGACTGATTTTCTAGCCACTGGGCTAAAGTCTCCTGTAGAATGAAACTGCTGGACCAAAAAATCACTGATAGATTGTTCGTGATGAATCTTTCCGGCTTACTCCCTGCTTACGGGTTTCGCTGGATTTTTAAAGTCAAATTTCCTAGTGTTGTTGCTGAGTTGGGCCTCGTGTTGACAGGCAATTAACATCATAGATGGTTAGATAATCGGGAAAGGAATTTTCTCACAAGGGAACATTTTATATTGATAGTAGCATTGCGCAATCAAACAATGCGCAATCGATAGAGGAGTGAAGAAAAGTGAGAAATTCGAAGTTTTAGGGCCGAAACCCAGAAACACAGGAGATACAGAGGAAATAAGAATCTTGAATCATGTGAAGGTAGCAATGCAAAATATACACTGACACAGAAAGAAATTTAAAATGATTAAAGTAATCAAAATCACATTTACACAACAGTTCAGTAAGCAAACATTGTACCCATAGACATGCTCAATAACATCGTATGTCATACAGTGTTGTCAACTGAGCACAAAATGGAGTTTTGTTAAATGACAGGGAACACAAATTATAACATCTAAGAAATCTTATTATGAGTAGAACCATACCTGTGTACAGTGTTGCCAATGTTTGAGGATAGACCTATATGAATCTTCGATGTAGAAGAGTACATACACTACACGATCGAAATGGCGTCCCCTACATGCTCTCAATAAGCTGCGCCACTGGGCAAATGCCCCGGATTGATCCCATAAATCCGTCCATGCATCTAACTTACTGTAGAATTCCAACTACTACTATGTTACAGAACACTCCAATCGGAAATGGAACATATGCAGCAGTAGCGAGCCTGCAGACCTCTTGGTCCTCCAAGGGCATGGACCATTTCAGCTTATTTGCTGTGTTTTGGTACTATTCTGACATTTTCCTTTCACAAAAATGCTTCGACACTGTGCTACGTCCGTTATTTTTGTACTTCAGTAATTATATTCTTGTTTATGTTCTCACATTTTGGTTTCAACTAGTTCGAATCGTATACAGTATGTATTCTTCTACATTCGAGATTTATATAGGAATTCATATAGGACTATCTTTAAGGGGGCCGCGGTGGCTCAGTGGTAGAGCGTTCACCTCTGGTGCTAGGGGTCTCGGCTTCAAACCCTGCTCCAGCCAAGTGAACTTTGTGGTGAACAAACACCGTGTGCGTGGGTTTTCTCGGGGTTATTCCGTTTCCTCCCACTTTCTTCATTCCACCATTTCATTCATTACTCATCATCACCGTCTCCTTTAGCCTAACCGGCATAACTGTGGGACGTAAAACTAAAAAATTTCATTTCATTTCATTTTCAGGACTATCTTTATACGTTGGCAACACTGTACATCAAGACTTCACAGATATGGTTGTACCCATAATTAGATTTGCTAAATGTTATAATTTGTATTCCGTGCCATTTAACAAAACTTCATTTTGTGCTCAGTTGGCAACACTGCATTACATATGATGTTATTGAGCATGCCTGTGGGTACAATGTTTGCTTACTATACTGTTGTGTAAATGTCATTTTGATTACTTTAATCATTTTAAAGTTCTTTCTGTGCCAGTGTATATTTTGCATTGCTTTCTTCACATGATTCTAGATCGTTCTTTCCTCTGTAGCTCATGTGTTTCTGGGTATCGGCCCGTAAAATTTTGGATTTCTCATGTTTCTTCACTCTTGTATCGATTGCTCATTGTTTGATTGGGCAATGCTACTATCAATATAAGATGTTCCCTTGTCAGCTTTTATTACATAAAAATGTACACCGACACAACTAACAATGCATAATGTAAACAAACACTTTTTCAATTCTGCAAGAAATCATTAAAATACGGAAGAAAACAACATGAAATCTCAGACTAAAATGTATTTCATTACTAAGATCTGCTTTTCCGTGTGTTGTTATTCTCAATTCTAGCAAAGAGCTTTATGTAACTGAAAAGAAAGAAAAAGATCAGCCTCACAAAAATAATGTCAACTTACTTTCAATGAGTAAAGTTCCTCGTTTTCAAATCAATCAATAGTTCGATGAGTGGGTGATCAATACTAATCAATAAACGATAAATACTTATATTTTCACAATAGTGTAACGAAATTATTTCGTTCTGTATACAATTAATATATGCACTAAGAATATAATGAAGTAATCAGTTATATCTATTAAGCAAAATTAGTTAGTTATCTACTCAGGAAAATTACATATATTTTCAGAATTAATTTCACAGATAAGCAAATTATAGTCATCTCCTTTTATGCAATGTTTTTACTAAGCAAGTCTTACAAGCTATAAAGAAAACACCGAACATCGCTATTTACAATGTATTGTATATAAGATTACAAAAACTGTACAGGATTCATACGATATTCTGCTGGCGCGTATTTGTTTGTTCAAGCAAAGTCATATAATAATAATAATAATAATAATAATAATAATAATAATAATAATAATAATAATAATAATAATAATCACCTGTTTATCTGTCGTATTGCTGATAGAAACTATGCTGATATATAACCTTACTCACTGACGCGCCAAAAAATGCACGGTACCGGAAGGCTATTGTTATATTAATAAAAAAAGAATCATTATGAAAGATAAGGGAATGCATAGGAAATAATTAAAATGACGAATTTGAAGTAATTAAAATATAATTTAAGAAGAGGATTAAAAGCATCATTACTTAAATAAGCATTATGCTAAATATAAATAAAGGTATATTTATTATTTGATGAAAAATGTAAGGAAATTACTTAATTACTTCATTTTGCACACGATTATTATTCTAGATTTACTTGCTAATTACCAATATATATATATATATATATATATATATATATATATATATATATATATATATATATATATGTGTGTGTGTGTGTGTGTGTGTGATATTAGTATGCAGATGTACATGTTAGGAGTAAGCATACCCTATTTATTGCATTTTTCATAATTTAGGTGCGTTATGACTACACACTTAGATGTACGTATCTAAAAACTACAGAATAATTAAAATAATTATTTTGTAACTACCAAGAAAATATTTTGACGCCATTTTAATAACTGTTACTATCGATCAACTTCTATTGTAATCTTCATTATCGTTCTAATAGGGTGGGTCATAAGGTGTGGACAGAAAAATGTTGTAATAGTTAATTTGCATTGATATAATATTAATGATTATTTACGTAAACATAATAGATAAATCTCTGTTATATTTTAAGGTACCAAATTTCACAGAAGTAAATCTCCACGTTAAGCGGGTTTGTATATCCAGGCTCCTAACTATGAAAACATTTAAGGTCACTCCAACTCCAATCATTTCACAGATTCAATCTGTTGTATATAAGTTATTAGGACGTAAAATTGAATGTAAATTATACGAAAAAGACTTTTATGCATTGCAAGACCTGTAACGCCCAAATATTCACCACAAACTTATAGTCGTATCGACATAAGTAAAAAAAGTGTGGAGCAGGAAACCGCTTTACACAAAAATCTAAACAAACTCAATGAAGACGTACGAACTTGTCGAGCGGTTTAGGTCAATTGTCTATCAATCAGAAGTTTATGTGTTCAAACCCTGTAGAAAGTATTCGTTTTGTTTTGTTTTCTTAAAAGTGTATTCCTATTTTCATCAGAAGACTGAGAACATTTCTTTGAATAAATCTTTGGCAACTACTTTTCTCTCGAATTCGATTAGAAGGGAACATTATATGAATTGCAAATCTAAAATCCACAGCTGAAAACAAAATATTAAGTATGTTCAATATTTCATTATTATCCTTTGATTTGTAATGAAAAACTAATTATAAGCATTGATGATTTCAGAATATTCTACCCGGTCAATGGTCAATATATGAATGAGAAAAACTGATAAAACATTATTTGAGCATAGTCGAAGATATGGCCACGAAGGGGAAAATTTATGTCGACAGGGTCTCAAATTCTCCCACTGGTCATGCTCTGAAATCATCACTGTTTGAAAGGTTTCCTTAACAAATACCTAGGTAGAATATTACATTTATTTCTCGTTCTACGTTTTGAAATGGCAAAATCATAATTTTAAAGAGAATTATAATACAATAAGCATAAAGATTTATAGAACTAATGAAGTAAATATTATTGTGTAAGTTATCGATTTCTAATCGGATTAAAACTAGAATATTCGTTTGCATCGAAGTTTAAAGTAAATCCTCTCTCTATATAATTCTTACTGGAAAGCATGTTTAACTCCAATTACTTAATATTTTTAACAATATATTTTTATTATAATATTTTTACTATTCAATGTCGTATACACTTCATTTCCCAAAGCAAAACCTCGCAAATGTATAGTGGGCAAGTGAATATTATCAAATAAATTATCATTTAGTTTACGTAAATACTGCATCGCCTGATTTGAAACTTCGTACTTTAACAAATAATAATAATAATAATAATAATAATAATAATAAAATCATAGCCATATCTTAGGCTTGTTTAATAAATGAATTCAACGTGGTCTCTATTCAAAGTTCTATTTATTCGAATCCGATTTATTCGATTACAAAGAGCAACTTCGAGAACAGGTAAAGAAAAAATGTTACTTTGGTGGGACTGGAACTAACCTTTAAGAGTTCCTTACAATTTACAGACAAGTTCCATAGATACTTTGTTTCTTTTATTTAAGTTGCCTAATTCACTGAACGTATCTGAGTAAATTGTCCCTATTTTATAGTCGGTTATACACGTTTTACAATCATTTCCTTTAAGATTGAATGACAGAAAGACGAATACAAAAACTAGAGATGCAAGGGCTCGGAAAAAACCGGCTTTGTTGAGAACAATTAAATTGATAAAGCAGACTTTGTTTCGCGTCTCTATAACACAAAAGTCATTTAATTAGTGGTTGATGCCGGTAATAATATAAAACCTCGAAAATAAATCACGAATTTCGAAAAGATATTTCAAACAATTTTACTTCAACATATTTACATTATGAATTCCAAAGGATTAACCAATGTATATAATAATTTTTTTTTTAACCTTCTATATAAAAATGTAAGCAGAGTTGGCAAGAAACATGGTTGTTCTTGAAAATGCCTAAAACCCGTTTTTTGGGGGTAGTTTAAACCAGGTTTTTTGATTTAGATATTTTGTTTTATGTATTTATATTACATATTCACAGAAATAAGTTTGTTTCGCCTTGGTGTTATTATGCAACAGCGGAGTTATGCTGGAAGAAGTCCCATAAGCTTAAACAAGTCCGGTCAGTAAATTTCTGAAATTAAGAAACTCCAGCCCTAGCCATCGTGAAAATCCCGTCATTACTTTAAATGTAAAACAATAATGGGAAAGTCCTGTTATTGCTTTGCATGTAAAATTTAAAAGTCAACGTATCATAATCAGTACACTAAAACTGAGGTATTAAATTACAAATTTAGTATATAGATATTGAAAATCCAATCCAAGCTGATGTTGGAAGCTACGTACGCAATCCGATAAATTTTGCCAATTTCTTTCAATATATTTAAGCAACCTTGGCTTCTTTATAAAACAACAGGCATTCAGGCATGCAGAAATATATAATTTGGTTTCGTTTCGTATGTTTAGGCTTAACATCCTTACGTAATACCGAAGTTATCAAGGAGAGGATTTTCGCTTAAAGTGACATCCGAACCGCTACTTGTTTACACATGAAAGAAGGGTTGTGGTTCGACCGAGAATTGAACATTGGACACCTTGATTAAAAGATGAAAAGGAAATAAAACTCATATAGATGGTTTGATATGTGGAAACGTCACCATGAAGTTCACACGATTCGCATTTTTCGTTCTTTTTAATTTTTTAGTTTAAACCAGTTATAAAAAAAACAGCTGGTGTAAACGAGCCAACCCTAAAAGAAAAAAATCTTTTAAAAAAATATACAAATAACTAGCAAAATTGTATGTAGTATTTTTACTTATGATACACTTAAAGGCTGCACATCTAGAATTTTGGTTCTGTATATTCTTGAAATTCTACAGTTAAGTTTTTTGAAGTTTTCTGAATTTTTAACAAGAGGGATTCAACATATCATTACGGAACTCCCTTCCCCCCAAAAGGACTACGGAATATATCTAAGTTAAGCTAAATACAACTGCACAACAAACATGACGGAGAGGTTAGCGTTTGCGCTTCTGTCGGGAAGTCCGGGATTCAACCCAGCATTCGACCATTCTGACAAAGCTTTCCTTCATTCCATCTGTGAATGTATGGAAATAGTGTGTGTACTGTGAGTTGGCCGACTTCCTTTCTTATTGTTTTTAAATCGTTGTTATTACTAATTACCAGCAGTGACGGTTTTGCAAAGGTTAGGGGGTCGGTCTTTCGGACTGAAGCCTGTTCCCCAAAGTTGCGGAATGTCTAAAACAAACGAAATGTCTATTAGTTATGCCTTTACTCATAAACTTTAAGCTCGCGTCAAATAAAAATTACGAATGTTTAGAAAAACTAAACATTAGTAAGAAAAAAACCCTGCCAAAATACTTTTCTAAATTCGCCACTGATTCTCAGTATAAAATGATCTTCAAAGTTGTATCCGGAAGATTATTGCTAAACATATAAACGAAACGAAGTATTAGTTATGTCTGTACTCATAAACTTCAAGCACCTCCCAAATAAAATTAGGACTTTTTAGAAAATGAAACAATCAGAGAAACCCCTCTCAAAGTACTTTTATAAATTCGCTACTGATTATTTGTATAAATTGGTATTCAAGTTTGTATCCGGAGAATTATTGCTAAATCATTGAACAACTACTGTATAACAGAAATGTGAAAGTACGGTTTGACTGACATATTGAAAAACGTACGCTTTGACGGATATATAGAAAAACGTAAGTTTAACTCTTGTGCTAGAAGATAGAGTACTACGCTCCTAGAAATGAAACACGGATGACAAACTAAAATGATCTAGAGAAGAAAAAAAATATCGATACCTCAAAAGTTAAAATAAAGTTAAATAGTATGTAAAATTGCCCTCAAATACTACATTCTTCATGTTAGCTTTAATTCGTAAAACATGTGCTCCATCCATCTTGATGGTGAATTTCAGAGCGAAATATAGCATTTAGGTCATGGAATTCTTATCTAACTATAGAATATACTATAAGAAAGCTATTTAGATAGAAAAATCATGGAAATGAAAAAAGCCAAAATTTCCAAAATTCTAGTCTTTTTTTCAAAAAAGCCAGCTTTTTATGTGAAAAAAACCATCGATTCAAAAAAGACGGCTTTTCTGCATCTGTAACAAAAACATCTACAACAGTTAAAGTCCAAGGTTCCCCCAACGGGAATCGAACCCGGGAGGCCGTACACCAAAGGCACACGTGCTAGCCACTGGACCAGCTTTTTTTTAACTGTTTATTTACATGCTTAGTAGTACATAAAGATCACAGGAAGATTTAACATAAAAAAACTCACCAATACATATTGATAGTATATACTAAAGACCAGACGATTAAGTTAAGACTGTTAAAAAATTAGCAAAATATTTCCGCTTACGAACAATAGAAATGCTGGTAGCAGAGGATTTTAGGAAAGCAAGGTAAAGATCAGTGTGATAAGGTCCGGGGGTGGTTAACAAATAGACAATAGTGTGTGCCACAAACCAAATAACAGTATTATTCTTTGTAACAGGGTAGTAATTAAAATCTGGGTAAAGTATTAAAGCAGTGGCACGAAAAGAGGAAGGAGGAAGACGGCATATTTTGCTTAAAAGTACACAGAACTGCTGCCAAATACTAGTGACTGAGGAGCAAGTTTCGAATCTATGACTAAGAGAGTCAGGTTGTTGGCAAACATTACACAAGTTATCAGCACCAATGTTTAAGTGATACAAACGTTCTTTTGTTTCATATGCGTTATTAACAATAACATACCAAAGAGATTTGTGGGTATAGTTCAGAAATTTAGCATGAACATTACACCAGATACGAGACCAGTTATGAGAGGGTTGCTTGACTATTATATGTGGTGTAACTGCGGGATGAATGTTTAAATAGTACCAATACAAGTCCTTAACAGACATGCATTCTATTTCACATTTTGTCAAAAGTGCATAAGCCATGTCTATTATGACGTCTTTCAGGTGAGGATATTTCCAACTCCACGGGAAGGCATTGATAGGTCCCTCAAGGTCAATACAGGTAAAACACACTGCAAACACCGCTGCAGAGACAGTGCTGTGAGTAGAACACGCGACCTGACAGCTGTGATGTAACAAGAGAGCTTTGGCTTGAATGTTTACATCTAGAAAGCCAATGCCCCCGTCCTTGGAAAGCAAACGTAACTGAGTGGAAGAAACACGTAATAATTTGTCGTGCCAAAGGAAAAACAACGCAGAACTATGTAAGGAGCGGGCGATATTGTGGGGGAGGGGATAAATCTGGGCGAGGTGCCAGAGTACGCTATACCCAGTCTGTTTAAGAAACAACATTCTGCCTAATAAACTAAAATGACGATGTTTATGAAAATAAAGAATATTTTTAATTTTTGCAGCAACGTGGGCAAAGTTAGTAGTAATGGTACGTGTGGTATTAGGAAACCATTCAATTCCTAGTATTTTAAGAGAGTCGACAACCGCAAAATAAACCCCATACTCTTGAATACAATTGTCATTTAAACACATAATTTTCGTTTTACTGTCATTTAATTTTGCACCAGATATTCTTTGATACTTGGTTAGTAAATACAGAATATGTTGAATTTCTACAGGGCTGTTCACGAAGTAGTGTGTGTCGTCGACATAGCTTTGTGCAACAATTTTAGTATTATATACAGGGACCCCTGGTAAAAGAGATTGAACAGAAAATAACAAAGGAGCCAGAGATAAACTAAATAAAATACTGGACATGCTATCGCCTTGAAGGATTCCGTTATTAAAAGGAATCGCTACACTTAAGCCACCATTAATCTTCATCTTAGTGATTCTCTGAGAATAGACACCTTTAATCATAGAGATAAATTTGTCACCAAAACCAAAGCGAGTTAACACATTAAACAAATATTGATGCTGAATTCTATCAAAAGCCTTAGAGTAGTCCGTTGAAAGAATAGCCACTGTATGATCAGTTCTACACTCATAATATGCTATAAAATCTCGAAGATTGGATAGCGCTTCATACATACGGCGAGTCTGTCCATGGCCATATTGACAGGGGTTTAAGAGATCTTCAATGTATGTTTTCATTCGCAGAGTGAGGCAACGGGTCAAAATTTTGAGGTCCGTACACAGTAAGCTGAGAGGTCGAAGGGCATCAACGTCATGGGCGTTTGCATGTTTGGGAACCAACACAGTGATACCCGTTCGTAAGGAGGTTCCTAAAATGCAACTATCACGATACTCGTTAAAAAGGTCAGTGAGAAAGGGAGCAAGGATGTCAATAAAAGTGACATAGAATTCCACGGGCAAGGAGTCGACACCAGTGGATTTGCCTCGCTTACCAAGTTTAATGGAGGTCATGACCTCGTCTACCGTGAAGGGCTGGCTAAGACGCTCCCTGTCACCATCGGTTAAGGTAGCTGGTATGTGTTCAAAAAGAGTATCATCACTGACAAACAAAGAAGGCGTGGCATAGAGATGTTTAAAATGTTCTATAAGATATGCAGTCACGCGAGGTCCCTCATATAAATGTCCATCGGGGTCTTTAAGATGCGAAATCAGCTGTTGTTTACCTCTACTACGTTCTCGCTGTACGTGGACAGTACTAACAGATTCTGTGGAATCAGTCGAAGGAATCTTGCTACGAACAATATGGCCGTACATACGTCGGCGATGCATAGAGAGAAGAAAAGCCTTGATTTGATGAATTTGAGGCCGAACAGATTCTCATTGAGCCTGCGCCTTCACATAGTCCCGTAAAAGCTTAGAATAATATGCATACCGTTCACAGAAGGCCTGATGACGATGAATACTGTATTGTTTACTAACAAAACGAAACACAAGTTTTACACGTTTCTCCCAAAAGTTCATAAAAGTACCTTTATAGCTGCGTTTCTCCTCCATTAAGGATGCCCACTCAGCACCGATGACAGATTGATAGTCCGCTTCAGCGAGGATCGACGTATTAAAATACCACAATCAATTACTTTTAAGGAATTTTGTTACAGGTAAATTGATAGTCATAACGACACAATAATGATCACTAAAAATCACAGGTTCAATTTTGATGTCCTTGACGTAAGGCAATAAGATGCGGCTGACGTAAATTTGATCAAGTCTCGAGGATGAATGCGATGTCCAAAAAGTATGACCCGGAACGCTGGGAAAATAGAAACGCCACACATCGACGAGGTCATGTGTTTCAATCACTTTGTGGAGGGAAGGTGAGAAGGGGTAATGGGGCTGGGCATCTATCTCTGAAAGTACTGCATTTAAGTCTCCAGCGAGGATACAGGGGTTGGACCCATTATATAACGCCTGCATGAGATCAGTTTCGAAGAAATTGTTCCGTGCCCTAGTTTGAGAGTTCCCAGCAGGAGCATAACTGTTACATAACCGTATAGTCCGTAGTGGGCCCACAGTAAGTCTATCAGTCAGAGGAGTAGGATGTTCAAGAAAGTCTATATCACTTCTATATATAATTGCAGTTCCTAAGCCTTGGGGATTAAAATTAGAGCACCAGGAGTGAGTAAAGAGGTTGGAAAATTCAGGCAAAGCCACTTCCTGTGTGAAGAGGATATCTATCTCTGCTTTACGGATGAAATCACTCAAAGCATGTTGCTTAACCAAGGAACTTAAACCGTTTAAGTTTAGAGTGGCGATACGAAAACTATACATTTGGATCCACCAAAGAAAAAAAATTGTAGAAAGGAGAAAGAAGAGGACATTAGAGAGAGAAGGGATATTACGAAAGATCCGATGCACTGTCAATCCCTTTCCTAGGACGAGATTTTGAACGGGTACGAGCGGACTCTACAATATAACTATCTTGAGACTTTATTAACTTCAAAGAAAAATCACTATCGCCACTTTCAGGTTTCTTTTTCTTGCGCCGGGTTTGGGACAAAAACACATTTTCACTTGCACTAAGGTTACTAGCAGTAGAAACAACCACATCACTGGGCAAAACACTATCACTAGTAGGTGGGGCGTTGACACTAGGTGGGGCACCAGAAGGGGACAGAGAGGTGAGAGTTGTCACATCAGATTGGCGGTGCACAGAGGGAACGTCATCACTGTTGAGAACACGTTGGTCAGTAAACCTGTATCAGGTTCCTGTGGAGGCGCAACAATATGGTCATCACTAATGGGAGGGGCCTCTTCAATATTCACTGTGCCGTTGGCAGAATCCATAGTATCAGAAGTCGACGGAGTTGTATGCATCATGGAATCACAAGGAAGGTGCACGGGAGGATCGGGCGATTTGACAGCAGGAATGTCACGAGGCGAGGTCAAAAGTGGGAAGGTGTTGAAATTAAGTAATTCTGGTGTGGGCGTTGCGGAAGGAAGATTAACAGGAGCAGGGCGTGACAAAGGGGAAGATCGGAGTACGGGACGAGAGGATAGGGGAAGGGTACTAGAGCGACGCTTATCACAATCTTGGAAAAAATGTAGAGGACTATCACAGAAACTGCATGTCTTGATTTGACCATTATATGTGACCCACAATCGTAAACCTGCGATTGTCACATAGGAAGGTATGGAATGCTTAATGTTCATGCGTATCAACTTCCTGCCAGTACGAGTTTTATAAATGTGACCTGCATCATAGTATTGTCTTCAATATGTTGCACCTCGCCGTACTTAGAAAGCACACTGACGATTTTTGCATTATCTAGTTCACTAGGACATACGTGTAGTTTAACTAATTGCGACATGTTACTAGCAGAATCAAGGTCCAGAACAAATTCACTGTCATCATCTTTGTACACAACTTTACCTTGTGAATCACGTAGTATTTGATCATAAGTAATCTGGTTTAAGAGTTTAATATACAATATTTTCCTGTTGAAGTCCATTTCTATTGAGATAACCTGGTACGGGGATAATTTGAAGGTTGAAGCAATCCACTCATGGAGTTTAATCGACGTGGGACGATTACTGACAGGACGAAAATTAATTCGTATAGTATTCACTCGTAAACTAACCATGTCGCAAAACCGTTATCAAAAGACCAAAAGAATAGCACTGGGTCGTAATAAAGACGTTCACAATCCAATACCACACACAAATGTGCAAAACACGAGGAACAAAAACGAAGCGTTCGCAACTGCACACAGCTTACAAGCACACAGCAGACGAGCGATGTGCACACCGCGACTGCACAGACCGAACTGCGAGCTGGGAGTGCGAATGGAAAGTGTTTTGTAGTGTTTGAAGTTGATACCTATTTCACCTTTATGTAATATGTCTATTGATTTTTAATGTTTACCATATTCGTTACTTTGAGGAATGGTGTATGTTATTGATATAGGCTCTATTAGATATTCGTCCATAAATATTACATAAATTATCAGAATTATTTATGATCTTCCATGGATATTCACTGGTTCATGCGCAGTAGAAACAGAAGAATGGAGCTTACTGATATTAGTCCCAATGCAATTTTTTAACAGGCTGTCAGAATTCTTTAATGGAAACAGTGGTTCCCAAGCCGGGGACGCGCAGCTTCCTCCTGTTTAAGCATAAAGAGGGAGTAAGGGGACGAAAGCTACTAGCAGAAATGAATTGTGAAATAAATAAATAAAAAAGCACCACTTATAATGACTCTTTAAAATTTAGCTTGACAATTTTATAATGACCGTTTAAAAAAATAATACTGCACTAGCATGGTACGCTAAAGTCATGCTGGAAATAAATATAAATTCGTAAGATGATGATGATGACGATTATTATTATTATTATTATTATTATTATTGACCTCCCACTTCTTGGCCAAGAAGTGAAATATTCACCACCTTCTTCATACAACTAAATCAATTTCTTCACTGTTTCCTTGTCACAGCCCATACCCCTAGCTATCTGAATGACAGCTTGTCCCATAGTTACTTGACCTATGATTTCCCCTCGCATAGTAACAGATAGTTTTCTATAGCCTTTAGAGCAAGGCATTTTGACAGCCTGTAGAAATTTGCATTGTGATTTAGCAACGACAGTATAGTGGATCTTTCTGTTTCTACTATCCATCATCAGCATCAATATATCAGAAGTATTCCGCCATTACCAGCGGGTCATTTATCGCGGCTGAGAAGCTGCTATGCTCCACAATCTTCTGTTAACCTTTCCATCTTCACAAACTAGTTATTTGTTGTTTTCTCCCGCCTCTACTTCTATATTGACACCGATCGCTTCGTTTCAATCACCATGATTTTGCCTTTTCTTTCTAACATTTATTTTCATCCCATATTCTTCACAAGCCTTTCTCAAGTTTTGTACATTTTATTAATTTTCTTTTTAGATTCTGCAACACAATCATATCAATCAAAACCGTATACACCTTATCATTTTATCTCCTACAGAAATTTCCATCTTCATTAACGCCTTTAACGTGGGGGAACCGGGTTCGATTCCCGGCGGGAGCTTATGTGGTTCGGATTCCACGTTAATCAGTAGGTCCAAGTCTTATATAGCCTCGATGCTGAAAGGGACGTTAAACTCAAACTCAGCTCAGCTCCATCCTCATTATGTAGACTGGTTTTCGCTATCTCTTCTACATAGCTATTAAATAATGGCGAAATACATAATCTCTGCTGAACTCACCTTTCAATTACACTGTCTGTCTACTGTGCATGCACCAGTGAATTTCCATGAGAGATCATGCATAATTCTGATAATTTATATAATATTTATGGACGAATACGTAATATAACCTATATGAATAACATATATAATTTCTTAAAGTAACGAATACGGTAAACATTAAAACATCAATAGACACATTACATCAGGGCAAAATAGGTACAAACTTCAGACACTACAAAATACCTTTCATTCATACTCCCCGCTGGTCTAGTGGCTTGCACGTGTGACTTTAGTGTACGGGGTGTCGGGTTCGATTCCCAGTGGGGGAACTTTGGACTTTTTACTGTTGTAGATGTTTTTGTATTCGTCTTCCTGTCGTTCAATCTTAAAGGAAATGATTGTAAAACGTGTATAACCGACTATGAAATAGAGACAATTTACTCAGATACGTTCAGTGAATTAGGCAACTTAAATAAAAGAAACAAAGTATCTATGGAACTTGTCTGTAAATTGTAAGGAACTCTTAAAGGTTAGTTCCAGTCCAACCAAAGTAACATTTTTTCTTTACCTGTTCTCGAAGTTGCTCTTTGTAATCGAATAAATCGGATTCGAATAAATAGAACTTTGAATAGAGACCACGTTGAATTCATTTATTAAACAAGCCTAAGATATGGCTATGATTTTATTATTATTATTATTATTATTATTATTATTATTATTATTATTATTATTATTATTATTATTATTATTATTATTATTATTATTATTATTATTATTATTTGTTAAAGTACGAAGTTTCAAATCAGGCGATGCAGTATTTACGTAAACTAAATGATAATTTATTTGATAATATTCACTTGCCCACTATACATTTGCGAGGTTTTGCTTTGGGAAATGAAGTGTATACGACATTGAATAGTAAAAATATTATAATAAAAATATATTGTTAAAAATATTAAGTAATTGCAGTTAAACATGCTTTCCAGTAAGAATTATATGAACCACTGATTGGAAAAAGGGAATAAATACATTTTTTTGCGATTTTAACCTGAGATAGCAGATGTGTTCCTTTAAGATAGTTACATCGTTGACTAGAAAATAGGAATGTTTGGGCAACTCTATATGACCAATGTAGAAGACAAAATCTCTCGCTGATTAGAAAAAGGGAATAACTACGTTTCTTATTTCCTTCTTCCAGTCACTACAGAACACCACCACAACTGTGAGACTGTGTGTAAGTAGACAACCACCATAACCCTCTGCTGGCGTTACGATACTTCGCCTTCTTTTCGCATTGCATAATCTATAGAGAACTTTTTGCCTCAATCAGTTACAGATTTACATGTTTTCAGTGATACAAGTGGTAGTCAAAACTGCAATCTTTCGATGACATGGATGCTTTCCAGCCTAACCGTGTCATAACGGTTCAACACTATACAGCAATATTTGCCTGTCAGAGGTCACAGTTTTTACTATGTGACCGAAATGTTGCTCTAATCAAACCAGAACTCAAACGACACAATCGGATTTATTTACCAGCGCAGTATAACCTCATGATTGCGAATGCAAGAAATACTGATACTCCATTTCAGGTTTACGAAGTTGTCAATGAAGAAATCTTAGATTTTAAACATTCGTGGTAACCGTTTTACAAGAAATCTTCAGGTAGCAATGTGGACAAAACAGTGAAATTCCAACTAAGTAAACAGAGACACTGTTTACAAAACAAAATCTCCAGGTTATGTGTAAGCTCAGAAGTTTATCAATGGGCTAAGAAATGATATTTTTCGATTACTCAAAAGTAATGTCACAAACGTTCCACTTCCAACGTCAAAGGCATACGATTGGCAAGTCTCGATCAATCAGATAAAGATCAACGATTCTTCAGAAATCATCAAATACATACCTGACCAATACAAACAGTTTTATAGGATGATTTGTTCATGGAAAACCACTGACCAAGAAACTGTAAAAAGAGGAAGATTCAGACAGACAGGACCCTATGTAAACCCATTCTACTATGACAACGTCAGTTGTCTATTGTATTACTTTTGTTGCTGTACGAATAACATGTGCTGTACAGAAAAACGAACGGTGGCAATTAAAGTGTTAGAAACCTAACATGTGTGATAGTTCGAATACATTTATCCAAGATTAACATACAACATTGCATTCAACATGTACATTTTCATAGCTCTCTATCATAAACTGCACATTACATACGTTACACACAATTACAATTGCGTCCAACTTTAATTGATTGGAAAAAGGGAATATTTTTTCCATTTTTAAGCTTTTCTAATCAATTATAGTGCTGCAATACAATATTCTTCTTGTTGTCTTAGTGTTTGTTAGTTGTTTTGCTACAAGTATTCAATTATACACTTTTGAAACAAATACAAACAACGCCTCGAGAAGGTTTTTTAGTGTTATTGAAAACTTAGGTCTGATGCACTTATTCCCTTTTTCCAATCAGTGATTCATATATAGAGAGGATTTACTTTAAACTTCGATGCAAACGAATATTCTAGTTTTAATCTGATTAGAAATCGATAACTTACACAATAATATTTACTTCATTAGTTCTATAAATCTTTATGCTTATTGTATTATAATTCTCTTTAAAATTATGATTTTGCGATTCAAAACGTAGAACGAGAAATAAATGTAATATTCTACCTAGGTATTTGTTAAGGAAACCTATCAAACAGTGATGATTTCAGAGCATGACCTGTGGGAGAATTTGAGACCCTCTCGACATAAATTTTCCCCTTCGTGGCCATATCTTCGATCATACTCAAATAATGTATTATCAGTTTTGCACATAAGTGGATTTTGGGAAGGTGTATTACGTATAGTTCAAACTGTCCCTAAGGCTGAATCTTTTTAAAAAACGAGAATATATGTTTTTTACACAGCCAAAATTTTTTAATATGGTACCGTGTAGTGCGGGCTGCATACATTTTCCATAAAACCTCGATACGGCACATTAAGGCGTTGACTAAAATTCTGAAAAAAATCTGGCACACTTTGCCCACTAAAAGACACCCTTTAACCGCTTCACCAAACCAAATTTCGGAAAAAGTTAAATTCGGCCCACCCTATATAATCACTTATTATAACAATTGCACCAATGGCTGTTCATTGAAACTTGTAGAAGGCCAAAAAAAAAAAAAAAGTATTTTCCAATGTTAATTTAGATAATTAGTGAATATAATTGAATAGTAATTTAATCGTAATACACAGTGACAAGTGTTGAATCTCCACTGGTGTTGTCTTTTCCTTTGTTTGGAAAAGCACAAAACGATACGTTCTCTTCCTCCTCGCCCCACGTGATTGATAGAAGAAGCTAAAGTCAGTCGACTGCTAATAAAGAGCTGAACAGGAGGCAATGACGCTGTAAAGACACCATTTACAAAATAGTTAAATTGTTCTTCTACGGCTATGACGCCGAAACATAGCAATCAAGATTGGTCCAGTGACATTTGGTCCCCTAATGTTGGTACTGCAAGGTATTCGCTAGGTGAGATTTTCGCACGCAACATTTCGACCGACGAGGTTCTTGTTACGCAAGATTTTAAATAGGCGCGAAGTTTTTGGTCCGAAAAGTTTTGAGCGCCGAGATTTTGCCAACGTAAGATTCTGGTCCGCAGGACTGTGTGGTGCGATGATTCAGTTGCGAAATTTTGTGTGAATTTTTACTTCGCAAGAAGAAGGGCCTTTTCTTTCTTATTTTATATCCAGGTGTTATTTTATTGTGAATCTGTTAACACCATGCATGTACTGTTATAATTGTAGCCTTTGTAATTAGTTACTTTATACGGATGAACGTATGTTGTTTTCAGTTGATCACAGAAGTTGAAACACGTTGTTGAAGATATAAACTCCCTGTTTCTGTAAATTTTCCTATTTGAGGTTGCATTACTGTGAGTTGTCTGATATTTGGACAGCTTTCTATTTAAAATTTTAAGTTTGTGCAATTTCATCTGCAGTTTTTCATTTTCAAATATTTTTTTGGAAATAATTTCAGGATACAATAGTCTTTACCACCTTCACATGTGAAAATATTAACAAAGGTTTACAATTAAACCAACATCGAGTTATTTTTCCAAATATTCCAAATGAAGACATACCGCATTTTATGAAATTGGGAGTACATTCGAGTTATTAGCATTTCGTGCGATGATGAGATTAAGTGTTGCAAAAGCATGGAAAACAAGAACTCATTATAACACTAGAAATTGAAAGTGACTTCATTGATATCAAAATCTGAAATTTTAAAATTTATATATTCCTTTAACGTAAACTGAAAACGGACAATTAATCTGTTTCAAACATTTTAAACTGTTACTATAATTATTGACTGTTTCACTAATTTTAAGGCTACAAAATATTAAAATGTGACAAGGAATTATAATTCTTTAGTTTTATTTTTATATTACATATATTTCACCTATTTAATTACGCATTCAAATTATTTATTGTAGCATATATAAATTTGTAGTTTTGTATGACAAAGTACTCTATTTTTGCCCGATGATATTCAAGGGAGAGTATGAAATAATATTATTATTATTATTATTATTATTATTATTATTATTATTATTATTATTATTATTATTATTATTTAATTTTCAGTATCTTGGAATGACGCATGGTTATCACAGTATTATGGAAGTACATACATGGATGTTTATTGCAACATCAGGATTTATTTTCTTTTTGACTGGGTTTTTCACACTTCCAGCAGAAGAGAATGCCTATGGCATTAAGAAACTGCAATTTGTTTATGGATTGAACAAGGTCTTGTACTGGTCTGTCATGTATCTTTCATTTCTGTTGGTGTTTTCCCTTGTTGCAGCAGTTGCATTGCTTTTCGTGGCAATTCATATTAAGGAAAGCTGTAAGTGTATCTCTTTAAATTTTAAATTTCATAATTTGCTTATAATACTGCTTCCTAATCCTTGATTAAGCTTTTATTAATCATACATAAATGCAATCGTATTTGGGGATGAATTTACCAGCAGCTTTTGAAAACATTCTTCTACTTCTTTGATCAAACGTACTTTTTTCTTTTTAGTGAGGCCTAAACACTGATGTTCAAGTTTGACACCGGCCAAGAATAAAAAAACTCAATTTGATAATCAACATTTACTGAAAGCGGTAATGAAATTCAATTCCAAATACTATTTTTTTTAGTTGAGGCAAAGCTTACATTAGATGTGCATTACTTTAGAAATGAATTATAAAATTTTCTAAACTGGTGCCATACAAAATATAATCAAGAGGAGAATTTTCAAATGGGAGAGAATTCATTTCTTACCCTTGTTTAATTTCAATTTCAAGCAATATGGGCAATCTCTACGGTTCAAGAGAAACATTTCCCATGTTTAACCCACAAACGCCCAAGACCAGTTAGAAATGAAATTTTTGAGTTTTACGTCCCACGGTTATGCCGGCTCGGCTAAAGGAGACGGTGATGATGAGTAATGAATGAAATGGTGGAATGAAGAAAGTGGGAGGAAACGGGAGAACTCCGAGAAAACCCACGCACACTGTGTTTGTCCACCACAAAGTTCACTTGGCGGGAGCAGGGTTTGAACCCGAGACCCCTAGCACCAGAGGTGAACGCCCTACCACTGAGCCACCGCGGCCACCCAAGACCAGTTAGGTAACAAAAATTTGCATACACTAGCAACTGCCTGAACAATACCGTGTTACATCGAAAACCTGAGAAGAGAAGTGAACGAAACTCTTACAAGAGAACGGGTAGTGTGCCTGAAGTGGAACAACGGGTTTTTTTTTTTTTTTTTTGCCTAAATGAATGATATAGCCCATGTAACGTAGTGAAACATAAAGTGGGTCACTGGTGGCACAAGGGGCGTTTGTCGGTTAATGAAAATCCAAGAGCAAAGTAACTAAAAAAAATTGAATTGTCCCTTTTTGTCTGGTTTAAAGTTCAAGCAACAGGTACTACTGAGAATTCTCGTAGAATCTCACTCAACATTGCATTAAGTCGGGGAAAATTAAGTGAAGTTAAATTTTTTTTAATTTAAATATAGAGACGAATTTTCCTTGACTCCCATGAATAATTTCAATCCTAAGCAATAGGTTGCATTGGAAAGCCTCAAATAAAGCATGCATTTCTATATTTTATTGATTGATGAATGGAAGTGTCATGGATGTGGTTACTTGTCCCTGTCAACACTCCCTTCAATTAAAATGTGAGAATATTTAGGAAACGTTTGGTTAGCCAGTTTTTACCTCTTGTTCCCCATAATTTCAACACCAAGCAATAACTCTGCTCGACTTTTGATAGAAACTAGTAATTTGAATCCATTACGATGATTCCTATTCCACTTTAACTGTATTTTATACAGGCTCGGCGTTTGCTAAAGCAAATACAGCACCAAGTAATAAAATAAACTCTCGTTAAAGGCAAGATATGTTTAATGAAAATGGGGTAATTTTTAAACAAAAGTATAGTAAAATATATTTGTAAAAGATTGGGTAAATTGATGTCCTTAAACTTGACTTATTTAAGCTGCAAGCATCGAAAATGACTGGAAAACTTTGAGAAAAGTATATGTCGTGTTTAATCAAAATCGAATAATGTTTACAACAGTTATCAAAAAAAAAAATATCACGTTACGTATGTACGCAAAACGTCGAAGTTAAGAGTGAATACGAGTATGCTCATCTTTTATATCCATATCTTTAATTCTTGACCGGTTTCAACTTTAAACAATAGATTTATTTGTGAGATACAAAGAAGATAATTAATATGTTTTAGTAAAATCAGATAATTTTACGTAAGCTATGTTGCAACAGATATGCAAATACATGAACACTCAAATATGTACCACTATGAGCAAAATAAATGACGCGTCTCTTTGTTTTGACGGTTTTTTTGAAAATGTCTCAGTTCTCTTTATATGTTCGAAATTTCGGAAGGTTTCCCCAGCAGGACAGGTTAATAACAAACCCGTTTTTAATATTTGTGTTAAATATTAGCTTAAAAAATTAGAAGCAAAAAAAAAAACATTAAATCGACCGAAATCTCGAGAATTACCAACTCTCCTGAAGTGGGAAATTTTCAAGAACGCGAGGGAATTCTACACTTCAACACGAAGGAACGACATCTATATCATTGAGAGAAATGTGGATTAAATCTACAAACGAAACTCTTTACGAAACATTTTTAATGTGTCTCATTACGTGCATTATCTGCAAACTCCAAATATATGAATCTATGCTAAGTATTAAGGTATAGATAGAGCAAAAAGTGGAAATTGCTTATGGAAAAGGACGAATTGGTAGCGCGACCGTAATGAAAAATCGTCTTTACTGTAGAACAGGTTCAGTTCATCTAAAAAAAAACAAATAGCTCAGTGGAGTTGCTGTTAAACTGTGCTAGCGGTAGGACGTGTTGGCCGGTGCAGTGTTTGTTCGCAGTTTGACGTGCTTAGCTTTACCACTACGTGTGGTTTATTTGTGTAAGTGACTAAATGTTGTAAAATATTACAACGTCTCAGCTCGTTAGAAGAAATACCATGAAATGTGTATTTGACAAGGAAAAACGTAGTAATCGCCCGTCACCCATCGCTATTCATAAATGGATCGAAAGTTTATTTAAAGAGGACTGCCATGACATTATTGCGCTCCAACTTCGCTCTGATGAATATGCTGTGTTTGTGACCTTTAATACTGATGCCATTTTTGAAAAAGTGTTAAGTAAGCTCGAACCTACGGTACCATTTAAACATAGTGACGGTAGTACCTCTTTTGTCAAACTTGTCAACGCAATGGAAAATATTACCAGGGTAAGAGTCTTTAATTTACCTATTCAACTAGATAATAACGTTATTGTGCAAATTTTGACTGAATATGGAACAGTGAAAAATATAACCAATGAAACATGGTCTCAAAATTATCCCCTTGCAGTGTCCAATGGAATACGAACTGTAAACATTGTCCTTAAAAAACTTATCCCTTCACGTTTACTCTTTAACGGCTTTCGTGGCTTCATATCATATGAAGGCCAGCCTGTAATGTGTTTTTTTTTCTGTCATTAACTCTCCGCCTTAGTGACTGTGATAAGAAAAGAAAACAAGAACTGAATGGCTTTCATACGTCTCAAACATTCGATTTACCGAGTTTTTCGCCCCACTCCGCCCCACATCTAGCGCACCGCCGCTGCCTTTACAAATGTCATCCCTCGGCACTATTCCAAAAAAACCTTGTGAACAACATGTGCAATTACAACCAAACAGTTCAGAATCAGTAACTGACACCTCTACTACGATTGCTGCTCATACGGATGACAACTCTGATTCCACATCTGGTCTTATCAACAATGCAGCTGAAGAAACACATACACCTAATGTTAATGTTAATGACCTTGAAAGTGTTGCTAATATCGATACTTCGTCTGGTCCCCCTGGTAAACAGCCTGTTGGTACTGAGGACTCCCTCCAAGCTATGAAACAAAAAACTGCTATGGAATTCACTACACCTACTTCAGATACAGACGGTAGTGACCTTGACCTGGAAAGTGAAACAACAGACATTCCTGATACAACAAGGGAATTACGTTCACGAAAGAAACGTGGCTCGCGTGGTTCTTATTCACAACCTGTGAATGTCATAACAACTCGAAAGAAGAAAAGACGTGGTGCTTCAATAACTGAATATTTATATCACGACGATACTGCATCAGGTGTGCTCACTGACCTTCAAGATTTGTAAACACTTTTTTCGCTTTTTTGTTGTCAGTGTGACTATATTGACGTTCTCGTCTTCTGTTTATAGTAATACGTTGATATGTTCCAATCTTACATTTGCTTTTTTGTTTTCTTACTTATAACACTGTACATTACACGTATTATTTCCCTCAATGTAAACCGTATGCAAAATAGTGTTAAAAAAGAATTGTTTAAAAAAATGTTTATGATTATGACGCAGATTTTATATGTCTTCAGGAAATAATCTCCGATGAACACTGTTCCATCTCTGGTTATAAGAGTCATGTTAATATTGGTGTACATGGTTTTGGTACTGCTATATTAGTGAAAGAAGGAATACAAATTCGTATACATTTTCGATACAAAACATGCAAAGAAGGAATACATTTTCGGTAATCATGTCGAATATGTTCCTTGGGTGGGCTTCTTGAGGTCCGGCAAGAATACAATAGCCTGGTCATTAAGACTCTCAATTTCTACACATAATTTTACAGTATTCGAATTGTTTTGGTATTTCAAAGCGAGATCCGCGCACGATTTTTTCAGGTCCTCCGAAGATATTTCACACAATGAGCTTCCTTTGAGGAAGCTGAAATCCTTCTTTGCTTCTTTGAGCCTGTCCATTCTACTAAAGAGTTCTTCCCGTAAGAGGTCAAGAAGTTTGAAAAAAGATTGTCTAAGGAGATCGATCCTCTTCAGTAAAATTTTGCTTCATCCTATCCTGGCATTCTCTTCTTCAAGATACACTTTTCTCTGAACTGACCTTCCACATCTATCAAATTAACGGTAACCTTTGCTTCCGACAGCCATCTGTCAAATCCATAATTCTGAGCCTGGAGATTGTGTTCAAAAGATCAGATAAGAAATCAAGAGACCTTTGTAAAGTAAAATCCTTATTCTCAGTGTTTCTTCCAGACATGTTTCTAGGGGACACTGCCCCTCCCCCCACACCGGAGGAGACCAAAATAATACGTTTGTAATATAATAATAAATAATACGACTTTTCGGACCCAAGAGGAACGGGAATGGGAATGGCGGAAACTTCATAACGAGAAACTACATAATTTATACGATTTACCAGACATTGTTAGGGTCGTCAGATCTAGGAGGCTCAGGTGGGCAGGTCATGTAGCCAGAATGCAAGAAAGTAGATATGCGTTCAAAGTCTTAACTGGAAGACCACTCGGAAAACGACCATTAGGAAAACATAGATGCAGACGGGAGGACATTATTAAGATGGATCTCACAGATATAGAAATACAAAGTAGAAACTGGATCCAGTAGGCTAAGAACAGAAGTCAGTGGAGAGCTTTTGTGAACGTGACATTGAGCCTCCGGGTTCCGTAGGCCATAGAGTTAGTTAGTTAGTTAATATAATAATAAATAGAATAGTACCGTGTGAAAATAATGTGTGCCTCTCCGAGTACTAACTGTGCCCCAAAGGAACGTGTTTTTTTTTTAAAAAAAAAACTGTGACTCAAAATACTAAATCAAATACAAATTTCAGATCTTTGATTGATTTCATTAAGTTTAGGCAACTGATTTGACTTATGAATTAGAGGAAGTGGTTATAATTTCACCAAATGCTGCGAGAACATTTTCAGTTCAGATTTCCTCCCACTTTTTTCATTCCACCAACCATCCCATCATCGTCCATACAGCCTTCCAAACTTGTAAGCGTTAATCTTATCTCGAAATGGCGCCCCCTACATGCTCTCTACTAGCTGCGCCCCGGGGCAAATGCCCCGAATTGCCCCCCCCCCCCCCGTAGATTCGGCCCTGGGTTGTGGAATTAATTAAATAACAAGTAACTATCAGCAACTAACAAAAATTAAATTTTGAAAACATTACTAAAAATATATAAAACATTCATCAATATTAGTCAATCAACAAAATCTGTCACCAGCAGAATTTATAACGAACTACTCTCAGCATCGGATTTTAACTCCCTTTGTTTGCCTTCTCTTACTCTTAAACATTATTTCTCTTGCAACTAGCTTTCTTTTTACTTTCACTTGTATAGTTCTATACTTCTGTTCACCTTTCGTAAATGACAGTATGTTACATCTTAGTTAAATCACAGAAACACTGTACTGTATTAATGACAGCGCCTCAGTCTTCCACCGCCCGAAACAGAGAGTAAAAACTGTTTTTCATAAGACTTAAGCTCCTTGCACTGGCGTCTGCTGAGTGGGAGTCTTGGAGGGGGAGGCCTAGGAGGGAAAACAATGCAGCCACCACATCCAATATTGCAACGTCGTAATGACGTTGCTCAGTAATTAGACATATTCCAATGTAATCACATAGCTGAGAAAATAATAATATAAATTAGGAAATTTTAGATTAGAAAGTTTTTTTGTACCTAATGTACGTAAATACGGGACATTTTGTCGTCCCGGGAAAATTTTTCGGGCCACCGGGAATGGTAGTGAAAAAACAGGACAATCCCCTTTTTACGGGACGGTTGGTCACCCTAACCTAATGTCTTGCTGGGATAAAAGACACTCATCTTCCCTGTGCTTATAGATGTAGACCCACTCGAAGATATCTTATATATATTTAATGTTGAGAAGTGTCCGAGCTTAGACCATGTACAATGGAAAAAGTAGCATGGCAAAGATTACAGTTAACTTCATACTTCAGATTCGTTGCTTGCAGAAAACAAAGGGTAGTTATTCTTCAAATTGGAAGAAAAAGTGCATTTCCGTTTAGGCATTTTTGTTGAGACAAAATTGGAACACTTCACTTGTGATGTATTTTATTAACAACAGTTTACCTCGTGCATTTAATCAAAGAATGCGTATTTCCTTGACTGATGACGGACAACTGCAACTCTACGCTGCGAGTCTATTGGCTTGTTTGCTATGAAATCGGAGAGGGTGGTGTGATAACTTGCTCCAAGCTGTTAAATGTCACAGCTCTTCTTCATTCACTAGTAACAAGTTTCCAGCCAATGTAAAGGTTTGTGATTTTTCACTTTTCTATAAGCTGATATTGAGGGCAGAAATGGGACGGGATGAAAATACGGGACATTTGTTGTCCGTATTGTCCCGACTAAATTTACGGGGACAGGGGACATGCTGGTCCAAAATCGGGATTGTCCCCTTTTTCACTTGACGTATGGCAGGCTTGACATTGTATCTATACGATTAGTTCTTGTTTGAATGTTTATTTTGCACTTGATCTTTCTAGATTTCCTTGTTTATAATAAAGCTACTTCTTCATCCAGTTACTCAATTTGGTTTATTAAATCTACTGATTTGTCATTGTTAATTCCGTTATTGCTATCATCTTTTTACGTGCTGATTCATTACTGACTACTGATCCTACAGACTGGTTGATCTCTTAACGTAGGTCTATCGTCTCTAAACGTCTCAAAATTATATTAATTTGCCTGTTTCTAAATAACATCACTATCCATGGCTTTGGATTCTATATTGTAGCAAAAGAAACACTGACCAAAGTTTAAACACACACTGTATTTTAAATTATAATGTGTGACGGTTTCGAATATCTAACATACACTTCATCAGACACTGTTTCTCCAGCTCATTCCTTAAGACTGTCTCATTTCAAATGTTAATGAGTGAAATTTGTACTATTATACACTAAAATTAATTTTGGTTTGATACTTCATAAATATTAAACTTTTTATTAGTTGTAAATTCAATTTAGGTACTGTTTTTAGTGCTGTTAATTCTCTTCAAATTTGACGCACTTGATTTCCATTACAGAAATAATTATGAATACCTTCTTAGCCTCTGACACATCGTTGGCTAAACAATAGGCCTTTTGCTTAAACCTTTTAATATAGGTTTCCATGTCAGCCTCATCAGGATAAAAAGTTCAAAGAATGCAATATGTTTTGATGTTATTTCTTACAAATTATTACTCCTTTTTCTTCCTACACACATGTTGCACTTTCATAGCGCCCTCTGCATATTATCTATTTTCAATCCCCTATACAATGGAAGAATTTATTACACGATATCTGGGTAATGTCATTACATGTATCATTGGCGGAGCGTGTGAGACGTTCAACTTGACGTGAGTGGGCTCAGCTCGCGCCCCGGCACGAAGTTTAGTACTCAAAGATGCCGAAGTGAGAAACGAGCTCATACATCTGTTGGTGCAAATTTCCGCTTGAAGCTAATGAACACAGGTCCCGCATCAAATATTCGTCATTCAAAATTTAGGGCGGAGGGAAATCTACAAGTGCTTCGGGGGATGTTCGCGTGATATTACAAAGACAGACATCTCGAGGACATGTTCATACGAAATTACAAAGATAGGCATATAGCGAAAGTATTTAACTCGACTTATAATCTGAACCGTTTTGAAAGAAGAATTGAATTTTCGTCCATGGAAATCAGGTTACTCCAAGGAATTAGTGATACAAAAATGGGAACGAAAGTTGGAATATAGGGAGATAATGCTTGATTGTTATAATAAAGATTGACCCGATGTCTTCAATAATATCTTATGAATAGATGAAGCCATGTTTTATATTGGGGTTTGTCTAAGACACAAAACTAAAATAAATTCTTGATGCAGTAGAGATATGAATTAACCAAGTTTTCGCAGAGGTACCACTTTAGTATCTGCCCAACCGTTTACGGAAACTGATGAATAATAGTGTTCTTTATGTTGAGTTTAAGCAATGCCAAACAATTCTTATATTGTAAAGAACAAAATATTTCTTTCATTAAAATTAATTAAGAATTTAAAGAGTGATAAACTATTATGAAAAACATAAATTCCGAACACCCTATATACATTTTCCTGTATTATCTTTTTGTGCTATGTTGTGTTGTGCTAATTTTAGAGTTGCTTTATTAACACTGAACATTTTTTCTGAGACATATTTTTGTTTTCTTTTCTAGCTTCTGTGCTTTTCCTCATCCTGTTTATGTACGCTTTTAGTCAAATACCGTTTCTTTTTCTCCTTTCATTCAGTATAAAAGGAGTTTGGTTACGGTATGCTAACGTCAGGTTCGGAAATTTAACTTCAGGTAAGAAATAACTTTACCATATTTTTTGAACGAAGTTCTAGAAAGATATTCATTTACTCAGTGGCGAATAGGGTAGGCCCGTTAAACTAATAACATAAATGACATTTATGTATCATAACATTTTAAAATTATAGTCAATTCAATTTTTCTTATTAAGTTAAACAAAAGAAACTACCAAATCTATTTTAAAGAACTTTCTTAGCTGCATTTCTAACATTGTTTAGAGTTAAATTTAGGTGCATGTATAGGGGAGAGCGGGGCTAGTTGATACGGGGCAACTTGATACATAAGGCTTTACAACGTGTCTATAGGTCGCAGCACCTGTCCGCTCACACCACTCGTTCGTTACATGTTAATGCACGTTCTTATGCAGTTTGAGTTTTGAAGAGTGAGAAGAAGGAATGGTTCAGTGGCTTTTGTGTTTTGTAAGTCAAAGTAAATTTCTGCACACAACTTCTAGTGAGTCTACCGTCACTCTGTTTTTAATTCATGGTAAGTTAATTGTTTCGTTTTATACAATACCATTTCTCTTCTAAGTAACCTATAGCATTAAATAATTTTGCTGTTCATTTTGTTCAGACGTAACAACAACGACGACTATTGAGGCAAGTTGATACAAACTGAAAGGGGCATGTTGATACAGTGTATCAACTTACCCCTTATGGCACTAAAGCGTTCTTTGTTTTTTCTTCTATTTTCAGTGGTGAATGATGGTTCATACGTATGTCAGGAAAACAACAAGGCATAATGCATCTAAGGAAGCTTACGCGAATGCTGCGAGAGAAGTTGCTGAAGGAGTTTCTCTCAGAAAAGCTGCCACAGCGTAAGGAATAGATTTCAATACATTGCAACGATTTATGAAAAAAGCAGCCGCATCACGGACAATTGGATACGCTAAACGACAACTCGTATTCTCGCAAGAGCAACACGCACTTGCCTCTTATGTCCAGTGTTGTTCTGAGATATATAATGGCCTTTCACCTAAGGACATACGTATCTTAGCTTTCGAATATGCTTCAGCTAATAAGATAAATGTTCCTCTCAACTGGACAAATAATAACGTAGCTTCTAAAAACTGGTTCACAGGATTTATGAAACGACACCCAAGGTTATTTTTCACAGAAGCCGAAGCTACAAGTCTAGCAAGAACAACGAGCTTCAGCAAGCATAATGTTCAGTTGTTTTTCAATAATTTGAAGAGTGTGATAAGTCGATTTAACCTTCAGTGCGAAAATATATGGAATGTTGACGAAAGCAGCTTAACAACGTACACCGACCTAGCAAAGTAATTGCTGAGAAAGGGACAACACAACTAGGTAGAGTTACGTCTGCGGAGAAAGGTGAATCACTTACAATAGTGTTCCCAGGAATTGCAGTCGGAAAAACAGTACCGGCTCTCTTCGTTTTTTTCTAGAGTATTTTTTACAGAACATTTTAATGTTAATGGACCAACAAAGTGTATTGGAGCTGCTAATTCGTCTGGTTGGGTTACAGGTTCCTTATTTCTACAATTCATGAAGCATTTTTACAACATATTCGTTGTACGAAAAAACATCCTTGTTTTTTGCTGCTAGACAACAATATTTCTCATTTGTCAATTCTTGTGATTGATTTCTGTAAAGAAAACGGTGTCGTATTATTATCCTTTCCAACACACACTACAAACCGACTTCAACCTTTAACAAGAGAGTCTACGGCCCGTTTAAGAAGTTCTTCAACGCAGCTGCTGACAATTGGATGACAATTAACCCAGGAAAAACCATGACAATCTATGACATGACGGGGCTGGTTAAAGAAACTCTTCCAAAAGCAAGTACCCCATCCAACTTAATAGCAGGAGTCACATCAACTGGAATTTAGCCACTGAATGATAATATATTTAGTAACGAGGATTTCTTGTGTTCCGCTGTAACTGATAGAGAGTTTGGACTATGGAATAATACCGGAACCGGAAGTACTTAAAAACCAGTTAAAGAAAATGAATCAGCAATACATCCTCAACCTTCAACCTCTGGGATAGCTCTAATGTTGAAAAAAGTGAAGAAATCAGTGATGATTCCTTAAGAGATCCGTCCATACTCTAAGCATCCCCAAGAATTGAGAAAATGTAAAGTAAGAAGAAAATGAAATCAAGTATCTTACAAATACACCAGTGAAAGAAGCCATCCGTGTCGCAGCGCATACAAAACAACGGAAAATAGGACAAAAAATAGAAAAATTCAAACGCTAATTAATAGTGAGTGATGAAACGAAAACTAAGAAAGGGAAAATACCCAACGATAGGATGCATTACAGTTCTGAATACAGAGTGAAGACTGTCTCTGCATTGTCTGTTTTGGACCTATTCAAATTCGAAACCAGAATCTGAGTGGGTGCAATAAACCAGCTGTATGAATTGGGCACATGCCTCATGTGTAAAAGATGATACTATATTTTCTCAGTGCATTCACTGTAAATCAAATAGTGTAGTTTCAGAGAGTGAACAGACTATTACAACAACATTTCAACTTATTTGGCCGACTTGTAAGAACTTGTAGTTTCTCTCAGTTTAAACACACACACATACTCACACATGTTTCAAAAGTTAAAATTGTTCTTTAGCCTACTTCTAGTTTTGAGATTGACATTCATTACACAAGTGTTGTTTAGTTTGTCAGTTTTCTTAAATATGCAATTTTGTAAGACGTAATACAAACGTTACTTGCTGAGTACTGCGAATCTGCCTATAGTTGGTCGATTTATATGCTGAGAGATTATTGTTGGTAATCACTTGTAATACAGTTTTGAAATTTATTTTGAAGTTTTTTTTAAGTGTAAATGTTGCTTACAGTTAATAAATAATAAACAATGCATCTAATACCACTTATTGCTTTTCCATGTTAAATTCTGTATAAATTTACACTTTCTATATGTAGAGTATCAACATGCCTAGTAGCATATCATCCTCACTACGAGCGCAATTTCCTCTCCCAGTACTTTGACCAGCACAGACGGACCCAGCTAATTACAGAAAATTACAGAGCGCAAAGTATTCCCTTAATAACAATGCTAAAGTGAGATTGAGTAGGGTGCTTTGAGCATAGGATTTTATGATGTTATAACCATAAGGTTTTAAATGATTAGAAAATACATTTACAATTTAAACAATCCTCATTGCCGCATAAAGACTTACAGTTAATAAATATAATTCTATAACAAATTCGGTTATATTCATTTTGGTATATATGTAATTTTCCGTTTTTAATATTTCTTTTAAGATGTTCATAATGCTTTTTGTATCTAGATGGTCGTTTTAATAGAGCTTTTTCTTCTTCTTCTTTCGGTGATAAAAAAGCATAAATTTCTCCATTAATAATTACATAATCAAAAATATCTTGTAGCCCTTCTAAATGAGTACCTTTAATTATAGTATATTTAAAGTCTGGTTTATTTTTCAACATTCTATACATTTTTTAGCATTTGGATATGTTGGGTTTATTTTAAATTTTTTGACACATTAAACATGTTAAGGGTGATAATGTTTCGTACAGACATTCACGACAAAGAGAATCTTTTTCTATATATCTAAACTGAGCTTTATATTTTTCTTTCTTACATTTCTTACAAATTTTAGTTTTACTATTTTCTTTGTGTTTTAGTATTATTATGATTTTCTATATCTAGTAAGTATTTGTTACATGGTTCACAAAGTGTCTTATTCATGTTTGTAAAATATAATAATTTTTATATTTAAATTTCATTTTTGTTATATTATCCCTGTGAAAACTTTATAGTTATATCCATAAAGTTATTTGACGAGCACACAGGAAAACACAAAGCATTTTACATAAGGTCCAACTAACTACACATAGCGCAAAGTATTTCCATAACTACAATGTTAAAGTGAGATCGCATAGACTTTTATGACATTTAAAGTCATAAAAACTTACATCTAAAACTTACAACTTATAGTGCTGTCTTTGGTTGAAAAAATAGTTTTTGTTTGGTGCAATTCGGTTTACAAATAGCTGAATAATAAGAGTTTAAAGATATATATATTGTCCCTATCTCACTTGGCACATGCATATACATATACACTCTCGCTCAATCGCACACACACCTTCACAATATTAGCTGTCGAGCACACATATACATATATAGCAAAGAAGAAGGAGGAAGTAAAACCTGACTAGCAATCCGATTCTTTTTTCTTTTTTCCTTCTCAGCTCTGAACGAAAGAGAGGTTTGTGCAATAGAAACAGAGAGAAACATTAACAGCGAAGTAACGGCGCTGTATTCTTCGCCTCCCATATAGATAACATTGGATTTAACGGCTATACATAACTCAGGCGATATATTCATCGCTGAACTTTCCTCTCGTAACGGCCAGCTTTCAAGCGAATGCATTTTCGCCGTTAGCATCCTTGTTGGCAGAGTTAGCATCTAGTTCCAAAACGTGCCACATACATGCCCAAGTGTTCCATGTACAAAATGTATTTCTTGCATTTCCTCCTCTCTTTCTCCAACACATCTCTAGAGTTGAAGCATTCAGCGATGCCAGATTTAAATAACTAAGTTGTAGCACAGATTCTAGAAACAGGGTTGGAAACTAATTCTTTTTAACATGTTTTTCTAGAATTGTTAAAATTACGAATTAAGCTTTGAAACTATTACCAATGAACCACCATCAAATAAGGTAAACATAATATTTTTTGGAAACGATAACGAACCCTGTCATCAATGGCGTATTGGGGGGTGCTATTTTTTAAAATCGTTATATCTCTGTTGTTTATTAACCGATTTTCAAAATTCAAACAGCAATCAATAGAGAAATAAATTTACTATTTTTGAGTGTCCAATTGGTTGCTTACCTTTAAAGATACGATTTTAATTTTTAATAACTTTACTAATTTTTGGCACATTTGAAAAATAAAAAATACTGTCATAATCTACATAAATTTCTAAGACATTTTAAAAGAATAACATTTTCCCCAAAACTTAAAAATAAACCCGTAAAAATTCCCGAAATTTTTGAATTTGTTATATCTCCGTTGTTTATTAACCGATTTTCAAAATTCAATCAATAGAGAAATAAATTTACAATTTTTTGAATGTATTGTGGGTAGTATAACTCTAAGGACACTATTACAAAACTCAAATAAATGTCTTATTTATGTATAGAACTTTAAAAAATTGAATAACATAGCGCTGTGTAAGTCTAACGATCTCAATTTTTATACTCTTGAAACCATAAAAACACTTATACACTTAAAACATACTTAAAATTACAAGTTTCATTTTTGTTATTTTTAGATTCATTTCTAAAGTAAAACTGATGTATTTTATAACCATTATCTAAATCTTTCAAACCTTCATACTTAACAAACACCTTATATTTTTTCACGTCTTTCAACACTTGCTCAGTATCATCATTATATCTTTGTGGTAATAATGTCTTATATTTCTCATCTAAATGTACTAAAACTCTTTGACCATAACGTTGTGTTTGAATCAATTTCCATGTTATCTCGTATGGTTCACCTTTTTCTAACTCATCTATGCGAAGGAATCTCAATGCTTTAACGTCATTTTTCTTATTCAAATAGTTAGCCATAGCTTATTTATTATAAGGAAAGTGTTCGTTTTATGAAAAAATCATAAAACCGCTTCCCCCATTTAAAAATTACGTGCAGAATTCAACAGTTGGATAATTATTTTTTAGACCAGTGTATTTGATTTTTATCCCATCTTTAATGATCTCATCAATCATTTTATCCGTTAAGTGTTTTGTAAATCTAGGTGGAAGAAATACCTTAAACTCTTCCCATTCAACTAAAATGCTCTTTCCAAACTTAGTTTTAATATTTTCCTTTTTCACAATTTTATATTCTGTATCTAATTCTAATTCTCTTAATCCAGTAACTTGTTTTTGCTCAAGACTTCCAAGTTTATTTAAAAGCTTAATATGACTCTCCATCGTATTTATTATATAGAAAATCATGATCACTCTTCAATTTTTATTTTTAACAAAAACTTTTTAATCATTTTTGCTAATTTTAGAATAACGTTTATGGAAAACGTCCATAAACATTACAAAAAATACATTTAACTATCTAAACCTCTTCTACTACTTTCTCATTCTTAGGATCGTATGTAAAGTTCTTTTGTCCAATTAAAATCGCATAGCATATAGTATTATCAGCCACAGATTCTGCAAAGTCTACTACAATCTTTATGTTTGTTCTCTCATTTACCGATACATTCTTCCTCTTACTACAATTAAACACATACATTGGTCTATTATCTATAAACTCTTTAGGATCATAGTACATTTCGGTATTACAACATTTTATTCTCTTAAATGCAGTATAATCTTCATACATCTAAAAATAATCTCTGTTAGCAATATCTAACATTTCTTGATTCTTTTGGAAATACTTAATTCCTTAAATTCTTAAGATAGATATTCTTTATCTTACAATGATCGAACTTACTTGCATCTGCTGTTTGTTTACCATTGCTATCAGTTTGGAACATTACAACTACGAAATCAGGCATATCAAATTGTCTAGAATTTTAAATTGAGTAGTAACATCGAACGCCAAGAAAGAACCTACGACAGTCTTCTGAACACACTGATAAGTATGGAATGAAAACATGATTTTAGGTTCTTTAAGAATATTCAACTTTAACTGGCTTTCGTAATTAGATTCATATTAAATAATAGGCATTCTTATCTCCATATTCTTTATTGTTATTTTCCCATCATGAGGAGCTGTTGCACGTACTCCTGTTCCAGCCCATTTGTACAAGACATCGTTATTGTTATTAGCTTTTGTAAATATTATTCTCAATCCACCTTTCCACATAACCTCTTTATAATCTCTTTAAAAGCCGGGAATTAATCTTAATGGGTACAAAACGCTAAAGTCCTTTCGTAGACCAAGTTTATCATCTGTTTCAAATCCAGCTTGTTTTAGATATTCAACTTCTGGTTTGGAAATCTTTAATGTTCCTATAGCTGTAGATGTTATTCCAGGTATTTCAATCTTATCTATAACAACTCCATGCGTTCTAACCTCAATTTGAGAAAAGAAGAATGGTAAGAAGTTATCTACAAGTTTTATAGTATCATTTGCACCAAATGTTCCTCCAACTGATGCACCAACAACTTCAAAAGTCATATGACAATCTGCTTTGTGTGGATGTATGAACCCATCCCCCACATCGAAATCAAACTCAATATTTTTGTTAGCTTCATTCAAATTATTAAATGTTCTTGTGTTAGGTTTAAAATTCTGTAACTCGTAACTCTCAATACTATCCATTTATTATAAAGAAAATCTTGAAACAACGCTTTTATGGAATGTACCCATAAAAGAATTATACATAATAACATTTAAAAACTTATAATCCCCATCCCAACTTAAGAGGGAGAAGGAGTGCACCACAGCGGCCGGAATATTTGTGTTCAATTTAACATGGGATCTCAACCATTTATTAGGCAAATCATGGTTTCATTTCGTTCTTTCGCAAAAATGTCTCAATAGCTCACTCAATATGATGCATCTCATTTTAAAGGTGGAATTTGAACGCTGTGCGTGATATTTTCTTCTTATAAATACAGATAATTATAATCCAAATTCCCATAAGAAAATGATCAAAATTAGAGGGAAAAGTCTTCTGTTTTTTTACAGTAAGGAAAAGTGCTAAAAGCTTCGGACTTTTTTGAAAATGGAGTACTATCTTTGTATTTGTGCGCTACTGTACTATTTTTTCGCTGTTTCCAAAGACATTCATTACACAAACGATGAGAAATTATATCCTTCATTATTGAATCTACAGAAATCAGAAATCAGATTTTTTCGTGTTCACGTACTTGGCTGTCTAACTGCTAGATGGCACTATAGTCATTCCTCATCCCACTTTCTTTGTCAGCGGGAGCCAGTCCTTTTGAAAACCTACTTTGAACTTCTTAACAGGGGCGGGAGGAAGGAAGTCGTTGTGAAGAATGGGAACTTCAAACACGAGGAATGGCAAAATTTATGACCTCTTTAGTTGATGGTTTCTGTTTCAGCAGTACAGTGTATTTGTAGATGGTTTCTATGAGAAGAAGTAATTTGTGTTTGTAGCGATAAAGTCAACCTTTCGACAGAGATTTGTGAAGGAGAAGTCGAACCAAAGTCTTCGTTTATCTGTTCCAAGAAAGAAATGAAAACTTCCTGCAGGACTGAGAATATACATACAAGAGAAAAGATAAAATACATTATTATAATCTTATTATAATAATCTAGTAGATTAATCCCCGAAATATTCTTTGTTTACCTGTCAAAAAATCAATCCAGGATATGATCAAGGGAGGAGCTAAACCATAGTTTGTCCCTTTATCCAGAGTAAACAGGATTGAAGCCCATTTTATCCAGTGTATACCTGAACGTCAAGGGGGGGGATATAGCCTCTATAGCCACCCTTGGATCCGCGCCTGTATGTGTATACTGTTTACAGTGCCGGATTTACGTATAAGCTAAACAAGCTATAGCTTAGGGCCCTGCTCTCTTGGGGCCCAAAAATCTAAAGAAAAACTGGATATACATTTCTAAAATATAAGAAAATTAAAAAATAAAATAAAATGTATATATACGTAGCAACAATGCTTCCTGCTGTGTAGCCTACGTTCATGTAATTAATGGGGCTCCTTCTGCTAGTCTGCTTCCTAAATTATCTCTAGTTTGTTCATTTCTGTATGTAGGGTGCCTATGTTCATCTGGACACATAAAGGACCCCATTACCTTAAACAGCTTGGGGCCCCACTAAACCTAAATCCGACTCTGACTATTTATGCATGTTTGCTCCCTCTCTTTTCGAAGCAGTGTTTCTTTGATATTGCTTCCAATTCCGGCAGGTTTTACCAAGGGGGGAAGAGTCCTTACTCATTCCAGGCATTCAAACTAGGGACTGGACTACTTGCTTCCAACATTCTGTCCCCCATGTATCCCGGTCTGAATCAATTGCCTAAAGCCCATAAAACATTCAAATTCAAATGTAGATGTTGTTCATCAGTGTCGACACCGAAATATTTCTCAATCAACGGTAGGGGTGTTTGGTATCCTCAATCTGTCTCCCTCTTATTAGCGGAGAAATACTCTATATTCGGTAGTAATTTTTATTTTAAAAAAAAATGTTGTTTAATGTATCGCATAGGAAACTAAATTTTAATATACCCTAATAGTATAGAAACGCACCATACGGTACCTTACCAAATAAACATCCTATGCCAAGGATGCAAACATTAACAATAATAATAGAAAAACACACTAATAAACATTTTAAAGACATTCTTTCATTAATCAAGTCGCACTTAAAAGTAAAAAACAATTTTGGTTATGCATGACTTAAAAAAAATGGGATGCGCTCTAATATAGGCTTACATACAGTTACTTTATAAATTCTTAAAATGACGCGCCCCATTCTTTTTATTTAGGCTTCCATAAATAAAATTATTTTTTAACTTTTTAGTGCGATTTTTTTTTTATTCGTTGGACACATTTTCCAAATCCTAAAGTGATATGCAACCAGGGAAATAAGGGCTGGTTAAAGGCTAGTATTTATTTTAGGATAAAATAGTTGAAAATAAAAACATATTAAAATTTGCTTTTAAAATAAATAGATATATTGCAAAGTATGAAAGTAAAAATGAAATATTGTATTGTCGCCGGACTTACGTCGCTCTGTGACAGTTCTTAGTTCTATGACGTCAGGAAATAAGTTCAATGTATACGAACACTTATTCAATGTTTGAAACAAACACCTGTTACGTCCTTGTACACTCATCTCCAAAATGATTGTCGCATATCTATAACTGTCTTCATGTAAGAATATAATGTAATACTGATTTTGCTGGGTACTTTTAATACTGATACTATGTGTATAATCGGGAAATGTATATGTGGTAAATTGCATAGTAAAATATTTATAAATACGAAAATTAGAATGAGTAAATCATAATGTTGCTAAATGGACACGAAAGTTTTATTTTCGTTTTATTGTTCTTATTTACTCCTTTTTTGACATGAAATTTGCAATTTGCATACATGTCTCTGCCGATTGTACACATACTAACATTATAAGAAATACCGGGTGGATTCGTTATCAAATTATATTCCTACAACAACATATTTATAGACATGCGACAATAATTTTGGACATGAGTGTACCTTCCTGAAGAAGGTGACACATCTTTTAATTCTATTGTTAATGAAGTGGTCTATTTCCCCAAATAGAAACCAATACCAAGCAGGGCATATGGTCCCTCCTGTCCTTCTAAGCCGGTACCCAAGGCTAAATGTAAAATTGCGCCCCTTTCCTGTTGTAATAGGAAAAATTCAGGATGGTCAGCTACTGGTATCGATCCCAGGATCATTCGAATGTGAAGGCGAGACAGAGGGTAAATCTGGTGATCATATTTTGAAAAGAAAATAAAGAAATGGATTCCACTAAAAAAGAGTCACATTGCCAATACATTTCAGATCTTTGTCTGGGTTTTCTGCCTTTCAATTCCAAGTTTTTTTTTTAAACCACGAAGGCCCAAAATAAATTAGAATATCGACTCTCCCGTTTTTTTTTTTTTAATATTTGCATGGTTCTTCATTTTATATCAGACTCTTCCTGCACTATTCCCGCGTTATTTACCATAGGTAGAATCCTTTGAGAAAGAGACAGGCGACAAGTGCTTCAGTTCTCTATGGTATGTTTGTGACCGTTGTAGATATTTGAGTGGCTGACGGCTGATATCATGTTGGTCCCTCTTACAATATCTCTGTATTTATTTTTTCTTCAGTTCTGTTTCTCTTTTAGCCAAAAGAAAGGAATTTCACTCCTCTGTCCCATTTACATCCGTAACCATCCCCCTCCTGCGCTGTCCAACTTTGACCACATGCAGGGGAAAACGAAGGAAAAGGAGGGGTGCCATTTGCTTTGACGGCATTTCAGCAACAACCCCATCTGTTGCCAAAATAAGGAAACACTTTGCACTGCGATATCTTCGATTTGTCAAGGTCACTTGACTCCCGCTGACTCTTAACCTTAGCATTCATAACAGTACCAACTCCAAAAGCAGCTAATCGTTCACCAATTGATGCATCACTACTAAATGCTCTTTTCCATGCCTTAGTTTCTAGTTCCTTATCTGCAATATGTCTTGACTCTGTATCTTTATTGTCTCTGTAGTATATATCGTGTTCTTTACAAGCCTCATCTAATGGGTTAATACCTTTATCACCTCTTTCTCATCTTTCTTGAAGCTTAGTTCCCGGACCACAATACGAAAATCCTGGAATATGTAATTCAAATGGGAGTTTATTAATCAAGTCATTTACTAATCCTTTCCCAAGCTTCTCATCATTCCAGAATCGTGGTGGTAATGTATTTAAGATCTTAATCAAAATAACCCATACCTTTTGGATCATTAGGAATAAATTGTAAAAGCTTATTATTAATCATACTCACTATACCTACTTTCTCATTATAAAAGTTATTATTACCAGCCTTTTCTTCTCCATCTAAAACTATTAACCGATCAATTAACTTTCTCACATAATCCATCCATATATATTCTTAAGGTAATTCGTTGTATATTTTTATTCCTTCCCCAGACTTTGGTGTTTAATTTCTTGTTAGTGTTGGAGGTAAATATGGCTTAATATAATCATCCCAAATAGGCTTGATAATATTAATGTACTTCGAAACTCTATTAGATGCTACTTTTTTTTATCTCGATTATATGTTTGGAAGGCAGCATCTGATTCTATTATTATTCCCTTGTACTGTTCAAAATCGTCATCATCATCATCTTCAATGGTTATATTAGTATTCATCGTTAACAATTCCCATAGACCTTCTGTTCCTTTATAAGTTTTACCATTAATTATCAAATCATCACCATTAACTTTAACTTCAGAATTTCCTATCTTTTTTATTATTCTTCCATCTTCTTCAACAGCTCTTATTCCAAATACATTATCATTTCTTTTACTATATTATTTTATTGCAATCTTACCAAATGATTGTGCTGTTGTTAAAGGCTCTACTCCTTCGACTTCGTCTTTAATTTGTTTTCTCATTTGTTTTATTTCTCCTGTTATATGTGTCACTACTACTTGGAGGACTATCATAAGTTATCTTTTTAGGTGTTTCTAGCAGACTAGGATCTATTGAAACCGCCTTATGTACAGCTGGAACAAGTTCAGTTAGTAGATTTTTATTTTGTTCTGCTACTACTTTGATCTCACTTCCTAAATTTTGGATAGCATCAATTACATGTTGTTCTTGCGTCTTAAATTTATCGTATATGCCTGCTCTTTCCTTTTTCCAAGATTTGAAGCCCTTTAACAAGAACTCCTTTAACTTAATATTCTTATTAATTTCTTTCTCATCCATTTATTATATAGAAGACGATCAAACGTCAATAAACATCAAAAAACGTGAAAAAAACGTAAAAACGTGAAAATCGTCAAACGTTTAAGAAGTATTTTATTTTGTTCCTATATTTACCATTGTTTACCTTCCTTGTCATATCAATTACTATAAAACCATAATCTTCTTGCCAACATTTTGTGCATATCTCTTTAAATTTATCATAAGGCATATCTCCTCCAACAAACTCGTTATACACATGTTTAAGATTAGTAAAATACGCATCTTGTCTAAATACGCATAGGAAGTTAACGTTATCTCTTATAAGCTGTTTAGGTACTTTTGAATATGTCTGTGCAAGATAGAAACAGTCTAAATGTCTATGTCTACCTCTCGTAAAGTAATATCTAACAGTATCTTGGTTCTCCAAAATGTAATCGTCAAACACAACTACAGAGTATTATTCACATTCATCAATAGGTACAATACAATCATTACTGCTTAAGAACGTTGCTATTTGCTTCTTGAACTTTAGTTCTGCTTTTTCAAATTGATCTTTTAATTGTTCATACTTTGGCTGATTCATGCTTTTAGAATATATGTAGAAGTAATTATTGTTTGACCAACCTGGCTGTAATAAGAAGTTAAATAACAGAAAAGTCTGACCACAGCCAGATGGACCCACAATATGGCACCGAATATCATGAGGTATAAGTTCTCCATTTCTTTTCTTAGCTGTTGTTTCTTTTATCATCTCTTTTACATCCCAATTAATAGTTTTCTTACTCATTTATTATAGAGAAAATTTTGATTCAGACCCGATAAATCGTCGAGCCCCTGGGTGTTAGCACCTTCTATGATCTTATATCTTTAAGTTGTTCTCTGATCTTATGCAACGTATTTTTTATATATTCTTCATCCATTTCGCCATTTAATGTTATCATCTCTAACTGTTCTTTAAATGAGTTAATACACGTGACAATGGTTTTATATTAATCTTTTCTTTTACTTATGTTTAACTTAGAAGACAAACCTGTTATAATAGCACTTCTACTTGCAAGAGACGTTGTTAATATAGAGTAAATTGTTACGGGTATAAAAATATTAATAAACCCAGTTGCTGCAGAAAGTATAACCGATAATGTAATCAAAGTGTAGTATGCATATCTAACAATTCGTAGTTTTCTCTTTTTCTTTTTTAAGCTGTATTCTAACTTTTGAATGATATCTTCTATTAACTTCATTACTTTCTCTCTTGGAATATCTCTGGTTAAATCAAATTCGTTCATATAATAAATGGCAAAGGTATTTAAGTTAATGAGTGATACTTCTGTTTTATAGAAGAAACTCCATTACGAATTAGACAACAGTAGCAAGTATTTAAGTATAGGACTAGTTTGGTTTTACAGTACATATCTAACTCCAAACATTACAGAAAGAAATAATAAATTAACATTTTGTAGTAACCTTCATCCTAATCTTACAAAACAACTCATAGTTCAACCTGGTCAATATAATTTAAAAGAATTAGAAGAATATATTAAATCAAATCTTCCATACTCCGCCGATGCTTTTAAAAGTATTAAATTTACTGAGGACAGAGAGAATAATAGAGTTAAAATATTTAGCGGGCCTTGTGATATAACCTTAGTTACCATTAATACTCTATTAGGTTTTAGTGAGAAAAACTTGAGTATTAACATAGAACATGTTGGAGATAAGGTACCAAAGTTTCATCCGTTCGATACAATTAATGTTCACTGTAATATAGCAGATGGCATGTTTGTTAAAGATACGGAGTACACACATAGAGAAATAGGAATTATAGCATCATTTAAAACAGATGCCGAGTTTAAACATAGTATCATTTACGAGCCTACTTATCCATTATTTTTCCCTATGTCTAAAGACAAGGTTGATAATTCTGAGATAAGGATAACAGATGAGAATGATTCCTTAATTGATTTTGGTGGAGCTACAACAACTGTACTTTTACAAACCAAGATTTTCTCTTAAATAAATAGGAAGATGTGTTCTATTAAAGGTTGTATGTTCAGTGTTCCTTACAGTGAACTAAAGGATTTAAATATCGATCATGTACTAACAAAGAAACAAATTAACGATAAATCCAAGAAAATCAAAGAAGGTAAAAGAATGGATTAAACTTTAACTACTACACAAATGAAAAAGATTGAGAAAGAGCATATAGGTGGTTTTATCTTTACAATTCCAGCCATTTTAGCAGCTTTAGGAGCAGTTGGTTCATTAGCAGGTGGTGCAGCAGCGATTACTAAAACTGTACTTGATGCTAAGAAAAATAAACAAGAACTTCAAGAACAAAAAAGGCACAATATGGCTATAGAAGAAAAAACAAGGAGCAGGTAAACCAAAGAAGTCAAAAAACTAAAACCATTGACGAACTTCGGTATAGAGAGGTTGGTTAAAGAATTAAAAATAAAACGATTTAGAGGTGTATTTATGAATGACAAACTTCCACAAAAACCCTATATAAATGAGTGTTGTATAGTTAACTTCGATAAATCAGAAAACATTGGTACTCACTGGATATGATATTGGAAAGATAACAACGAAAAGTACGTGTTCGATTCTTATGGTAGTGTTCCTCCTAAACAACTAGTACAATATCTTGCAACCGAAAACTTATTTTACAATGACAAACGAATACAAGACTTTAATTCAGTTATATGTGGTCATCTTTGTGTTAAGGTTTTAATCTTCTAAATCAAGGGTATTCTTTTAGTGACATTATGTATATGATTAAAAATGATTAAATATTATTAAGTTTAAGTGCTTTTATGGTTTGTATCCATAAAAGTTTTGTTTAAAATAAATATGGAAGCTATACACAATAAATTTTTAGATTATTTTGAGAAGCATGTGGATGAACTAGATGTACTAGATAGATATAATTTTTATCAGTATTTTCAGGATGTTAGTGAGATAGGCTTAAAAGATAGAAACAATGTATATAAAGTTATTGATTTATGGAGGAAGTTAATACCTAAATTTTGTACACGGATGAAGAGTTGGAAAAGTTACGTCCAATAATTACCTTAAATGAGTTGTTGTCAAATTATAGCTCTAGACCATTAGAATGCAGTAATTGTGGTAGTAAGTCATTAACAAAAGGTATGAATAGCTACATTTGTAATGATTGTTCTGTAGAGAGTGGTTGGGTTTAGAGTACTAAGGAAGAAATGAAAGCTGGTTGTGCTAGAAAACCGTGGTATGATACTACAAAAAGATTTAAGTTACAGTTATCTCGTTTACAAGCTTTACAGGATAGAATTATTTCCAAAGATGTGTTCAAGGTGTTAAATGATGAATTTGGAAATATACCAAAAGATTTAATATCAACAAAATATGTTCTAGAAGTACTAAAAAATACACAAAATATTATGATAGTGTCTATTTAATACACTATCACGTTACCGATCAAAAACCATTAAAATTACGACATATGGAAGGAACACTTATAAACGGGGTCGAAAACTTACACAAGGTCTTTAAAGAACTGTATCCGAAAAGAGCATTGTTTATTAACTTAAAATGTGTATTGTACTATCTGTTGAGAAAGCATGATGTTCATTTCGATATTGATTTTAAACACTCACTTAAACAAATAGAGATGTTAAAGAAATGTTTTGTAAAATTAGGATGGGCAGTTTCTTTATAATAAATGAGTATGGATATATTTGGTAATGTTGTAGATAGAAAAAGTGATGTTGGTATTAGTGAAGAAACATTAAAATTGTTGGAGAATTTAGATGATGTTAGCGTAAGTCAACAGAAATCAATAGAATCTCAATTAGAGAACGATAGAAAACGATTTGAAGATGAATTAGAAACGTTACAAGACAAATACGTAAAGAAAGAAGATTTTCAAAAGATTAGGATGGATACTACTAAACTGATTATGCAGAAAGAAACCATACTCTTTTTATGTCGATTGAGAGCTAAAAACGTTAAGGAGCCAATCTTTAGAATATTCAATCTTTCTAATGGTTATAGGTTTCTCTATAATGGAAAAATAATGCACATAGAATTAAGTTTGGATAAATACTTTCTAGAGATATATTTAGGTGATACTTTGATTGAAAATTTACCTTTTAGCTTTAACAAGAATGATATAATTACAATTAAACAAAATAAAAATTCTGCTATGGAAGAAGGGCAATTATTGTTTGTTGTAATGTACATAGAAAGAGAACTTTCCTAAAGACGTTTGCTATATAATAAATATGGATATTTTTTGTAATGTTAAAAGTAGAAAAGAAGAATTTAGAGAAGTTTTTACGTCAAATTACACATCCTGGGTTGATTTTAAGAACAAAAGATTGGTTAATGTATCTAATGCTATCAATAAACAAGATGTTGTAACATTAGAATAGCTTGAATCAGTGAGAGAAGAGTTTAATTTACTTACACGAAAAGAAATTGTTGAATTTCCATGTCGATTGGCAGAAGATGATCTTGGGAAACCAGCCTTTTTTGTATATAATTTAGCTGCTGCCTACAAATTTCTTTATAGAGGTAGGTTAATGCATATAGAATCGAGTCTTAATAAACATCTTATAGACCTATTTTTAAATGACGCTCTAGTTGAAAGTTTCCCATTACACTTTAATATGTATGATCAGTTAACATTTAGACCATCCAAAGATTCTGATTTGTAAGAAGGTAAATTATTATTGCTTGTTATGTATATAGAAAGAGAAGATGAAGATGAAAACGAATCAAGTGATGATGACGATAATGTTAAAATTATAGTTTTAGGTAATGATAAATTTTAAATTTTTTGTTGATTTTCTATACAATAAATAATAATGGTAATGTATTGTGTTAAATGTAAGAAATCAAGAGATACGAAGAAAGATACAATTAGAATTGAACAAACAAACAATGGAAGATATATAAAGAAAGGTATTTGTCCTGTATGCGTTGTTACTAAAACTCAATTCGTTAAAAAGAAAGATTGACTATATGATGGTAAAGTGTTAGAGAAGACATCATAAAATAAATTCACAAACCATCTAGAAAAAACTTTGACAGATAAGTGTGGTTATAAAAGGTATCGATGATCTTTGGCAAGCTGATCTTGTAGAAATGGATAGCGGAGTATTAAAAGGTGTTTCCAAGCTAAATAAAGGCTATAAGTATTTGCTAACGATTATAGATATGTTTTCGAAATATGCGTTTGCTGTTCCTGTTAAAGATAAGAGCGGTAAGAATGTTACAGAAGCATTTGAATCCATATTAAGAACGAGAAAACCTAGTAACTTACAAACTGATCAAGGCAAAGAGTTTTACAATAAAGAATTTAAGTTGATGGAGGAAAATAAGATTAGTCATTACTCAACCTATAGTGGTAAGAAAGCTTCTGTTGTTGAGAGGTTTAATAGAACACTTAAACAAAACATGTGGAAAAGGTTTACAACACAAGGGAATTACAAATGGATAGAGATATTACCAACATTGGTTAGCGAGTATAATAATAGAGTACATAGAACAATTGGTTTAAAGCCTATAGAAGTTAATAAGAAGAATGAGCGAACAACATTGGAGAAAGTGTATAAGAAAGAATATAAACGTGTTAAACCCAAATACAAGTTAGGCGATCGTGTTCGTATAAGTAAAATTAAAGGGTTATTTGAGAAAGGATATACACCTAATTGGTCATCAGAAGTATTTGTTATTAGCGAAGTTATTCCATCTACTCCACCTACGTATAGAATTAAAGATTTGAAAGAAGAAGATGTGCAAGGTAGATTTTACGAACCAGAACTATTAAAGACGAACCATAAAGATGAATACTTGGTGGAAAAGGTGTTGAGAAAGAAAGGTGACAAAATATACGTTAAGTGGCTAGGATTTGATGATTCATATAATAGCTGGATAGATAAAAGTAATGTTGTAATGTAAATATAAATGTTGTCTTTTATGGAATAATAACCATAAACGGTGAACACAGGTTAATTCAATGCTACTAAGTTATGTCAAGATGGTGGAAAAGAATTTAAATATTGGTTAGAAAATATAAGATCTAAAAGACGAATCAATTATTATGAAGAAAACTTAATGGTCGGAATTCCGACCGCTTCAGAAACTCATTGTTTACAGTAAAACTAGGTGGTAACGAAATAAAGTTAAAAATAATGATTTTCTATATAATAAATATGAGTACTACAGATAGTTCTCTTAATTTAAACTATACTTGCTACGAACAGATTAAAGACAATTATTGGTCTGGTATTTTTGGTGATTTCAAATTGATTATAGATAAGAGTACAGGATACTCTAATGCTACTAAGTTGTGTGATAAGAGTGAAAAATCATTTAAAGATTGGCTAAGCTTAGTAAGAATTACGAAACTACTTGAATATTATGATAAAAAATTAGCTGGAGCAGATATCCTCCGGCAAAAATCATCATATTAAATAGAACCAAAAGATACGAATAAAAGTAACTTATTAATTTCAGGAACATATGTTTACAAAAGAATACTTCTAGAAATAGCTTCATGGTTGTCGCTCGATTTTTATGATAAATGTAGTAACATTATAGAAGACTACTTTATTCAGGGTTTTAGACAATGCCAACACAATAACGAAGAACTACAAAGAAAGGTAGAAGAGATAGAACAAACAATGGAAAAATTAAAAATAGAAAACACAAAGCTTAAAGAAATAGCTGCAGAACATAGAAAAGATCCAGGGAAAGTACACAAACTAGTTATTATTAAAAAGATTCTCTCCCCTATTCAACTACAAAAGATATTAGAAAAGTACGAAACAGACAAAAGAGAACAAGTAAAGAGCTATGAGAGTTACAGATATTGGGTTGGAAGAATTCAAGAGTTTAATATAAAAACAAGATTACAATGTCTACAAGAAAAATATCCAGACATGACTATATTCTCTAAAACCAAAGACCCAAACTCGATTAATCTTCTAAATAAAATAAAAGAAAAATAAGATTCTTATTTCGCATGGTTGTCATGTAGACCTAAAGAATGTGGATGGAGAAGAAGATGATGAGTTTGTTATTGATTTATTTTTAAGTATAAGAGACAATTAACATTAAGTTTCGTATTTAGATATTCGTAAAGGTAAGGGTAATGAGTTTTGGACATCCCTATCAGAAGAAGATTTGGTTAAAGAAATTGTTTATATGATCAGTTAATATCTGATAATTAAGGTTACAACTTTTATGGTGTAATAGCCATAAAAGGTAATTAGTTAAGCATTAAACAAACCATATGTTGTAACATCGAATGCTAAATTCAATATACTACCTAAATCGGAATTATTATGGTATCTTCTTATTATAACTCTCCAATCTACGAAATGTGTAAATAAATATATAAACTCTACAGAGAGGTCTTGATAAATTGAAATGTTATGCCAATGGACACTATCTTTGAACTCTGCAATAAATCCTTCTGTTAAATTTTGAAACATCGAAATCATTGCCCAATCTACTTTGTCGGCGTAATCTCTTATAAGGTTTTCTGATAATTGCTGGGTTCCACATAAGCGCCACCAAGAAAGTTTATCTGCATGTTCTCGTATAAAAGCTTCAGAGAGTTTTCTTCCATAAGATATAGCATCAAAATCAACTTTGTCTATAAACTCATGAATAAATTCCTCAGATAGGTTTTGATTAAACGATACTTCTCTCCAATCAACTCTATCTGCAAATTCTCTTATAAAGACTTCTGATAAGTCTTGGCTTTCCGAAATAATCTCCCAATCAACTTTATCAGCCAATTCTCTTATAAACTCTTCCGATAACTTTTTCCATGAACATATTTCACTCAAATTAACTTTCTGCTGATATTTACGTATGAAGTCTTCTGTAATGTGATCATAATTATATTCCTCCTCATAATCACCATAACCTATAGATAACCATTGTTCATCAGTCAGTGAATTTAACATCTCATCGGACAAGTTCATAACGTTTGCATAGAGAATGTTTTGTATAAGAAACGAGTTCTTTTGTTTAGTAGCTTTCTTGAACAAATGATCTAACATACCCATGGACACGCTAAAATTTATTTTCTCTTCATCATTATAGCCACCAATATCTAAATGTTTACATACACAATCAAATATAGGTTTGTAAGATAATATTTCCTTAGCACTAGTCATATTCACCTGTTCGTTTTAATTCTTAGATTTTTTAAAAATTTATTTCATTTTTGATTTTCTATATAATAAATATGGAGAAACATTTTGATTTATTACATAATAGACTTAAACTAATTCATCATGATCATAAACTCTTAGCAACACTGCTAGAGAAGCAAGCTCTGTTAATATAGAAGCAAATAATGTTAAAGGAAAAAGAATTATTAATAGCACAACAAAAAACATCTGATTTGAGTAGTGATGAATACGAATATGATAGTGATGATTATGATGATGAGTAAGTTTACAAAAATGATTCAGTTTTAAAATATGTAACTTTGATGGGTTATTCCCATGAAAGCTCCGTCTTAATATAATATACTAATAGATATCGAGATTTTTCTTCTCATAATGAGTATTAGCTGTTGTAATAGATATGAAAATGATTAATTTTTTCCTATTTTCTATAATACGAGGATGGCATCGATACTTACCGTTAAACCTATATTTGACAATGTGTGCAATTATTTAAATATCGAAGACAAAATTAATTTTAGTAAATCATTAGGCGTGCTAGATCATTTATTTAAAAAATCAACAACAGAGAACTGCAGAGTTAGCGGATGCCTTATTAAAATCTAATGGTACAATGCTATCTGATAGAGTCTTAAAGAGTTTAACAAAAGAACAATGGAATCAAATTTGTGAAGGTGAACTGACCGAAACATTCATAAGAAAATATGATAACAAGATTAACTTTAAAATTATCTCTATATATCAAAATTTATCAGAGGATTTTATGAGATATTGCGATGTTAAAATAAACTTCTATCTAATATCAGTGTCAAACTTTATCAGATGAGTTTAAAAGAGATTATAAAGATAAACTTGGTCTTACCGATTCGTTGAAAGAAGAGGAAGATGATGAGTTTCTTGATGATTTATTAGGAGGCGGAAATTATTATTATAATTCCGACCTTCGGTGTGATTTAGCAGAAGAATATAGAAGACATCACCCGATAATAAACGTTAACCCTTGGGAAGATGATGATGATGGATTAGATTTCTATTACAGCGGAATTAAAACTGTTTTTAATGCAGCTGATTGTTAAAAATGATTTAGTTTTCATTAGATCAATAGTAACTTTGATGGGTTATTCCCATGAAAGCCATGTTCTAATACAACGCGTAATATATGTAGACAATGGCAGAAGTGTACAATGTTATGTGTTGTATTAGGACAAATGAAAATAAAAATATGACAAAAATGATTAAAAAAATTGGTGAAGATAAAAAACGATAGAGTGATACTAAGATTTTCTATATAATAAATAAGATGAGTAATTATAATAGATTTACTGTAGTAGAGTTAAAACGACAATGTAAAGAGAAGGGAATCAAAAGATATTCCCGATTACGAAAACATGAACTAATAAACCTTCTTAAACAATATGATGATGAACAAAGCAGAAGACAGATTAGGAATATATTCCCATTTAAACAAGAAGTATTTGAAGAACCAAGAATCAAAGTTGAATCAATACCAATCGATGTAAAACGTCAAAATATTACATTAAAATCAAGATTAGAAACATGGAGATTTAAAACAGATTATAAGCCACAAGATCCACTCGAGCAATATATTACTGCAACATCTAAAGCTATATTAAACAGATTACAAATTAGCTTAAGTAAACATAGTTCATTGAAAGCTAATCTTTATATAAGTTGTACATATAAGAAAGGCGAAGAAACTCAAAACTTCTATTTTAACACTGAAAACCAAGAATTATATCAATCAAGTAATCTAAAAGAAGAAATAACTAAGATGAAACAAAGATTAAGAACAAGAATGGATGAGTTTCAAGCTAGAGGTTCTGGCTGGGCTCTTATAAACATTAACTTTTTACAACTAGCAATCGTCAAATATACACCATATAGAGGATCAACATACGCAGATTTACCTGATAAAATTAAAAATAAACAAGCAGTCATAAATGTAAAGAACGAAGATGAAAAATGTTTCTTTTATTCAATTTGTTCTGCACTATACCCAGTTAATAAAGATCCACAACGACCTTCCAAGTACAAGCAAGTTGTTAAATACTTAGAAGAAAAATTTAAAAATATTCATTTTGCTGTAAAACTAAGCGATATTCCAAAAGCTGAAAAATTACTTAATATTTCTATAAATATCTATGCGCATGATAAAGACTATTCAATCTATATACTACATCACACACAAAACAAGAAAGAAAATCATGTCAATTTATTATATATAAAAGAACAAAATCAAGACCAAGTTAAAACTCATTATTGTTGGATTAAAGACCTAAGTAGATTAGTAAGTAGTCAAATAACTAAATGGAGAGCTCGAAAATATTTATGTGATAGATGTTTATTATACTTTTACTCTCAAGACGCTTTAAATAAACATGAGCAAGATTGTTCGTCGAATGAGCCAGTAAAAATAATAATGCCTGAAAAAGGTAAGTACGTTGAATTTAACTACCAATACACAATGAAAATGCCATTTGTGATTTATGCTGATTTTGAATGCTTGTTACATAAAGTTATGAGTTGTCAAGAATGTTATCCAGATAACGAATTATATACGAAGAAATATAAACAACATAAGCCATCTGGATTTTGTTATTATGTAGTAAAAAGCGATGGAAGCAAAACCAATCCTGTTTTGTATAGAGGTAAAAACGCTGCTAAGAAATTTATAAGACTGTTAACAAAAGAAGCCAAACAAATATCGAACATATACAAACAAAATAACGAATTACAATTAACAAAAAGTCAGAGAAAAGAGTTCAATAAATCTAAATGTTGTTATTACTGTAAGCAGAAGTATACTAAAGAAAATCATAAAGTTAAGCATCATGATCATATAACAGGAAAATTTGTAACACCTCTATGTAATAACTGTAATTTAGAAGTTAAAGTACCAAATTTTGTACCAGTGATCATACATAACTTGACAGGATATGACACACTTGTTTATAAAAGAGCTTGGATGTAATAAAGGAGAAATAGATCTAATACCCAATAACGAAGAAAGATACATATCATTCAGTAAAAAGATTGGAACTATTAAATTGAAATTTGTAGATTCATTTAGATTTATGGCTTCTAGTTTTGAAAAATTATCATCGAACTTGAAATCTGAACAAATGATACATACCAAACACTTTTATCCTAATCAAAAACAGTTTCAACTTGTAATAAGAAAAGGTGTTTACTCATATGATTAAGTTAACAATTGGAATAGGTTTAGAGAAAGAAAATTACCGCTAAAGGAAGCATTCTTCAACAAGCTTATGAACACACATATAAGTGATGAAGATTATGAACATGCAAAGAAAGTATGGGAAACATTTGACATTAAGAATCTCGGACAATACCATGCTTTATATTTAAGAACAGATGTATTATTGTTAGCAGATATATTCGAAAATTTTAGGGAAACGTGTCTTAAAGCTTATGACCTTGATCCTGTTTGGTATATGACAGCACCAGGTTTAGCTTGGGATGCAATGTTAAAGATGACAAATATAGAATTAGAATTATTAACAGATTATGATATGGTATTAATGGTAGAGAAAGGTATAAGAAGTGGAATTAGTCAATGCTCAAAAAGATATGTAAAAGCAAACAATAAGTATATGGAAGATTACGATAAAAATAAAGAAGATTCTTACTTAATGTATCTAGATGCTAATAACTTGTATGGGTGGGCAATGAGTCAATATCTATCGTATAAGGGATTTAGATTTTTAAGTGAAGATGAGATAAGAGAAATAGATTTTACAAGTATAACTGATAATTCTGATACTGGTTACATATTAGAAGTTGATCTTGAATATCCAAAAGAATTGCATAACTATCACAAAGACTATCCACTAGCTCCTCAGAACATATGTTTACCTGGTTCAAAACAATCAAAGCTATTAACAACCCTATATGACAAATAGAAATATGTAATTCACTATCGAAACCTAAAACAATGTCTTTCACTTGGATTGAAACTTATGAAGATACATCGAGTAATAGAGTTCGAACAATCAGATTGGTTAAAGAAATATATTGATTTAAACACACAGATGAGAACAAAAGCGACAAATGATTTTGAAAAAGACTTCTATAAGCTCATGAATAATTCAGTATTTGGGAAAACTATGGAGAATATTAGAAAGAGAGTTAATATTAAACTTGTAAGTGATGAGAAAAAATACGAGAAGCTTGTAGCAAAACCAAATTTTAAGAGTACTACAGTTTTTACGGAAAATTTAGTAGCTGTTCACATGAATAAGGTTAAAGTGCAATTTAACAAACCGATTTATGTAGGTATGTCAATTTTAGATTTATCAAAGCATTTAATGTACGATTTCCATTATAATGTGATGAAACCAAAATACCAAGACAAAATAGAAGTATGTTATACAGATACCGATAGTTATATATACCATATTCAAACAGAAGATGTGTACGAGGGCATGAAAAATTATATTGATTACTTCGATACGAGTGATTACTCTAAAGATAACAAATATAAGATACCACAGGTTAATAAGAAAATACTGGTAAGATGAAAGATGAACTTAAAGGAACAATCATAGAAGAATTTGTTGGTTTAAGATCAAAAATGTATTCAATCAGGTTCGATAAAGATAAATGTTGTAAAAAAGCAAAAGGAGTTAAGAAAAATGTTATAAGTAAAGAACTGTCATTTAACGATTATAAAGACTGTTTATTCAACCAAAAAGAATATTATAAGAAGATGAATTTGATTAGAAGTTATAAGCACGATTTGTACAGTATAGAAGTAAATAAGTTAGCTTTAAGTTGTATGGATGATAAGAGATGTGTTTTAAAGAATGGGATAAATACCCTGCCATGGGGACATTATAAGTTAGAAGAGATATAGTTTTAGATGTAAGTTTTTAGATGTAAGTTTATTATGATTTTATATGTCATAAAAAGCCTATGCGATCTCACTTTAGCATTGTTATTATGGGAATACTTTGCGCTCTGTAATTTTATATCAATAGTTGGATCCTTCTGTGCTGGTCAAAGTACTGGGACGGGAAATTGCGCTCGTAGTGAGGATGATATGCTACTATCCTTTTCACAGTATCAATTTGCCCCTGTCTGAGGTATATTGATACAATTCGCTTTCACGACAAAAATAAGTATATCAATTTAATGTTCACTCAAATCTCCATTGAGAAATAGTCAGTGGCTAACCAACATATCAAGGTCTCTATTTACCGTAGAATTGATTTTGTGACGGTTTCTTAAAAATGTAAAAAAAAAATCATGATTGAAAATTGTGTCAACTAGCCCCGCTCTCCTCTGCATAGTAGTTTTTTTGTTGTTGTTTAACAAGAGAGAGTGAATATTTATATAAGCAAAAGTAAACGGAAAGTAGGCTATTATTATTATTATTATTATTATTATTATTATTATTATTATTATTATTATTCAACAAATATTTAAATATTAATACACGCAATGTGTACTAAAGGAATATTCCCATTTACAGTAGTTTCACTACAAATATTTTGAAGTGCAGTTCATATTTTTTTCCTTCTGGGATTTGCAACGGGGATGAGGGAAATTTCCTCCTCAGTTACTGTTTTCATTTTCTCATATTTGAAAATGAAGGAAGAATGAAAGAAAGTATATTCTTACAGTTAGCTGTCAAATTTCTTGGATAAGCGTTTGTTACTTGCATTTCCCATTTTAAATAAGTACAATACTGTATTTAATTGATGTATCACGTGATAATGACTTTACTAGAAATGTTAGTGTTCAGAAGGACCATTATTTGAATCAACACAAGATATTTAATATTGTATTCTATGCAGTGGCATATTTAACGCGGTGGCTTCCGGGTTTAAGTATTTACCAAATTTTATCGCAACTTTTTATTGTTTTATATATATTGCAGAATTTTAACATTTCCAGGAATAAAGTTAGCAAAGTCTCTTCCGGAATTAGCAAATCTCCCGAAACAAAACCATAAATACCAAACTGATTCTATAAAATGGACAACTGAACTAAAATTACACAGAAATATTATTATTTTATCCTGTACGGTAGCGTTTGGTAAATTCATATAAATATCCGTTATTGATTATGAAACCAAATATCATCCGAAGCTTTGTGGCAACCAGCAGAAAGCGTACAGTATATTAATTTTTATATGTATATATTGTCATTGTAGACTGTTCCCATAATGCCCATCGACTTCGATTTTGCAAAATTTAAGAGATAAATTTAACTTATTATTTTGTGGTTAATTTGAAGGCATTTTATTACACTACCATTAGGAAACCCATATACATCATTTTACGAATCAATCATTATGCAACAACTTCATGTGTTAGATGCAGCAGTGGTATCAATCTTTGAAAGTTTCATTAACAATTTTTTAAATATATATATATATATCTTCTTAGTAATACTGCGTTCAGAATAAAGGTACAATAAGATTATCTCTCTCTGTTTCTAGCTCCCGGCGTAAGCATGCGTGAACTATAAGGTATACTTCCGTGTGTGTGTGTGCGGAGGGGATGTAAGAAGTATTTATGAAGATCACTTAGTGGAACATATAATATCGTAATATTCCCCACGATAACTTTTGAACGAATGGGAATTTTTAAATTCTGTTCTTTGCAGTAGATAAATAGAGTGATTATCTCGATAGAATTTGTTAATGGAGGTGATTTCACCAACAGGAAGTGGTAGAAATGAGTCATTTTCGGTTTCAACATTGATCACTCTACAGCAAAAACTGTAATAGATAGCGAGAAACTGTTTTCGGTAATCGATTAAATGTTTAAGAACAACAATCATCTTCATTCTGAACACTCTAATAAAACCGGAAGTCGTGTAAATGAGTCATTTTCAATTTAATCACTATATAGCGAAAACGGTAATAGGTAGTAAGAAGCAATTTTTGGGAATCGATAAAGCATGTCAAGGATAACTTAACTTCATCATTAACATCCTACTAAAACTGGATGTAGTAGAAATTAATCACTACCGATTGAATGTTATACAATGGATAGCGAGAAGGTATTTTATGTAATTCATTAAGTGCCCCAGAGTATATTCCATCTCTACTGAACTCAGATTTGAAACAAATGTACTAAAACTCAGGGGTGTCATTTAGGAGGGAAGGGAGGCGCAATTACCTCCCCCGTGAATTTGAGATTTATATAGATTTTATCAATAAAATAGTAGTAAACCAATGAAAAATGAGACATTTTACTTATATCAAGGGGTCTTGCCCCCTCAAGCAAAAGCTGAAATGACGTTCAAGCTAAAACTTCTGATTTCCAAATCAATTGAGAAAATATTACATGACCCTCTTTACGGGTTTTACTATTAGGATCACTTAGTGGAACTTGTAAGAGCGTAATTTTAATACATCCGTCCGTTACTCCGTACGATAACATTTGAATTGATACAAAATTTTAAATTGCTTTTTGTAATAGATAGATAGGGAGATTATTTCGAGGAAGTTCGTTAATAGATATAATTCACGAACCGAAAGTAGTAGAAATGAGTCATTTCCGGTCTTAACGTTGGTCATTATAGAATAAAAACGCTAATAAATAGGTAAAAGCGGTTCTTGGCAATCGACTATACGTTTCAAAGGCAACTCTTATTTTCATTCTTAATAGTCTAGTGAAACCGGAAAAGGTACAAATGAGCCTTTTCCGGTTTCAATGTCGACTACTATACAGAAAAAACGGTAGTAGATAGCGAAAAGCGTCTTTTGGCAATTGATAATACGTTTGAAGGGCAACGTGCATGTTCATTCTTAACACTCTAATAAAACTGGAGAAGGTAGAAATGAGCCATTTCTGGTTTCAATTTTTATTATTATAGAGCGAAAACGATAATAGATATCGAAAAGATGCTTTAAGCAATCGATTAAACAAGGACAACCTTCATCTTCAGCTTTATCGCGCTACTAAACCGGAAGTGATAGAATTGAGCCATTTTCGGTTACATCAGCGTTTCCCAACCTTTTTCAACTTACGGCACACTACGGGTGTTACTTGGATTCTCGCGGCACACTTATAGATATTATTATTTGTAAATATAAAACACAGAAGTATTCTGTCTGTGATTATTGATCTCCTCACAGAGAAGAAATCCTTTTTCCCCGTGGTAAATTATTATGCTCATTTTTCATTCTAATTTAAAAATAGAAAACAATTGCAATGAAATATTGGACTCAGGTTTTTAAAAATACGCTTTCTTTTTTAAACCGGTATCCAACCTTTTACGAAGAAGGAAGATCACTAAATAACCAACGAACAAACAAATCTCTTTTATTTTAAAACACAAATGTAGGTAACTTATCGAAAGGGTTGAATGATATTTCAAATTTTCAAGTTACGAAATACTCTGCAATAATAAAGAAGCAATAATGGTCATAACAATGATAACAAATACTTTTTTGAACTTTACAAATATATAGAACAGTAACACGGTATGAAACTTAAAATTGTAGATTCATAGTACAGGTTCATAATAATGTGAAATACAAATATACATTTTCCCTACGTTTTGCAACTTGATTGCTATAAAATTAATAATTTTGTTTCGATTCCTCGCGGCACACCGGTTGGGAAACGCTGAGTTACATCGTTGATCACTCTAGAGCGAAGACGGTAATAAATAAAAAGAAGCAGTTTTCGGCAGTCGAGAAAGCGTTTCGAGAACAGAATTCATCTTCATCGATAAAGCGTTTAAGAAATAACTTTAATCTTCATCCTTAACACCTTTGTGAAAAAGAAATAGTAGAAATTATCCATAACATTCGGTTTCAATTCATTCTACATAGAGCAAAAACTATAGAATATAGAAGGAAGCTGTTTTCGGGAATCAATTTAGCGTTGTGGAAACAGGTATTATCTATTTTAAACTCGTAATGAAACCTGAATTTCCAAAACTCAAGTACTTCTTGTTTTAGTGTTGATCGCAATAGGTTAGAACCCGTAATAAATAGCGAGAAGCTGTTTTCTGTAATCAATTAAGTGTCCGAAGAATATGTTCTATCTCGACTCTAATCTTTCTACTAAAACCGGAAGTGGTAGAAATCAGTCACTTCCGGTTCTAACATTGAGTGTTATAAAATGGATACAAGAAGGAGTTTTATGTAATTTATTAGGTTCCCCAAGAGTATATTCCATCTCGACTGTAATACCTCTATTCAAACCAGAAATGAAAGAAATATACTACAACTTCTGGTTTCCGTATTTATTGAGAGCATATTATGTGATCCTTACTTTTTTACTAGAGTTTATTTTTGAATAAATACTGGTCGGATCTTTACCAAAGTTGGTGAGCAAGTAGCACATTGCCTAAGGAATAAAGGCTGATATATTCTGTGATCAAGCTCGGCCAAGAATAGGCACGACTCGGTTTGAATTTGATACTTTATTTCTTGACAACTACTTAATTAGTCCGTGGCATAACGAAAAAGATCTCTGTACTTGGTAGGCGACCACGAAGAATTACGGGCTCAGCTAGGCTTGCCTCGGCTTGTATGGTGCTTTTTTGGAGGTATCCACCCGCTTCATCCCACCATTTTTTTAAATGAGTGGCACATCATTTAAGGAATAACGATCGTTATCATTGGGGCAGAGCTCGGTTTGCATTTGTTTTTTCTTTATAAGTACTGGCCGAATCGGAACTAAATTTTGTGGTCGGCAGCCATGAACCTAACTAATTAAGATCGCTATATTTGCTGGGCGAGTTCGGCCAAGTTCTGGGCTCGATTTGCGTGTGGTACTTTATTTCCCGATAATCTTTTGCCAGATCCAATCTAAAGAAATTACTAATTACAGGAAACCGCCCGTCACTATTATCGATTTGCTCTGTAGTGATCAACGTAAAACCGGAAATGGTTTATTTCTATCACTTTCGGTTTTAATATAGTATTAAGAATGGAGATGAAAGCTATTGTTGGAATGCTCAATCGATTGTCGAAAATCTTTCTCGCTATCTTTTTGTTTTATAGTGGTCAACGTTAAAACTTGGAAATGGTTGTTTTCTACCACTTCCGGTTTATAGATTACATAAATTAACTAATTCTCGTAAATAATTACTCTACCCATAATTTCAAAAAGAAAATGAATTTGGAAATTCTCATTCTTTCAAGAGCTATGGTACGCAGTAACAGACAGATGGTCGGACTATTATTATTATTATTATTATTATTATTATTATTATTATTATTATTATTATTATTATTATTATTATTATTATTATTATTATTATTATTATTATTAAATATTCTGCCTGTTGGCATCCTGGGACTAACAGGAGGTATGAGAGTGTATGTTTTCTTAGGTTTGAACTTCGAAATGCTTCTTTCACCTTTCTCAATTTTCAACTTTCTCTTTTAATTTCCAATATTTTCTTCCATTATTCAAATTATCGACCAGCTGCATTCTTCTTCTTCCTATTCCTATCTTACCTTCCATCTCTTACTTTCAACTTTATTCTTCCTCAGTTAGTTGAGGAGAGCCGAAGACGCTAAAACATTTTATCCCGGTTTCTTACAATTAATACCAGACTGTAGTTTCCTCAATCTATTTTTAAAACCTACTTTTTATTGTTTTTTTTTTAATAATAAGTGAATTCTTAAATTATAAACACAACCATTTCTCTAGTTTACAATTACAGGATTCTCATCCAATTGCTTTCGACAGAAATGAAAACTTTATTATTATTATTATTATTATTATTATTATTATTATTATTATTATTATTATTATTATTATTATTATTATTATTATTATTATTATTATTATTATTATTATTATTATTTGGTCTCCTATTGATACGATCTACTCCACCCAACGAAACTGGAAATTAACAACAGAATTATCCATGAATATGCTTTAAGTGCAATTTTACTATTTTGTGAAAAAGAAACAAACCTTCTGTTACATATTCCAACAATATGAATGAAATTGTTTGCAGGTTTCAGAATACCTGCTTAATTAGAATTTATTTTGGTATAAGCGTTATGCGTATACCATTTCCGGTTCAAAAGTTATACCATTTCCAATTCCGGATTACGTTGTAAATTGAACACGTTTACTGAAGAATTGTGAGTGACAGAGACAAACAGTTTTCTTATATGTAATCAGCATGAAATAATGCATTAGAAAAAGTATCACAAGGTTCAAGTTCTTGTCTTACTTATTGTGTGAGCACTGCTAAGGATGATGTTTGTGTACTGTTACGATTCTAATGCTAACTTTTAAAATAGATGACGTCTGAAATATCTCTCAAACCTATTAAAGTTGCATAAAGAAATTGTTAGGACATCAAGTTCACATTAAAAAGAAACATATGTTGACTGAGATATTCCCCTCTCAAATATAGAAGTCCCATGTCTCCAGCCCATGCTTTAGAAATTTAAAAATATATCTATGTCAAAATTTTGTGACGCAAACCCGATTTTGCACTCTACTGTTTTCGAGTTATTCTCTGTCAAGTACAGGAACACCCATGTCCCCAACCCCATTTTAGATTTTTTTATGTCAAACATCTGAAACCACAAGTTTTTTGCTTCATATATATATATATATATATATATATATATATATATATATATATATATATATATATATATATATATTTCGGATTACATTCTGTGTATATAGAGGGATGCACAATTCTAAACACCACTTTTGAAACTGGAAATTTATTCTATGCCAATGATTTCAGATGTCTTCTGTTGCAAATGTATACCGGTAAGCTGTTTACGGTTCTCAATAACACCACAATGAAATTTAGGGGGATGTTTGTTTATATGTTTCTAATTTAGAATTCAATTGTTATTATTATTGACGAGGAAGGTCCATAAACCACGAGAGTTGGATTTTGATGAAAACTAGTGAAAAGATTCAGTTCGAGTTGCTAAGTAACGTAGTAATAGTCACTCGATGCGCAAATGCTTCGTTGAGCTGATACATCGACGCCATCTTGAAATCCAGTAGGCAATGTCCAAGAATACACTTTTGGCATAAAAATGAAAAAGGTTTTGGTAGATCTGACTTCAACATTGTACACCGGGATAGGACATCAATCTGTGGGAATACTTCCAGTTTATGATCACCATCTTGAAAGGCGTCATGTTGAATCGAAGTCAAATATGATAAATGACACGGGAGTCATGTGGGGTACCAAATAGCACTGGAATTTACTCCTGAATCCATTTCCGTAACCAAAGTTTACACATCTGTTTCCACTTCAGAGTTAAGAGCTCTCTCACCCACAAGAACATAAAGAACTGTTCAAGTTAGATTTGTGTTATGAAACGCGGTCCTGCGAGCAGTTACAGGGTTTTAACTATTATAGTAAAAGTCACTCTCTCCTGCTTGTCTATTTTACTATTGTTTCCAGATTTCACACTTGTTCTACGATTATATTATTTTGTATTTAATAATTCAGTCAAGTTTATATTCTGTCACTTATGACTATTTCCATTACCTCTTACTAACATAGTATTAGAATATATTATAACAAAAAATCCTGAATGTATTGAATAATTGGGGATATATTATAGATTAAATATGTAAGCACAGAATTCTACTATTATACGGGTTATACCATCCTACTTTTCATTACCAGCTATAACCAGTCAATTGACAGATCATAACGGCTTTTATTACTCTTTTGGTACTTTTGCATTTTTATTGCCTTTACTTGAAACATAAAACTACTTTCGACAGTAGTTCCACTACCATATTAGCCTGTGTTCCAACAACATTCAGAATGATACCTTCCTTGCTTTGGTAGCAGAGAAAGTCTCAATTATATTATCAAAACCCAAAGTGGATGCTAGTTCATTTTCGATAGAAAGAATGTCCAGATTCGTGAATCTTCTTGACTTATTGTGGAACGCAAGTATAATTTTATCAATTTCATTTTGCTGAAAGATCTTTCACACGATGCGACAGATACATGCAGTGTTATCAAAATCTGAAGAGGGGTTGGCAAACTTTAGTAAATTTCAAGCTCCATTGAAAATACATATTTCAGGATGCCTTGTGGGAAAAAGTCAAGCTGTTCTTTAGCTTTCTGAGCACACCTTAGTGAACGGATTATATCCTTACAATCCTGAAATCATTCTAAGCCATCCAGGTCATTCGTGTAGAACAAAGCTAAATCAGAGCAACATGCTTTTAGCCTGTCCTCGCTCTCATCATCTAGCTGCTGCACAAAGTTGGCCATAGAACACAGGAATCCAAATCTGTCGTTCAGGTCATGCATCTGAGTAAAATGATCATACATTTGTTGTCTCATCTCATCTAGAATTTCATTGATAGAGCGCTTTACTTTGGCCTGTGCAGTCAGGGGTTCATTCTTTGCTTCTCCGGGCATGCATCTCTTTCTCCCGTGTGTATCCACAGTTATGTTCCATGCCCTGCAACTTCCTTCAGCTGCAGATATGATTACCTTGCCCAGCTCAAGTTTCCAGGTAACTGAATAAGAGTTTGATTAAAACTCTCATCCTGAGATTGAAGGAATTTTATGATCCGATCAATATATAAGAGATCTTCAGACCAGAAATATAGTAAAGCGATGAAATTACATGACTGGATGCTTGCAAGAAGAAGACCAGCATCTTCTCTAGTACCAAGTGTTTCAGTCGAAGTGTCACGCAGATCTTCCAACAGATCAATTACTTCATCCAATTTACTAGAAAGTGCCTTCAAAGCTTCTGCTTTTGAACTCCATCTAGTGTCAGTTTTACGTTTGAGACCAAGATTTTTTATGATTTCAGTTGGAGTAGTAGTCTGAAGAAGGAAGTGATATACTTCCGAAAACTGTAACATTTGTAGTTAATTTATAATAAAGATTATAGACAGCATTGTAAAAAAAAGTTGTATTTCCAGGAGCCTAAGGGCGTGTTCGGACCTAAAGTGAAACAATAGTTAGCTAAACCTTTCAACATTGTTATTGATGCAAGTGAATCAGGTAAATTCACTCACGAACACGTCAAACGGTGGGTAAAAGACGTGTTTATTCCTAATATTATATGTTGTTGCTTGACTCGTGGAGTGGACAGACGGGCGAAGACGTGCGAGAATTGTTACATGGGAAAAACATTCGTGCTGAAGTTATATCCCCAAAGACCACCAAATTTATTCAGACCCTTGATGTCTATTTTTTCGGCAGTGTAAGCTGATAATTCGGAGACTTCAGGATTATTTTCGTCATAAATTCATTGTTTGTGGTACAGCGAAAAAGTTAAACAGCAGAATTTTCATAATGAAAATGCATTCTGTTGTGTATCATCAATTTTGTGCGCCAGTTCTAAAGGATATGCTTGCATATGCATGGCAGAAATGTGGGTACGTCACAAGAGAAATAGTTGGTTCATTTACAAATGTTCTGGAAACTATGTTGCAAGTAGAAAATAGTGTCTGTGGTCATGATGAGTGTGACGAAAGTGCATTTGTTAAGTGTTTGTACTGCTCCACGATGCAGTGTGCTAATCACTTCGTTATGGATCTCCATCACAAATGAAAAGCAAAAAGTTAGTAGGTTAACATTTGCTTATGTGCACCAGTTTATATTATTTTTCTAATATTTTTCTATTATTTTCCATTAATTTTCTAATACCTTCAATACATATCCTTATAAAGTCGTATGTGCCGTTGCACCTAACTTATATTACAGCATTTAAATGCTATGCATAATCGCATAGCGCGCTTTGAAAAAAGTATAATTTGTTACAGTGCTGCTATTCCATTTTTCACTACAGGCATTTCAGTTTAATTAACGATTTTTCTCACTAGGACCAAGACCTGATTGGTATAGTGGCTATTGTAAATCAAGTGACTACTACTGCATTAGTTAAAATCCTGCAACTTCCCGTAGGACCGCGTTTCATAACACAAATCTATCTCGCACACTTTTTATATGTAACTAGGGTGAGAGAGCTCTTAACTCTGAACTGAAAATAGATGTGTAAACTTTGGTTACGGAAGTGGATCCAGGAGTAAATTCCAGTGCTATTTGACACTATGCATGACTCCCGTGCTATTTACCATATTTGACCGCGATTCAATATGGCGACTTTCAAGATGGTGATCATGAACTGGAAGTATTCCCACATATTGATGACCTATCCCTTTATACAATGTTGAAGTCAGATCTATCAAAAACTTTTTCATTTTGCGGCAAAAGTGTATTCTTGGACATTGCCTACTGGATTTCAATGTGGCGTCGGTGTATCAGCTCAACGAAGCATTTGCGCATCGAGTGACTATTACTACGTTACTTAGCAACTCGAACTGAATCTTGTCACTAATTTTCATCAAAATCCAACTCTCACGGTTTATTGACCTTCCTCGTGAGTCTAGGTTCTGTTACTTTTTTAACAGTTAAAGTTCGTTTCTTCTACAGCCTCACTTTATCCATAATGGTACTTAAGGTATTATATTTAATCATTTTTAGTTAACTAATGATGAAGTGGATCTAGTTGTGTGGTGCCTCCATTTCATGTTAGTCTTCGCTGATAATTTAGTAGTGTTCAGCGATGTAATTTAGCAGAAGTACAATGTTCTTATAAATTATTTGTTGTATTGTTATAAAGTAGGGAATGATTCAGGACAGTGTGTTTTCTAAATAAAGGTTTTGGGACCTTCTAAGTCAATGGTTCCAACCTTTTTTTACCTGGCGCCCTCCTTCGTAAGCCCCATGCTTCACGCCGTCCCCACACCATTCGCGCATGTAAGTAGTTTATTGTCTTTTCTGACCCTTTCTGCAATTTCATGTGTAGCATTGTAGTCTCAAATCATCAATAATAGTAACAAAAATAATAAAAATAATATTAATAATCTATTCTGTATATAAAACAGTAGAAGTGAATTACCCATTATCGACCAGGCCATAATACTATCGTTAGCAAAAATATTCACTTTGATAAAAGCAAGGGATAATGAAATTTTTTTGGAAATATGTATCCTTAGGGGCGTGATAGCGCTTTTTTTTAAAAAAAAAAAAAAAAAGCTAGTGCATCTCGCGAATCCCTCAAGTAAGGAAGAAAAACTCGGCATATATACTTACCATAAAAAATAAGTGGTCACATTTCTCTTCGTTTCTGAAAATTCCACACCCAAACAAGGGAGGAGTAACTCGTAAAACATTAAATATTTCAACTTAATTTTAATTTTGTTAATTTTTTTGTGAAAATGAAAATGTAAGAATTCTCTAAATTGGAGACATGAAATTTGAAATTTAAACTCAAATAAAAATAAACGAATACATCGTCCCTTTCCAGCATTAATGCAGTAAGCGACATTTTGAAAATTTTACAGGAGAGCCGAAAAACTGAAATTTTGATGGTTTTTCTTGAATAACTTTTTTTGTTTTCTGGACTATTTTCGTAACAAAAATACAGCTAATATAATTAAACAAGCTCCGTCAAATAGGACAGTGACGTATATAAGAGTTTAAAAATATTCACTTATTTTGGCGCTTAATTCATTTTTGCTTACAAAATTTTTAACAAATCAATGCTTCAAACGACATTCACTCAAATGTAACAATGCATTAAGGCACACGGTGTCATAGTGAGATTGCGTTAAGTGACATTTAGGGGGGAAAATGGTAATGAATTCCTGATTCGTTAATTGAAGAATGTTAGTTGTATACTGATCTGTAAAATACTGAACGCTTCTTGAAATAATGCTGCTTAAAATAAATTTGGCAAGAAAAATGCTTTGGCTTACCTCTCCTTTATACAGTATGTAAAAATTAATCTAATCTTCTGAATAGTTAAGTTAATAATAGCTGACACTATTATTTAGTTTTCTCATTTATTTTTAGGTTTTTTTAAAAATTTATTAAAGCTTAGAATATTGCAAATTATTACTGATTTGTTAAACTTACTGATACAGTGAAAATTTGCATCATTCATTTACTAAATAAATGCAAATTGTCGAAACTTCACAAAGCTGTAACTGTATCAATTTTTAACTATTGCAAGAGAAAATTAAAAATAATGACAACGTGTTTCAACCTTGAGTTTCTTCTTCATCTTCATCTGTCTCAGGGAGGGTATCTTGTGTTTCTCCCATGTGTGGCAACTGCTGGTAAACCCGTGTATATGCTTTGGTAGAATATTCTGATTACACAATTTGACAAGACTCTGGTACTTGGCTTTACTGATAGGGATGGCTGCTGCATAAAGTCTGCTTGGCTGCTTTTGTCCTAGTGGGCGAAATTTCAATGTAAGATACACTGCGTCCTTAGTCATTGAATACTTAACTTTGGCAAATTCATTATTTTTTGAAAAAATGACAACTCTCATTTTTGACAGCAAGAAAGGTTCCCCTGACTCATGTTTCTTAGCAATGATGATTTGGGCTGCCAAAGTTGACCAATTTCTAAAAGAATCATGCTTCCATAATTCATGGATGTTGCTTTGTTCTTGCCATTCCCATGACGGTAATCCACTAGGATGGACTTTCAATTTTTTGATTATAAGATGCTTTCTCAATTTGACAATGCACACTGTCCACAGGCATATATGTGTGACCCGGTACCAACTAATTGATATGGATTCGTTGTAAGTTTTTGGATTTTTCAAGTTCACATTTCAACATGGCCAAAATATTTCTATTTTTGTTTTCACCGGCACAGTTATTGCAATACAGGATTACAGTTGAAACATTACCTCGTTCGTGCACTACATCTATATATCTCGAAAGGATATAAGCGATTTCATTCTAACCTCGTTTACCTTCGCTCTCACCCCATACATAATTGTTCTGCTTTTTTATTCATATATCGAGAGATTGTATACAGAATACTTTCGTCTGTAGTACAAAGGCATGGAATCGCCATGAGGTACGCTCAAAACTTTCTGCAAATCGAAACTCGCGACAAGTGTTCCTTCCTGACTACCACTCACTCTGCTGTTTTTTGAAACGAGCCTTAGTTGCTTCTTCATCTTCAATATGTCGGGTGTAATCAGCCTTCTCTTCTTGGGTTACGTCTGTCTTGTTGGTAAAGGCGATACATTTCTGGCACTTGTTCTTTTTGTGTCTATGAAACCCAAGGTTGAATTTTGAGTTAAATATATAACGAAAAACTCTTTCACTCACAGAAATATTTCCTTCTTCGTTCATTCCACGTGAGTAAATCGTATAGAGATAAACGATGTTTTTGAGATCCTTGGGAAGATATAGTCGTGTTGTTTTATTTCTACAGTAGTGGGAAGGCACTACAGGAAGCCTTTGAATGAATTCAACAACGAGCTTCTCATCTCGCTCGGATGTCGCATTGGGGCGAACTGAGTGGCGTCCTCGACCATCAGGATTTTCTGAGCCTTCAGTGGGTTGTGTAACAGTGTAATTCACAAACCTTTGTGAGGTATCTAATGTTGAGAGCAAGAATTGAAGATAAACTCTTCTATAGCCTTCACCTTCGTTAATAAAATACTGAAAAGATGATGCCTGTGGGCTCTTACCATGAATCCTCCTTCTTTTCACTGGAACTTGTCTGGTTGCTCTTAAGATCCAATTCCTTTGATCATTCGGTTTTAAAGACCAAAAGTGTCTAAATAAGGATTGGCGCCTCTCTTCCGTAATATCAGAACATTTATTTGGGCAAGACTTACATTTGTTTGGTTGTACAGTATTTGTTTCTTCTCCATTCTTTCTTGCCTGTTTCTGTTGTAAGCTTGGCCACTTTGCTTTAATCATTTTTTGTGAATAGTTTTCTTTTTAATTCTCAATCTCTTTTCCCCTACGATGTTATTTTCTGGTGTAAAAGTAATCTTCCTCCGCTTCCTAGCACCGCTTTCCTCATTGCAACCATCACCTGAATTCGACTATCCAGCTGAATTTCCTGAAACCCTTTTTCTCTTAACATATAATATACCTAGGTATATTCATCTGATGTGGTTGGTGTTTTGTCCAACCAATCTATTGAGTTTTCGGAAGGGCAAGCCTGTTTAAATATGATATCATCGTCAGAGAAATAGTCTAAATAGCTCAGTCCCAAATTTGTTCTTTTTCTCAAGTTCCGTTTCTCAGCGAAATAATATTCATCTCTTTCTCGATTCTTTTCTAAAGTTCCCTCTTCATTCGGGTTTAGGGTCTCTCCCTCTACTGCTGTCTCCTGATGTTTGTTTGGGTTTTTCTTCCCTTCTTCAGTCTTCTTCTCATCCGGGTATAGGGTATCTTCCACTGCTACTCTCTTCTGAAGCTGGTTTGGGTTTTCCTTTCCTTCTTCAGCCTTGTTAACATCCGGTTTCTAGCATATCTTCTACAGCTACTTTCTTCTGATGCTTCTTTGGGTTTTCCTTCCCTTCTTCAGTCTACTCCTCATCCTGGTTTAGTGTCTCTTCCACTGCTACTGTCTCCTGAAGCTTGTTTCGGTTTTCCTTCCCTTCTTCATTCTTTTCCTCATTGTGGTTTAAAGTCTCCTTCACTGCTACTGTCACCTGATACTTGTTTGGGTTTTTCTTCACTTCTTCAGCCTTTTCCTCATCCGGGTTTAGGGTATATTCTACTGTGACTCTCTTCTGATACTTGTTGGGGGTTTTCTTCCCTTCTTCAGCCTTCTTCTCGTCCGACTTTAAGGGTATCTTCCACTGCTAGTTTCTTCTTCTTGTTGTTTGGATTCTCCTTTCCTTCTTCAGCCTTGTTAACATCCGGTTTCTAGGGTATCTTCCACAGCTACTTTCTTCTGATGCTTGTTTGGATTTTTCTTCCCTTCTTCAGCCTTGTTCTCATCCGGGTTTAGGGTATCTTCCACTGCTACTCTCTTCTGATGCTTGTTTGGGTTTTCCTTCCTTTCTTCAGCCCCAATTTTCATGATCTCACTCTTCAAACAATTAACTGTATTGGAATATGTCCCGCTTGGTACCCTCGGCTTCATGACTTGTTTTTAAACTTGCTGTTTGGTTAGATTTAAAATTTTCCTCCCACGGGAAAACTAAAAGCAGAAAATAGCAAAAAATAAACCGACCTAAAATGTGGTAAAAGCAATATTTTTTGTAAGTGGAGTGGAAAGTAATAGTTTTAAAAGCTTTGACTAATAGTACCTCCTGTTTACTAAATAAATCTGACTTTTGAAGTTGGCAGAAATCTTACATCCATTAAATAAATTAGGTAGCTTTGATTTCCATTGACCTAAAACGTCAGCTATAAGTATTAGCATGTGATAGTGTAAGTCGAAGCTTTAGGAAAATATTACTCTGCTATTTTTATCACGCTCTTTGAAATCGGTTTAATTTTTATATAATTAATATTGACAATCTGTTCCCTGGCCGGACGGGTGGGGGCAACTTGCCTGCCTGCCAAACAGCATTGCATAGGTCGAACGTGAGCACAAACCTTGTTCTAGCCAGTCATCGAAACTGAAGATCGCCGTGATATTTTTCAGTCTTAACAGGCGAATGCCGGGACGGCACTTCTGTAAGGCCAGAGCCGCTGGCTTTCCACATCCTTGCCCTCTATTCTTCTCCAGCCTGACCCTTAGTTTCCTGAAGGCCACAACTAATTGACATTGCTAATTAGTTACTAAAAGCAACCTTTCTTAACAGCTAGATTTGATATGGACAGAACGATCATTACAATAGGAATAACCGCCATCAAATATCGATAACACGTAACTTCCACGTCATGAGCAGGTAACAAAGAAGACGCGAACGGCTACCGAACATAATAGCACGCAGCTGATGCCCGTTATGTGCAAACAAAATTATGTGAGTAAATTTTGACTAGCGCAAACTGTTGGGGCACAAATGACTGCTGCCAGTACACCTGAGACAGTCCTACTTGTGTGATGTTAAAGCGCTACAGTGTCAAGGTTTTACCAACAGTGCTCATGACGGTCAGTCATCCGCCAAGCGATCACACTTGGATCAGGTACGTGCGGTGGGCAGAAAATGAACAACGAATAGCACTATGGTATCTTACCACAGGCGTATGTCAATGGAGGAATTGACGCGCCAGTACAATATGGGCCAATAAATCCTACAACAAATTTCAACCATGACCATGTGACGTACCTTACATCGGTTAGGGTAACATAGCCGTAGACCAACACTATTAAAATAACACAGAAATAACATACGGCTGACATGAACAAAAGCAAAGGGATCATTAGACTATGGATCAATGAAAGGTTATCTGCAGTGGTAAGTCCCGCTTTTCACTGAACCATGTCGATGATATTGTTGGAAACTGCATGAGTATACGTCTCCGGGTTGCAGCATGGTAATTCAATAGGACGGTGGCGGTGCTGTTTATTGTCTGGGTCTTGGAAGCGACGCACAAGTATTTCTTACTCGATTAAATTTTCATGGCCCATACCTCCAAGTCCAAGAGATCACCGCCATATTCTAGCAGGAGAACGGAAGGTGTCATCGGGCTGCGTTTTTTACATAATGGTTGGAGGAACATTAAAATGAGTTTTCAATACTACCCTGATATCCAAAATTGCCCGACTTAACCCTATTAAGCATGTATGGAACATGCTGTGATGTTCTGTGCAATGTGCTGCACATCGTCCAAATGTGCACCACTTGCAGGATGGCTTGGACTGAACCTGCAGAATACAAGGAGTATACCTTGAGGAATCTATTCATAAGCGTACGAATGCTTTGATTACCCAGAATGAACACGCTCTTAGATAAGGTCCCTAATGTAGTGATCGTTTAGTCTTAGTGTATAAAATAATCATTCCTAATAACTTGTCAACAATAGGAATATTTTATATAACATGTTTACTGAATTTTAACGACTCCTTCACCATTCCGTAAGCTGAACAGTGTTACCTAACGCAAAAAGCTGCGCTGAAATAAGAATTTTCGAATACATTAGTGTACAAACAAAATACATGCACACATAAAGACATCCTAAAAAAATGAATTATTTGAAGTCCTACGGTACGTTATTTTCAGTGTGTGAAACCGGGATATTGTTTTGCACCTTTCCATTTAAGTGATAGGATGTTTAGAACACACTTTTTGTGATTGTTCATATTTTACCTTGACTTTTATCCAGTTGTACACAGGAAGTTTATTAAACACTGAAAAACATGTTCACGAAACTTCGATAATCGTTCATTAAGCAGAAAAATGTCCGGCTTTTCAACGATATTTTAAGCGTTTTAAAGGCAAAGTTTAAACTTCTAAGACCCATTGATATTCTTAAAAAAATCTTCAGTCCATTACGGTGAATATCAACCCATGTATGTTGATAGTAGTTCCCCGACATCATAGGCGTATCGATCCTAGCAGGAAAGTCTAGGATGGATACGGTCATGTGGGGTTATGGAATGCTACATCAAAGGGGTTCTTGTATAATTGACATACTAAAGTTAACTGTAAAACAATGAATAAATAATTTCTAATAGTTCTTAATATAAACTTACTCAATAGGAAAAACAAAATCTCAGTGTAAATGTATATTTCTGACTTCAATGAAAATATTTTTGGAAGTGGATGCAACTGGTAGAAATTAGTCAAAAAACCATAATTATTTTCATGAAATTTGATTTTTCTAGGGATTTTCTAGACTTTGGTTTAGGTAAGGATTATGCCCCTAGGTCCGCTATTTACACCTAAGCTACACATATTTACACCTAAGCTACACATATTTACATCTAAGCTGCACCTAGTTACACCTAAGGTTTCTTTTCTGCCCGACAACAATTACCATCATTAGGCTTATATTCACACAAAGAATGCCGTTGCATGTACTGTCTGCGAATAGTTTGTTGTTTAGGATTTTACTTCAACTCGCAGAAGCGTTGTTGTGCTAAGGTTAAGTAAACATAAATTTGCTTTCCCCCACCTATTGTTGAAAAGGACGTATATGTACAATAATTTTACCATTCTCCCTGAAACCATTAAAATAACACCGACTATTTAATACACACCAGGCCCACTATGGAATTTATGTTCCTATTTTGTTGACAAGTTTTGAAATTATTAAATTTATTATAAATGAAAACGAAATTATTGGTTTTATCCTACTTTTTAGTGAAATGATGTTAAAAAACTGATATCTGAAACCATACAGTAAAGGGAACTGCAACAATCATTGTGAAAACGCAAAAAGTTGCTTCAAACCTTACTATTGTTTTCCTCTTGCATGGTCAATACAATTGTCACTTTCAGTCTACTGGGAAAAATGTATTAAACGCCAAACGTAGAACCTCTTAGCTCCTTCCCCCTTAATTGCTCGCAACACACTATTTTTTCCCAATAGGCGCTCTGAAGTCGTGTAAATTGGACGCTTGTGCAGCTTCGGAAGTTTTCACCGAAGAACTTCTGCACCGAAATATGAAACCTTAAAATGTATTATACGACGTTACAAACTGTTATTGCAAGTAAAATAGCAGTAAGTAGCTATAACAATATTACCGTTTACTTCAGAAGTGAGGCTGAGAGCCTCTTACGTATATTTTTAAGATAGCAAAATTGCTGTAAGGAAAAGTATTTGTTCTTAGCAGGTAAATGGAACTGCAACAAATACTGGAAATCATTGATATCATTACATCAAAATTGTTTCAAGCGACTCAGAATCAACTTCAATCTGTCGCTTACTACACTTTTGCCATGAAATATTGTAATAATCATGTCCATACCACATTTATTTGCTCCAAGCACGAAAATAATTTGGTGTTTGAAACAATCTAGACTACAAGTCAGTTTCTTCGTATCATCGGAAACATTTATGCAGTAAATACAAACGACTGAGTGTTACATACGACATTTTTGCCTCCAGCAAGTGTAATTACACCCGTATAAGCGACATAGCTATCTCGGCAACGGTTAAAGATAGAAACATGGCGATTAGACCATTCGATGCGCCTTAAAATTCTGAGCAAAAAACTGCAAAAAAGTCAATTTCGAAAAAAATGTCGCTTACTGCGTTAATGCCGGAAAGGGACGACATGTTCAGCGTTTCCGAAAATTCTGATCCTAAGAGGGGAATGAGGGATAGTTTCTACCTATTAACAATTTCCCACTATTTACTCAGAAAATGCCGAATGTAAGGATTTGCTTAAGTTTGAGGTGTGAAATTTGGCATTTGACTTCTTAACTAAAAATAATTGAATGTATATTTCCGGAAACTCCCCTCTTAAAAAGGGAGAAAAGAGACGATTTCTATATTATTACAATTTGACACTATTTATTCAGAAAATATCATGGAATGTCAAATTCGCTTACATTTGAAATGTGAAATTCGGTATATAAACCCTTAACTTCAATTCTAAATTAGTACGTAACACTGCACGTATCTGTCGCATCGTGTGAAAGATCTATCAGCAAAATGAAATTGATAAAATCATACTTGCGTTCCACAATAAGTCAAGAAGATTCACGAATCTGGACATTCTTTCTATCGAAAATGAACTAGCATCCACTTTGGGTTTTGATAATATAGTTGAGACTTTCTCTGCTACTAAAGCAAGGAAGATATCATTCTGAATGTTGTTGGAACACAGGCTAATATGGTAGTGGAACTACTGTCGAAAGTACTGAAAGAATGGACTACGTATTTCAGGGTTTTTAAAATTCTCCGTTTAAGCAGAAGAAGGCGGTATTAATTTATTTCTCAACATTCAAATCGGCTTTGCCTGTCTTATCAACACGGAATGTTCGAGGAGAATTACTGAACATATTTAGAACTATTCTAGAGCAGAGTTTCATCATGTCACTTTCCCTGGAATGCGTATCCTAAGGAAGAGGGGATCAAGTTCTAAAATTTGCTAAAACAAAGAGTCTTACAAGCAGGGACGTACTCAGAGGTGGGTCCAGGGGATTCGAACCCCCTCCAGAAATTTGGACTTTTGTGTAAATTTAGGCTAATTTTAGGTGCAATTTTAGGACTTGTAATATAAAATCCCCTCATATTGATTTTGGACCGGCCCGAAATAAATTCCTGCGTACGCTACTGCTTACAAGTCTCTCATGTTATGAAGATAAAACTTGATATAAAACCAAGTAGACATGCAATCCAGCGTCTTCGGAAATACCACTTCTGTCTCATCATCATGGAAAATGACTGATTAATTGAAAAGAATTTTCGAGCATAGTTAGCACACTTGCCTGAAGCCAGGTTTCAATCATGTCAGTTTCAATAAAATTCCTATCGTAAGCGGGAGGAGGAGTTAATATATACGCTGAAAATTAATATTTTTCTAGTCAGGGAGATAAAAGTAGGTACATAAACTTTTTACTTAACGAAGTCGAAATGTGTATTTGCCCAGCGTTTTCGAGAATCCCGCTTCCTAAAGGGCTTACAGGGCCATTGTAAATATTTGTAACTTCTCATTTTATACTGATAAAATGATCAAAGTGACAAAATATTTGAAATATCTAAAATGTTTTTTAAACATACTTAGCACGTGGGACATCTTTTATTTTATCAACTCACTTTGAAAAAAGTATCATAAAACGGAATTTACATTTCACACAAAGAATAAATGCTGTATCGTATGAAACACATTTTTGAGCATGGATCGAGTTAGGAGTTTTGTTTCACTTTTGTTCAAACAAATAGCGTGACGAGGCAGGCACGTAGCCAGGATTTTGTAATAGGGGGGGTCCATAACAAAATACTATGGTTATCACACAAAGGGCTCGATCATTCTAAAATATTTTACTGGCAACATACATTGGGGGGGGGGCGGCGTGACATGATATACTGTGGTTACACACCAGGGGCTCGATCAGTTGAACTATTTTACTGGCAACGTACCCATATTGGTTTGTTAGGACAATAAAATGACAATATATTAGTAAGTATTTTAATAACAAACTATGGAGAAATCTCGAGTAAAAGAATATAAAAACATATTGAAAAAGATAGTCTTTTGAGGTCATTCAAACTCGGTTCTTCTTGTTTTCTTTCTTCTTTTTCTTATCTTCGTTTAATACCGCCAAGGCAGTAAAGACATTCTATAAAATGAATTCAGTTGCTGGGAAAATGAAAATTTCTTTAATAAGTGTAACTGCAATCTATGTAGCCAGGTTAAGTTCTACCTGAGAATCTATCTGATCGAACCGGTTTATCGATCGTCATTTGTAGTCCATAGAATTAATATGGAGCTAGATGGGATTCGGAATGCTCCGTTACAATAATATCCATTTTAAACTTGACCCCCTGTTTGCTTCACACAAAGCTACTCAAAAGAAAGAGTAACCAAACGCTTGCTGTAGCTTTATATTTTTAACGCTGATTCCTCTTTTCCTCGTTTCTTTTTTGCATCCTTCCTTATTTTTTTCATTTCCGGTCCCGAAGGGGGGGGTCCGGACCCCCCGGACCCACCCCTTGGCTACGTGCTTGGACGAGGGAAGGATGATCAAATACAACTTTCAAATATTTCCCATAAACTTATTCTACCTGTACGAGGAACGGGCTTGCAGGTAATAAAATAAAATAACAATAACAATATTCTCACCAATTTATATTTATTTCCAGCGAGACTCCTGCATAGCATTGTAGTGCAATGAAGTATTATATTTTATTTGTTTGTCCTTAATGAAACCATAGTTTTTACTGAATAGTCAGTTTGTGTTTAAATGACATTTAACTTTATTATATGTTTGTTACAACACTCATGATATTTGTAAATTTGAATTTAGTTCTGTCAGAAGCTCTCGCCGCCTGGTTTTCAACCACTGCTCTAGTGACTAGCTAGAAACTTGAAGTTGAGTCCGTACATAAGATTTGTGACTGGGGTACCACTAAGAAAAGATTTTTGAAAATTCATAAAGAGAGTGGGAAATGAGATGGAGATTATTTTAATAAGATACCTTTATATCCGAAACCCATACGGTTGGGGACTTGAAATTTGTATTTGAATTTCTCATTTAAAATAATTTGACATGTGCTTCTGTATTCTTTTTATATTATAGTAACAAAGGAAAAGAAAAAAAGCTGTAAAGGAAACACTTGTGGAAATTGCGATTATTATAGCTAATAACATGTCGATATCTCGGAATCTCTAAAGATTAGAAACATGAAATTTGGTTTTCGGACATCTCAATTAAAACAAACTCTCGTATAGGCAGTATAGGAAACCACTCAATATCTTCTCAGTTAAAATTGAAACCAGAAGTTGCAGTAGATATCTATCACTTAGTGTTATAGTAGACAGATTAGAGTGGAGATGGAATATTTTCTAGAGACGCTTAATCGAATACAAAAACCGTGTCGCACTATCTATTACCATATGTCATGTACAGTCTTGTTCAATAAAACTTTGCCACCCACCCCTTTTTTGAAAAGTCCTGTAGTCTTACGTACAGTTGGAATTAAATCAAAGAAATGTGGCTTTTTTGGGTCGATTAAGACGTTTATTTAGAGTCAAAATATTATAATTTCCTATTGTTTTTGCAAGAATAATATCTTTCAATGCAGGGTGGGTGGCCAAGATTTCTTGAACAAGGTTGTACAACGATGAACGTTAAAACCGGAAGTAGTTAATTTCAAATACTTACGGTTTGATTAGAGGATTAAAACAAGAGATGGTCCTATTCTTAGAACGCTAACTCAAAAAATAAACTCTTCACGCTTTGCTCTATGTAGATTAAATTGAAACCGGAAGTCTTGGGTGTTACTATCTTTTCTGCTTTTATTAAAGTGTTAACGATAGATAAATGTATTTTTGAGATGCTCATTCGCTTGTTGGAAACAGTTTCTCGCCATCTATTACCATTTTTGCAATACAGTGATGAAAAGTAAAACAAAAAATAGTTGATTTTTACGACTTTTAGTTTTATCAAAGTGTTAGGGACAGAAATGAATGGAGTTCTTGGGACGTTTAGTCGTTTTCCCGAAACTGATTCACAATATACCTTATATATATACAATATACGTATATTACCCTTTCTGCTCTACAGTGTTCAATGTTGAAGTGGTAAATGGTTTATTTTTACCACTTCCGGTTTTAATACAGTATTAAGGGTGGAGATGAACGGTATTCTTGGGATGCTTAATCGATTGCCGGAAAACGTTTCTCACTATCTTTTACTCCTTTTGGTCTACAATGTTCAACGTTAAAAGCAAAAATGTTTGATTTCTACCAATTCTGGACTATGATACACGTCTATTAACGAACTCTTCTAGATATTTACTGTAGTTATCAATTGCAAAAAGCAGAATTCAGAAAATCGGTTACGTTCAAGAGTTATCGAGCGGAGTAACGGACGTACTAATTGTACAATATTATTATAAATGTTACTGTGTAATCCTAATAATTAGATACATAATGCAGCGTTTTTGATTGTGAACTAGAAGGAAGAAAAGGGTTTGGAAGAAAAAAAAAGAAATGGAGATTACAATTATTATTATACTAAGATATTCCTATCTCGAGATCCTGTAAAGTTGGAGACATGAAGCGTGATATTTGAACTGAAATTGGTAAGCTTGCAGGCGTATAAGGTGTGAAGCCATAGCCTGAGCAAACGCGGTGATCTGGGGCGAAACCAACAGGTATTTGAACTGAAATTCAGTAGGCCTATTCTTGCAGGTATTAGAGGTACGAGGCCGTAGGCCGAGCAAACGCTGATGATTTCAGGTTTGAGATGCAATGCCTTAGACTGAACAAATTTGCGGGTCTCAGGGCAAAGGCGCCAGCCAGGCGAAGGTGTGCATTGAATAAACTCTGATGAAGAAACTGAGAAGGCTCACGCAATATTTTCTGAATTAATATTGAAATCGAAAGTGATGGTAGATTTATACCACTTCCGGTGCTAGTAGAGAGATTGGATTGGTGACAATTATATTCTTGGGATGCTTAATTGATTGCAGAAAACTGCGTCTTGCTATCTATTACCGTTTTTGCTCTATAGTTAACGTAAAACCGGAAGTGGTTGAAATCTACCAGTTCCAGTTTTAGTAGAGGGTAAAGGATGGAGTTGAAGAGTATTCATATAATGCTTAGTCGATTGTAGAAATCCAGGTTACAGTTTTTGTTCTGCAGTGATCAATGTTAAAACCGGAAAGGGTTGATGCCTTCCGGTTTTAGTGTAGGGTTAAGGTTGGAGATGAAATGTATTCTTGGGACGGTTAATTGATTACAGAACACAGCGTATTGCTATCTATTACAGTGTTTCTTCCATACCAATCAACGTTAAAAACAGAAAAAGATTAATCGCTACCATTTCCTGTTTTAGTTGTAGGTTAAGAATAGAGACAATACGCATTCTTAGGGCGCTTAATTGATTTTCAAAAACCGGTTTTAGCTTTCTACTAACGTGTTTTGCTCTTCAGTAATCAATCTTAAACCGCAAGTGGTTGATTTCTACCACTTCGGTTCAAGAGTCAACTCCATTAATTTTAAAATATTTTCCTTCATAATTATGTAACAATTGGTTTAATGCCAACTAAACATGATACATATATGTCTTACAATCTGGAAATAAATACTCGGGAGGGTAAGGAATCTCTAGCATCCCAAAGAGTGGGGATGGGAGAGGAGACATTTTAAAAATAATTGGAAAGATCGATATTCGAGTTGATCTCATAGTTTTCGGGTCAGTTGCTTAGATGGATGGGGACAGTTTCCATGCCGTTCAAGTTCATCCCTGAGGAATCGGGAAGGGCGACATTTTAATAGTAATCGAAAATGACAGATATTAAAGTCGAATGAATAGTTTCCAGGAGTGCTAAGATTAATACTGACACTTTTCATACCGTTTAAAAAGATGCTAGAATGCAACCTTTGAGTTTAATTAATGAAATCTTATGCATTAAGAGAAAACTAGGCTATTTGCCATCCAAAGTTGGAGGTTCGAGTATAGAGTTTTTTTTAGTGCTTTTAAAATATGCTTTTTAAATATCACCATGACATAGAAGGGAGAGAGAGTGAAAGATTTCTGGAATGTTTTCAATATGTTCTTAAACTTGTATAATTATTTTAAGATTTTCTTATAATTTTAATTTATGTTTATTTCTTATATTGCAAGTACATACAATTTGTAAGATGTAAATATGAACAGACTCGAATATGGTGACACCCTTTCCGTTGGTCTAGTAAATAGCACGCGTGCCTTTCGTGCACGGAATCACAGGTTTGATTCCCAATGGCAGTCCTTTTCAAAATTTGAACGATTACTGTGTTCGAATTCCATCTTAAAGTTTGCGCCCACGTCACATGTAACCTCGCTGCCGAAAGGGGATCCTAAATTTAATAATTAACTAATTCGAAAACGATGAGAGCACAAAATTTAGGGTTTAGGCAGAAAACTAGCACAAAACTTTGGCACAGGAGAAGTATTAAGTTTCCATTTCGAGGGAGAGGGAAAAGATGAGAACATGGACGTAAGACCATAAACACACTATTGAAATGAGAGTCAGTGATGATTATTGAGATGGCTTGGGGTCCAGAGCTTCGAAATTCCGTTCAGGGCATTTCCCCGAGCGTGCTCAATCGGAGTTCCCAGAATTTTTGCAGCACTATGTTGACCCATGGTTTATTCAATCCCCCAGCCCTGGAAAAATATGAAATGAACATTGCCTCCTATCGTGCTCAATGTGAAATACAAGTATTTTCGCAGTACCGCATTTCACCTCTAGTGTAATGAAATTCCTTCACGAGGAAATCTGTAATAAACACTGTCAATAGTTACGTCCACAACTAATATACATTTACAAGTGCAGTTTTATTTTCGTACTCGTTTTCACCAGTTAACCAATTTGATACTGTATTATAATTCAAACTACTTATCATATTTCTGTCGTAAATAAGAATATATAGTCAACTTCTAAACGATTCGCTCTGCACGAACCACTGCAGCACGTGAAACAAGTAAAAACAACAAGTTTGGCGTCTCAGAAATGACAAAGGAGAAAAGAGAAACGCAAAAGCAGCACAGCATTGTCTTATCGCAGTCAGTGCTGACAACATAGTTTCGGTCGTCACTTTCACCGCTAGACCTACAAGCGGTGTACACCCACTTACATAAGTATCTGGACCCGTGACTCTTATAATTCCATTACTCGGGGTCCACGTCATTTGCAGTTGTGAGAACATCTAGACAGATGCAACCCAACATACACGTAACTTTTCTCGACACTGACAGCAGTTGGTAGCACTGAGTCAAGTCTTTATGCAAGTAAAATTGTGAGTAGATAACAACGAAACATTTCTCCATTCTGAGATCAATCTCTCTGGTTCATAGCGTGTTGTCCAATGAAGATCATATGTTAATCTCAATATTGCTATGTATGTAATGTATTATTTCATTATATACTGTATATTCAAAGAAATAAAAACACTGATCACACATGAATCAGAAAATGCTTGAAAATAGACGAAAATAACAGGTCTAGAAAAACTGCTGGAAATAAGTTCGTAAGTCACTGTCTCCATTGACAGACCTTCTCCAATTCTACTTATTCCAGCATCTTTTTCTTTCTAGGGAAGAGAAGATCTTGCTGGTTACACAGCGTATGCACTGAAATTGAAATTACAACAGAAACACTTGAAAACGTTTCAGCCTGGCAGGAATTCGAACCTGGATCTACAGAATAGAAGTTCAATGCGCCAAACACTCATCTACCACGCCACTTAAACTTCCATCCAAAGTAATACCTAGTTAAAATAGTTTCTTGGAAATAATAAACAATACACTAATACTTGTGGTAGTGTCTTAATGACTTACTCTAGATTCCCTTGTTTAAGTTAAAAACAAGTTATATAGACGTTTCTCAATGAGGAAAATATCACGAAACGTTCTTCAAGTTGAGACTACGTCATCAGTTGCAGGGATGTCCCGATTTACATTACATTTCATCTTTACCATAACTTCTAATTTCCAAAGAAGAAAAGACGACAGAAATTATTTTCACATTCTTTGAATTGTATCAACACTTGTAGAAATAGACAGTTTTATGCTTATGTTCCATAACTACTAGTTTATTTTCTTATATTCACATGAGGAATTTGTGGCAAATTGACCCGGTGGCAATAGCCGAGTGATCTCGGGCGTTCGGCTTCTGATCATGAGGCGCAATCAACTACGGGTTCGAATTCCTATGAAAAGCAAGGTCGGAATTCTAACTGTCCTCAGTATTTCTGTGTTCGTGCCCTGTAGTGCTTGGAATACGTTGTAAGGAGGTGCCAGTGGCGAACAATACTCCGGTTGAGGCGGTTTGTGTTAAAAAAAGTTGTGAAAACAGGAAACTCCCGTCAGATATTTCTTAGGTTTACACATGAACGGAATAATATTATTACGTTTATGGATTTAGAGATAAAATTATCATTTTATGACAACAAGAAATGGAATATAAATATTTGTTAGCTGACAACAGTACTGCATTTTGTTTCGCCCTTCTTCTAGGTAGAAAGCTAAAATTATTTCACTAACCGATCAGTTACTGAACATTTCAAACACGTCAAACCAATGGCATAACGAGGAAGGTTAACCTCAAGCCCGCAGACCTTAGTTATGCGTCCATACTTTCAGAGGCGGACCAAGGGCCGGGCAACCCGGGCGACTGCCTGGGGCGCGAGTCATAGCGGCGCCAAAACGAGCCTCAAAAAGTAAATTTTATAATGTGTTTCCTACTGACTTTTTTGGTTTATATTCTTGTAAAGTATCGGCAATTACATAATCTTTTTCCATTTCATCATGGAAGAAGAGAGTTTCATAGCACTAAGGGGACTGTATCGACAAATGGAGGAATGGCATGTAGAATAAAGAGTGGAGGGGGAGTAAGTATTGTTTGTTTGTTTGCTTGAGTTTAGCGTTCCACGGTTATGCCTTAATGGCCAAAGGAGATGTGGATACAGATTATAGTGAAATCCGAACCACGTTTATCGTTCTACAGTAACCCACCGGAAATTGGACCCGAGAACACAGATGGCAGGCGTGCTAGCCACTAGACCAATCTGGGGGGGGCGGTGTTCATATTGTTTATAGCAGGCAATATTCTTTGTGAAGTTTCCCTAGGTAATGAATGTCTTTTTGAAGAATGGGTTTAAACTATTAAAAACACTAGGATAAAATGTAAAATATAGGCTAGTACTAAGGGGGAGGGCTCCAAAGTCACTTTGCCCAGGTGAAAATTTGGCCTTGTCCGCCCCTGCGTACTTTCTATATATTTTTAAACTTTGCAGCTTGTGCGGTCTCCACGCCAAAGGGTTGTGGGGGCGCTATTTACGCCAATGCTTCGAACGTAATTCAATAGCTGTTTCAGAAATTCTACCATCAGCGTGGAAACGGGAATATATATTTTTCTAATAGTCTTATAGAACTTTCACCCAGAACACCAGATGCAATTTTTCAGAATGGGCTCTGGCTAAGTATAAGGAGAATCTGATGTTTCCTAAGTAAGTTCCTTTCAGAAAGTTTGCTATTTCTTTAACGGTGTTGTACATAAATATACTCATCGTTATTAGCCCGACACCAAACCAGCTTGGACAAATCCCTCTAGAGCAACGGTCGGCAAAAGTTTATTCTGACTAATTTTATAAGCGACTCAAGGGTGAAACAATTGTTAATGAAAGTAATGCTGTGTATACACTGCCATGCTTCTGACAAAATATAAAGTGTTTTGTAATCTTTAGACACTTTTAATATTCTTTTTGTCACCCTTGGTTGTGTAGGGCGACCTCGAACAAATAAAGAAGCTGTAATATTACAGCCAAGGGGCTCTATAAATATATTACGTATTTCTTTTGTCACCTAACCATAACCGCCTAGAGTTATCTTCGGTAGAATAAAAATTGCTACGTGATATTCCACTCACGGAGGAAAGGATGCTCTAAATATATTTCTTATTCATTTTGTCTGCACTGCTTGTCGGAAATTAAATACTTTCTTTTGGGAGGGTGTTGAAAATATATGGGGCAAAATAAAACGTCGTGCCCCTCCTACATTTTAAATTTTGTTACGTGGTTGCTCAAATTGTTACTAAAGAAAGCACTTCAAACTAAGATGTCTAAGGTTACTACATTATGTAAGGGTGGCATATTCAGGAATAATAATAATAATAATAATATTATTATTATTATTATTATTATTATTATTATTTTTATTATTATTATTATTATTAAATATGAATGTGTTTGGAGAGCCAAAATTATGTGACACGAATCATTACATGTAGAGCTTTAAGATGAGTGGTCATAGGGGAGGAAAAGACAGGATTTTTCTGTCTGACTCTCTAACGTAAAGATTATGTGCTGAAGGTAAGAAGGATCATCAATCTATAATTGGTTGCCTTTACGTAGAATATCAGTTACTTGAGTTCTTCTCCTTCGGGCTACTTACCTCATGTGGTAACTTCAAAACAATTTCAATTTAAAACATATACATTGTAAAAGTTTTCCATAATTAAATATATATAAGGAAAATTAAATATTTAATAGGGAAATCTTTATCAAAGTGTCCAAAAAAGTAGATAGAAGACTATCTAGTGATAAACATCGTGAAACTTTATAAAATTCTCCAAATTAGAATTACCGTTTACTGGAAAATATTCGTTATGCACCAGTGAGCATGTAGTGAACACAGGGGAAATAATTAAGTAACTGTTTGCAAACAAAAACTAGGGAGAGTAATGCAAGTTCAACAATGACATTTTTTCTTTTTTGGTATTGTCATGAGTTTTACACATATGTTACAATTTGATTCTTTCCCACATAAGAAAATAAATAAAACAATCATAGTAATAAAAGTGACAATTGCACTTCTATGGGGGTTCGAACCAGCTACCTGAGGTTTACAGGGTTGTTGCTTTAACCAACTGAGCTATGTAATTTCTTACGACAACTAACCCTGTTCTATGGTAAAAACGATTTTTCATTACGATTGTGCTACCAATTCGTCCTTTTCCATAGGTAATTTCAACTATTTGCTCTATCTGTACATTAATACTTGGCATAGATTCATATATTTGGAGTTTGCAGATAATGCACGTAATAATACATATTAAAAATGTTTCGTTAAAAGTTTCGTTTGTAGATCTAATCCACATCTCTCTCAATGACATAGATGTCGCTGCTTCGTGTTGAACTACAGAATTCCCTCGCGTTCTCGAAAATTTCCCACTTTAGCAGAGTTGGTAATTCTCGTAATTTCGGTCGATTTAATGACCTTTCTAACGTTTGTTACTCTCATGGTCACATTTAGTCTGATTCTGTTCATTTCTTCGTAAACTTTTTATTTCGGGGACGTCATCTGCGGCAGTTAACCCAAAGCATTTGTTCTGTAGATTAACATCAAGAATGAATTAATATATAGTCCTTGGAACTAACTGTTGTCTATATATATATATATATATATATATATATATATATATATATATATATATATATGTATGTATGTATGTATGTATTTATGTATATGTATATAGTGTCGGATCCAGGACATGATCAAGGGAAGGGCTAAACTATAGTTTGCAGTTTTATCCAGTGTAAATCAGGATTGAAGCCCATTTTATCCAGTGTATACTTGAACGTCAAGGGATCTTATATAGCCCCCTTTGGATCCGCCTCTGTATATATATCCATCCGCCTCTGTATCGATCGATATATCCAATATATATCGGTTTGATTGGGGATTAAAAGAGCGATTTCCTAACTCTACGAAATGGGTCTTCAAGGCGGTGATGACAGTAATGACATCTGGTCTCGTTGTCACGTAACACACACAGTACAAATAAAACTTCGAAACCACAAATTGTAAGTTTTGCCGTGGAGGAGTTCTAAGGTGTCTGTGTGTTGAGTGCAGCAAAAGGATTTCAAATCTCGGCTGACACGGATTATTTTTTTCTTTCAAAATATGTTTCTATATCTTTATACTTGTTATTAATAATTGCTTTCTTGCATTGTTTTGTAGATTATTTTAAATTAGTGGAGGTTAAGTAAAGTAAGGAAGGTTAAGATACATATATGACTGCTTTATCCGTGTATGCAGTTCAGAGATGGAGTGGGTCAGTGGGTCAAGTGGGTCAACAACACGTGACCCATTCTGATCCACGCTGACACACCGATCCAATCTGACTCACCGACGCATTAGAATCCACCGACCCATTCTGCTAAGTGCATTGTAGACAGCTTTTGAACACTCGTGAATTTGTCTACGTATTACTTTCAAGGCCTCCCTTTTTCTTTCTTCCAATTGTCCCTATCAAAAAAAAAAAAAACTTCAGGCACTTTTGAATATTGATATTTGCAGTTGCAATAATAGTAATAGGGCTTGTTACTGGCTTGTAGTTGGCTTATTTGTAAAATTAATCGAAAACGATCGATTTTAGTTGAGAAACAAATTGAGAAACCGAAACTACAGTGTTTCGCATTTCATATCTACTATTTCTATTATATTGATTACTATAGCTTTGTGGGTATGGTGAGAACGTGCGGACACGCTAGTTTTCGAAATGTCATCTTGGAAGTTATACAGTGCCAGAGCTCAAAACGGGCAGACACTCGTGATCGCTCTCGCCTATTAAGAACCATGCGTCAGCTGAACTTGGTTTGGTTCAAAACTTAGTTGTCATATGCAGCAGGCCCGCAACTAGGAGTGTGTTATGGGGAAGACAGAGTTCAATTTGTTCCCTGACACACCAACACAAACCAAGCTCAACTGGCGCATGGGGCGAAATAGCCAAGAGCGATCAGCAGTTCTGGCTGTTTTGGGACTTGGCACTGGAACAACTTCAAATGTGATATGAGAGTGTTCATATTAGGAAACTACCATGTCCGCACCTTCTCTCCATACCCACAACGCCCGTGGGGCCTGTCGGTCACCGGAGATATGTGTCCCCACAAGTAAGCAATCCATATTTCTGGGCCAGTTTCGTCACTTCTTGTGAGGGTCCTCCTGGACCATGACGCTAGTTTCATGGGTAATGCGGCATAGAGTTATGCAATATAATCAGAAGATGAAGACAGACCTAAAGATTTAAACACGAAGCGTCTCCAGTGCGCACTGTGAACCGAGAAGTGACTACTTCGTGGCATCGAAACCAACGCATTCGTGACCTACAGAGCCTACAAGTTCTTTACATACCTATATCTACTCACCGGTCAAGAAGGTAGGCAGTCAACAAATGCATTGAGTGCAGATGCTCTTTGTACGGGATGTTTAATTATATGGAAAATTTTAGATTTTTCTTTACGTTGGTCTATTTTACCTTGATTTGACACTTTCAAATTTCATCCTATTTTGCACTGAAAAGTATCTGTAAGTCAACAAGGAAATAATATTTATGATAATTAAATCTAAATTCATCGCAATTTCGCCCATGACAAACATTTTAGCATTGTATATCGTAAAAGTAAGATCCACCTGTATTGTAATAGAGTGGTGCTTGAGCGATGGACTGTTGAAACTCAAACACCGATTAGTGAAAATTTCACAGCTTTCTTTTCTTACAAGTGTAAACTTTTTAGTTAGAAGAAAGGGCGCGGATCGTGCGTCAGAGTTGATGACGATGGGTTTTGGTGGGTCGGAGTTGGTCACAATGGTTCAGAGTGGTTCATGGTGGGCTGTGAGTCAGAGCGGGTTACAGTAGGTGGTGGGTCAGTGGGTCGTGGATCAAGTTTCCATTGACCCTAAATTTAGGAAGGACACGAAATTAAAGACCTAATCATAATATTCTTGTAATTCTATCCTAGACATTGGTAATATTGTAGATTTTATAAAGCAGATTTGAATTTTCAGAATAGTTTAAGGGTAAAGAGAGAAGATAGGAAATTTTAAAACCGTTTCACAAAGTACCAACTAGAATGATGCTCAGCATAGGGTCAGTCCATTTCAAATCAACCAATATGGTCGCTATCAACAAGTTATTTATCTTGCCTTTTTTTTTTACACAAAGTTGTATTATAAAACAAATAGCCATTCATTTTTTGTTTAGATGTTTAGTTTGTTTATGAGGGACCGTTTTGCACAATTGTTTAAGCTAATTTTGAACTTTACAAAGGTTTGCTCTAATTCCTTTAGCTCCTGTATTTTTCAGTATTTCTCTTAAAATATTTAAAATATTGAAAGAGACATTTACCATTTCATCTAATACTGTTCTGGTCCATTCACTTTCCATCCTTGTTATGCACATCATTAGCCGGGGCTCCCATTAGCTATCGGGCGCTACGACCCTAGATATAATGAAATCTTTACAAAGGGAATAAAACGGAAGTGACTTGCTTTTTTTCTTTCAAAAAATTCAATTTCAGAAATTATGATTTTCGTTATTTAAACTATAACATTTAAAAATATTTTAAAGGATCTATAGTCAATAGACTTAATTGTACACTAATTATCTAGTAACACATTTAATTTACTTTAAATTGTTTTTTGTGTTTCAAATCAATATCTTCAGAAATAAAGCAGCTACAGAGTTTACCGCAAACCTTTGAAAAGTGCAAAAAGCTTACAAAGCTATTGATACAAAATAGCTCCTCATAAACGAACTAAACATCCAGAAAAAATGAATGAGAGCTGGTTTTCTTTATACTGTTTAATTATAACGTCTAACTTTCTACTTTTTTACGAGCTCACAGAACAGTTTAAAGAGACAAGTGGCTAGGTATTCAAGATCAGTTTCTCGAATTTTACAAGGCTGGTCGGTACTCTCGTGGTTCTGAGAGATTAACCATTATACCCTCCATCTGCTCTGGTAGGAAAATTTCTTAATGTAATTTTTCAGCCTTAGTAGTGGGTGGAAATATGTATAAATACTTGTAATATTGCAAGTAGAGTAAAATCGAGGCCCGGAGAGAAGGCTCAGGATAGCATGAATACTGGCTATTAAATGCAATTTTGCATGCTTGATTCGTGTCCAGAGTGGTGGACGAGTATCGAACCAAAGGTAGCAGAGATGAAGTGAACGGAGTCAGTTCTTCCTCTTGTTCTTCCTGATTGGATAATTTAAATATAAGTTTCTCTGAATGAAGAGACATAAAAACTACTTTGCTTTGATAAGGTAAGTCGGGGGAATATGGGTACCATGATGATAGAAGTTGCTCTACGCGTAAAAGATAACACTCAGTTAAAAAAAACTATATAGCATATGGAAATATACAGGGTGTCCGAGAAGTCCTTCCCTGATTACAGAAATTGATAACTCAGGCTAGAAATAAGATAGAAATATGAAACTGGTGTTGAATTGTTTACAAACTATAAAAGTTTTTGTCTGTGTTAGGTTTGTTCTGTTTTACCAAGTCTCAATTTTGTTTGTTTTAGGTTTGTAGTACGTAAGTAAGAAGCCCAAGAAGCCATGCCAACCAATCAGGAGAAGGCACAGTATGTCCTGTGGTACCATGAGACACGATCACCAACCACGGTGCAGAGACAGTTCCAGACAACATTTGGGAGGACTCCACCTGATGTCAAGAGCATTAAAGCCTGGTATGAGAAGTTCAAGAACACAGGGTCGGTTGCTGACCTTCCGAGGTCTGGTCGACCAAGAACCTCAGCAGACACGGTTCGCTACGCCTAGATGTGCTACGTGCTACCAAGGGTGCTCATGTGGAAGTGTACTGATGTGACCAAAACTTTTATAGTTTGTAAACAATTCAACACCAGTTTCATATTTCTATCTTATTGCTAGCCTGAGTTATCAATTTCTGTAATCAGGGAAGGACTTCTCGGACACCCTGTACTCCTTGTCTAATGATGTACAGCAATATTTGGGAGACTTCTGTGAAACAGTAAAAGAATACAATACGTAATGTTCATACACACAATTACCCATAGTACCCCGAGTGAAAGGGGTAAAATGGACAATAAAGCAAGAATTATGGGCAAATAGAGGGTACTCGTTTTTTTAGAACTTACATAATAGTGCAAAATACATGTTATAAAACTTATCAATAAACCATGATAAAGTAAGTAACTTATTTTTGCAGGTAATACAAAGGCTACATACATGTCAATTACTTTTTCTACAGAAAAATATAACAGAAAAAACTGTGTAACTTGTCCTTCATCAAAACATTAGAACATTATTCATCATTTTTACAGAAGGAACCTGTATTCAATTCTCTTTAGAAACAAAACAGTTTTATTCTTAGACGGAAGACGCAAGAAAAGTTATATTGAAAAACAAATCTGATAAGTTGCATTTTTTACAAAGAAAATTTTGCATAAACTTTAAAAAATTAAGAATGAACGCTCCGTAGGGTTAAACAACTGTAAAACATGTTAGATGTTTTAATTTCAATCGTTGCAAACAAATGTTTCTTCAGCGTCGATTCCAACACAGTCTGCGTCATGCCAAACACAACAAACTTGACGACATATCCAAGTCTCTCCCTGGTTATAATCGTGGAACTATCCCCTGCATGAATGCCATTCATTATCCTGTTGAAGTGATCTAGAAAATTGTTTTTCACATTGAGCTTAAGTATTCTGAGGAACTTTATTGTTCCTTCTTTTAAGTTTTCCTTTTGTAACCGAAGATATGTGTTCTGATGAAGTTAAATCTCTTACACAGTCATCTTTCTTCCATAAGTCAATGACGGCTTTTGAACATTAGGGAGGAGTGAAAGCGATTGCAAAACGTTCATTGGTGATTTTGTATTTTGACGTAAGTTTTGTGGACTCGTCGAAGTTCCTGAAAATGAATTCAATGGAGATAATATAGTAGAAAGTTCTGATGTTGACTTGACGTACCGGGAACAGGAGACTGTTTGCCATCAGACGGAAGTAAGAAACCGTTATATAGATGAGACTTTTAAGAAAGAGCGACTTGCTGATCATTTTCATTTAAATCAGAGATACAGGAAGGTTTTAGTTGAAAGCGCTGTACTACGCACGATAGAATTTTCTGGAGCATCTGATTGTCTAAGAATCTTAAAACTCCTAGAAGACATACAAAGAGATATTTTCATATTGCATTTAGAAACTTTTTTGCTTTCCTTTAACTTTGAGAGCCGTAGCACGGTACTCTTCATAACTGTTCAGGAAATGTAATTTCTAATGACCGCCATTTCAAAAAATAATTTTATTATTTATAAAATAAAAATTGATTACGTGTAGAATATCGTTACCACTTTGCGGAACATTTAATTCCTTTATAGGTTTATCAGTTTACACGAAAAGGCAACTTACCTCTCAAATGTTGAGTCGGCAGAAAAAAATAAAGAATGTCGCTATAGCCCATTTTACCCCGAGTCGATTTGCTCATATTTCCCTAATTAGTAACTTTCATATTAGATGGAAACATTGCTTTGTACAGTATGGCAGCGCGCTCCGCACGCCATTCATCGCACAGTCCATTGTTCCCTCTATATGCGTGGGATCTAGCTTTTCTTCTGTTGTCTTATATTTTGCAACAAAATCTTACTTACTGTGAACATATTATAAGTTCATGCAATATTTAAATACAAAATTTGAAATATATTTGTATTTTTTCCTTTACAAATTCCTCTAAATGCAGAGTTGCATGAAGCATTGACCATCAGCCAAGCAACTACATTCCACAATTGTTGCCAACTCTCATTTCGAATTTCTTCATGTTCACGGTTTGGAGCTATGAACGTATAAGCTTAATATTGCCCATATTCCCCATATGCCCATTTCCCCCCAACTTAACTTAGTATTTAACACGGCTCTGGAATAAAGGACAGAAGGGCTCGAATGGACACTAACTGCCTTCTTAATATCTTTAAGCTAATTTTAGTTATATTATTAATTTCTATACAAAAATACTCTTAATGAAGGAATTAGTTTTACATGGTTGATGAGCCAGGATAAACCTTGAGTGAAGCCATAAGGTTTAAAGTGAATATGATGATAACAAACAACGACGGATTTGAACGTTGCTGAATCGCATTTGAAACTATTATGATAACACTTAATTTACCTTAATCATAACCTTAAAAAACATAAGTTGAGAAATTTAAGCATAGAAACTTAAAAACAATTTAGAGAAAAGGCAAACTCACTGCAACACTTGTTAATTAGTATGAGAATTTTAGACAATAAAAGAATTACTATGTAATGTTAATTCTGGACTATTCTTTGCTGTTCGTTTAATTTATTATTCCTTAGACTGACTAATTTCCACAGATTTAACTTGAAAATGAAATGACTGCATTTAGTAGATATATTAATATTTTCGTTATCTCTATATAGTGTTCCCACCTCAAACACTCAAAAATTCCCTCAAACACTAAATATCTCTCGTTTAGTGTGTGTAGGCGAAACGGAAATAATCGTTTTGCTTACAGATAAGATGACAGTGAGATAATGATATAAATTGCCGGAAGGACTGTAGACAAAACGGGAGTAGGCCAAATGGGAAGACACCGTTTTTGGAAGATGAGAACAGTCTCAGGGAAATCACATGTACTGATTACAATCACCTGGAAGATTTCGTCATAGATTTTGACAGCTCCAAATTAATGCATTCATTAAGTGAACTACGAGTGCAGTGGTACCGGTAGTCTATTTTACTTTCATTTGTGTTGTTCTTATAAAGATGGAGAACAAAAATATTTTACCGTTCGAACATTTCAAAGGATACTTTTTCTTAAAATCTAAGGGTGATGGAGGACAGAATTTAAAAGTAAAGTGTCTGAAGTGTCCCAGCTGGAAATATTTATCAACAACTAGGGTACCATCATTAACGATATACAGTAACGGGTTAATATGAATAAACTGTGTTCTGATGAGCAGGTCTAGTGTACTACTAGAAAATAATTTGTTGATGGTATGTAATATTGGCATACTTTCAGATCAGTTTGCGTATCATACGCTTCTCTATAGTCTGTATTTTTAATTTTACCTAACAACATTGTATTATTATATGATTAGTTTAGCAAAATAATAAGAAGCAGCCATTTTTTCAATGCATAGGGATGGGCACTTGTCAAGCTAAAATTCGACTCGACTAGACTCGAATTCAAGTCTAGTTTCGAGTAGAGTACAATGTAATTTTCTCGAGTCGAGTTCCGAGCCGAGTCACTGTTTTTGACGTCGAGTTTCGAGTCAAGCCGATTTGATAAATGGCACGCTCGTTCAGCTCGTTTTAACTCGGTTTGAAATCATGGTCTGATTACAATGCAAAGTGAAAGCCATGAGAAATGTAAGCAATAATATAGAATACTTTTAGTGTTGCTCACGAAGGGGAAACTGCTCTCATCTCGTCTCGTCTCGATAACGAGACCACACTATCTTTTTATAACAAACTCAGTTCGGCTCGGCTCGAGTCGGTTCGCTTGGAGTGAACCATCGGTTCGAGCCGGCTTGGTTTGGAGTTGAGTTGATTTTGAGTTTAACGTCCCTTTCAACAGCGAGGCCATATGAAACGTGGACCTACTGATTAACGTGGAATCCGAACCACATGTGCTCCCGCCGGGAATCGAACACGGGTCTCCCACGCCAAAGGCGCGTACGCTAACCGCTTAGCTACGAAGGAGCTCCAACTTGGTTTGGATGAGGCATCTGCTCGGTTCGCTTCAACTGAGCCAAGTTCTCTTGCCGGCTTGGTTCGGTGACCTGTTTTCTCGGCCCATTTCTCGGTTCGGCTCGACACTGAATGAGATATGCGCCGAACTGCTCTAGTCGTTGATAACTCTAAACAAGGGCCGAGCAGTTTTGAACATATTTGGCCAGCTCCCTGTAACTTATAATAACGTTTTGCTCGAGTCCAAATACTCAACCTACACCCTCAACCCAAAATTCAGAAGGTATTGAACAATGTCCTTGTCTCCTAGAATTCACGACTCCCAAGGTTGGCAATCACCTACTTTTTAGAATTCAGATACAAACCGAATATCTTTCATGTTTATACAGTGTTGTTATAATAAATAATAATAAGTTGTAGGAGTATCATCGATAATAATTATATTGTATATGTAGGATACTTGAAGAGAGTACTTGAAACTACACACATGATTTGCCTCGATGTGGCTTTCTACGAGTAACGCATTATGGCATTTTATTCACTGTTCCATTATCTGAAAATGTTCGTATAGCCATCAAGTAAGAATTTCTTCTTACAACTACATAAAGCAATTCAGAATATTCAATAATAAATAATATAATAATAATAATAATAATAATAATAATAATAATAATAATAATAATAATAATAATAATAATAATAATAATAATAATAATAGTGGTAGTAGTAGTACAGAAAGTTAAAGTAATAAGATTTTTTTCACGTATTCCAAGTTTTAGACATAAAAATAACGCGTTACTTTCGAAGTAGGGTAAGTTACTTTTTGGGGCAAGTAACGCGATACATTTTAAGAGAGAATAAAGAACTTGTAACGCGTTACACTTTTTCAAGTAACATACGCAACATTGGTTGTTGATAGTCATTATACAGGGTGTCCCAAAAGTAATGTTAAAAATGAAACCACGGGTTCCTTTCATCGAAACAAGTAGAAAACTTTATATAACATATATTCCGGAAATAAAAAGGAGCAGAGCTAGAGAGCTTCGAATGTGGGGAAAAGGAGCTTCACAAGTGACCAACGGGATCGGAGCTAGGAATGCGGGTCAGAAATACATCATAGTAACGTGCTTGTTTGCATAAAATTGCTTCTCCGTATTTGCTACCGTATTTATTCTATTACGTTAAGGGTTTAAAATGTATTCTAACAGTAAGTAATAGTAAATTGAATCACTTTCAGTTCTGATAGATTGCTATGTATAGTGATGATAAGTTGCCATTGGAAGTAAAATTGTTTGCAAATGTCTGCTTCTTGCAGTAGAATTGTTTGTTATCGTTTTCGATCTAAAGCGATAAACGTCGAAACCGAACATGGCTAACTTCAACCAGCTCTGGTTAGAATAGGAATTGGAAGAAAATAATCTTGGTGGAACATTTTCTTGGGACCCTGAAATGATTGCTAAAAGCCGTGTCTCAATATCCCTTATTGTTTTTGATCTATAGAAATAAGTATTGAAATCGGAACTAATAGATAATTTGAACTACTTCCTCTCTTGGGAAAGTGTTGGCAATAATTATGTTATCTTCTCTTGAGACGCTAAATCGTTTCTATAATTAAAAAAAAAAAAAAAAAACTTTTCTCGCTAGCTGCTACTGTTTTCGTTCAATGGCGATGAACGTTCAAACAGAATATGACTAATTTTAACAACTTCTGCTTTGGACAAAGCTTTAACGGAAAAGGAGGAAGCTACTTTCGAGACGACAAATTGAATGCAAGAAGCCGCTTCTTACTATCTTTTACCACTTATGTAGGGATTCATTCGAGTCGAGTCGAGTCGAGATTTAAGCCTGTCTCGACTCGTCTCGAGAAAATGTTGTCTCGACTCGTGTCTCGACTCGAAAATATGTTTCTGTCTCGACTCGTGTCTCGACTCGACAGTCTCTGTCTCGACTCGACTCGAATTCGAGTCGAGACGTCTCGAAATTCGAGTCGAGACAAAATGTACGAGTTAAAATATACGCACACATCAGCCAGACCATCATGACTACCTACCTAATTGTCAGTATGTCGACTTTTGGCATGGATAAAAACGGCGACACGTCTTGGCATACACGCAATGATCCTTGATAGGTCGCTGGAGAGAGCTGGCACCACATGTGCTCACTCAGGTCACCTAATTTCCGTAAATTCCGGGAAGGGGGGCGATGTGTTCTGACGTCACGTTCAATCATATCCCACAAGAGACATCACTCAAATGTCCGGCTCCAATTTCAATGAAACTTTTTTTGCTGATAGAAGGCATGTATGCATCATTACTTGTGATGACAAATTTTTGCCATGGTGCATGTTTTCTATTTTTTTTAATAACTTTTAAGAGTTGTGATGTGGTTATTAGAGATTACCACTGAAGTCCCTTACTACCCTTTGTAAACGGAGCGTTAATGAAGAAAAGTGAAGAAAAACTATGTGGATACATATAAGTCCTGGGGGGAAGTCGTATGGTAGATATGACCTTGATGGCAGCCATCTTGAAATCCGTCATTTTGAATTAAGGTCAAGTTTTCAAAATGGGATTAGGGTAATATGATACATAATTTCGGGCTAGAATTTAATTAGAAAAATAATGGTGAGGTTAGTTTTAAGATACACCCATTTGGGGGAAAGTTACCGGCATATTAATTGTTTTTACTTACTGTGTGCGTAAGACCCTTCTTACTTTCGTCTCAAGACCTGTAAATCGAACGCAACGGCAGAGCCCGTTTTCGCACTAGTGTTTAGAAATCTTTAAACTCACTTGAGGCAATATTTGTGGATTATTGTATTGTATTTTGCCTTTAATTAAATTTGAACCCACTTCATGATCTTGTGTAAAGTATCACTAAAAGAGAATTTCTGTTTTTATGGAGAACGTAAGCATAGCACTTATAAAAGGTGAGTAAGGTGCGTATGTATTTATAAGAAAGTTTATTTTACGAGTCTTTTGTGGTTCCGCCAACCTATTCTTTGTTTTTTTTTTTTAAATACTCATATCTCATAAATAAAAGAGCTATTATAAAATCTCTTACCACTATTCTTTAATACTTATAAAATTTTATTTATTGTAAAAGCACTGGCGAGATATTTCTTATCGCCCACTAAAATTATGGTGGAGCTCCTTCGTGGCTAACGGTTAGCATACTTGCCTTTGGCGTGGGAAACCTGGGCTTGATTCCCGGTGGGAGTTCATGAGGTTCGGATTCCACGTTAATCAGTAGGTCCACGTCTCACATAGCCTCGCTGCTGAACGGGACGTTAAAATCAGAATCAATTCAACTCAAAATTAGGGTTTTGACTTTATTATGATGTCATTAGTTTAAACGCCCAACTGCCCAGTAATTATAAACATTGACTACATTATAAAATTGTAATTGGTGACGACTAAAATATCAGAAATTAAAGATTATTCTTTGGGTTTTGGAACATTTTGAAAAACGTGAAAAACTGGTACTGCACCGATACAACACACCTTTCGGATTTGTCATTGTGTAAAGTGATACAAACTAAAGAAGAATTACAACTTTATGAAATTGTATTAGGACTTATTATTTAGAAATAAACACCAAATAAGTGTAATAGTTCATATCCGTATCAAATACCAAGTTTATAATGAAGCAACTACACAAAGTAGGATCCAAAAACGCTCATTGCAATTTGTTCCATCCTTCAGTCGAACCAGGAACTGAAACATAAAGAGTGACATTTTCTTTTTAAAGATACTTTGTCCAGCTAAGTATTGTGAAGGTTTATGTCAGTAGAAGGAATTGCATTCCATTATACAAGCGCAATTTCACAACTTTATGTACACATTAATAAATATCGAACACCCTTGTCCATATGATTAGCGTACGCGTCTTTGGTGCGGGAGACCTAGGTTCGGTTTCCGATGGGAACTCCTGTGGTTCTGAACCCACGTTAATTTGTAAGTTCACGTCTCATATAGCCTTGATGCTGAAAGGGACACTAAACTCTAATCTAATACTAAATACAAATATTTAAAGAAAAATGATGACGCACCAAGATGACGTGAATTTGGCTATCAAATCCATTTTGTGTTTTCAGTTATTTTCTAGTAGTATTTTTTCTAGGCATCCTTTCAAAGGACAGTGATGCAAATTTCGTAACTGCGAATTCCTGTTAGAAGCCATGAAATTATCCGATTAGATGCAAAATTTCCCGTCCACTAAAATAGATACCGTAAATTTACAATATCTAACAATAAATAATTTTGAAAGATATCGCTTTCGAGGGAAAAAATGAAGTGAAATCTTTGAGTTTTACGTCCCACGGTTATGCCTGTTAGGCTAAAGGAGAGGGGGTGATGACGAGAAATTAGTGAAATCGTGGAATTAAGAAAGTGGGAGGAACGGAAGAACCCCGAGGAAACCCACGCACACGGTATTTGTCCACTACAAAGTTCACTTGGTACGAGCTGGGATCGAACCAAGGTCCCCAAGCACCAGAGGTGAACGATCTACCACTGAGCCACCGCGGCCCCGCTTTAGAGGGGCCATGACGTATAGTTGAACTCATTCTCGTAGTATGAAAGGCATTATTTATAATTATGCATGATAGGATCACAAACAAAATTTAAAAATATTATGTGCACTTTCTTTTAACAAACATTATATTGTCTTTTATGGTGTGGAAGGGAATGTTATGTTCGAAAAAAAAAAGTCCTTAACACGATTTTTGTTGCTACACACTGCATGTTTCTAGCCACAGAAAAGATGCAGCGATAGGTAGGCTATTTTTCAATTGCTTTACATTAGCTTGATGTTTCAAGTCTTTTGTGTGTTTCTGAAGTTCACTTTTACCACAAAAGAGCTCAATATTAACATGTCTCACATAGCTTTGGTTCGATTCTCAACACGGACTGCAACTACCCGTTAAATTGTGCATCCGAAAGGCACTCTTTGTTAAACCTCGCTTATCACCGCTCTTCTTAATAATATATATAAATTCACCTCGAAGCAAATGCTGCATTTCTTTCTTTCATCCTAACACAAAACAAAACTAACCACAGCTGTGACACGAAGGAGCTGTTTCGAAAAGAAACAAGCTGTGCTTCATAGAGATGTGTACCAAATGATAGAAGTATAAAGTATTTTATTCTCTCCTGTTTATTGATATCAGTTGGTGTTCTTAATGAGTTTACTCATTAGTTTAGAAAGAGTATATATGGAATTTGGACATATGTTGTACGTATTCTCCTGAGAAATTGATGAGACCAGAAAAATTATAAGGACAGATGGAATAGGTTTAAGCGCATCTACGTGACTTTATCAAATATTTATTCTCCATAATGGTACCACGCGGAAAACTTGGTTTAGGCCTACTTTTATCTTTGCCTCCCTCTGTTAGCTGTTTTGTATCATATATATCGGATGGTTTTGATATTTCTTCTGATCATTAAAACAACAATGGTACCTGTGTGCGTGCAGAAATGCAAAAGAACAAGGTAACTTCCTATTTGTTTTGGAAACAACAAACCCATTTCACGTGTGCGAGAGAAATTGAGCACAGCGAGATCGGGTGTTTACTCACGGTCAGTTCGCAGCAGGAGTCCATGGTAAAAATTTGGCTATCTCGAAAACACTCGCAAAACCTTACAAATACAAAAGACTGCGCTTCAAAGAAAGTTTAGACACAGATGTTTCAATTTTCTTTTAGCATCGTTCTTCAGCAAAAGAGTCGGTTCATTGTATTCGAAAAAGAGAAGGGAGAAAGGGTGAATTTATATTTTATGTGGGGGGTAATGTTGTAAGTAGTATAAACAATACATACCGCTTCCGACTCTGTACGCATACACTAGCCGCGGAGTTCACACACACACACAGAATCAGAGTCCTCACACACCAAGGGTGAGAGCTGTGCCACTGAGTCACAGCGGCCACGGGGCTAGGTCGAGTCCACTTTACGTTCATAGTTTCTTAGTACATAAATGTTACGATTATGAAATAGATTTTCCTTAATGAGCTGCATAAAAACAAAAGCTTTCGAAATGCATTAAACAATTAGCTCGATTTGAGTGTGAACTTAAAGTTATATCAGAGTGTAAATACGGATACGCACCAAAGCTCGAAAACTTAATACACTATTTCTCCTATATAGTCAGCATGTATCAAGCAATCATTCAGCTTTCATTTGAGAGGATGGAAATCGAAGGCTCCTGAACAACTATGCTACTAATGTGCGGAATGTATTTATCTTACAGTGAACTGCTTTGATGCCAAGTGGCCTAACTCCAAAATTGAAATTTTCCAGGAGTGAAAGTTGAAGTTCAATATCTCATGAACAATCCATATTTTTTTATGTTGGGAACCAAAACCATAACTACTGTATGTAGTTCATTGTTTTATAACTTATTGTTTACAAAAATCCTTTTAAAAAATACCTATTCATAGAAGTTGATGGTACTTATCTGTACTAGTTCTTGGCATCCAAGCAGTCCATTTATTGTAATACTAGCTTAATATACCCATTCTTCGCATGGGGGCTGTATTTGGAAGCCAACACCTGTGGAAGTATCACCATTCATTTCAGTGACCGCGAAAACTATGGATTTGACACTAGTATCAATCAATATGGGCTATTTATACATGTCTCGGTATTCCTCACCCGCTGACACCCGGCCCGCATACAGTAGTAGCTGAATTTGCAAGTCATCGCTGATGGAAGTGTCAACATTGATCTCAGCGACCGTGAAAACTATGGATTTTACACTAATGTCGATCAATTTGGATTACTTTTACTATATGTCTCGCTAAACGCCCCCCTGAGACCCCCTGGTTCCAATTTTGACAAAAACGCTTCGCCTTAGACTGGGACCTGGACCAAGGTATCCGTGACCAAAATTTGGTAACTCTCGGTCAACTTGTCTGGTCCCCAGGTCGGTCCCAGTAAACGTCCCCCCCCCGAGACCCTTTGGTTCGAAATTTAAAAAAAAAGGCTTCGTCTAGATCTGGGGCCTGGACTAAGGTACCCGTGACCAAATTTTGGGAACTCTCGGTCCACTCGTCTGGTCCCCAGGTCGCACAGACAGACAGACAAACACACATACAAACTCTTTATTTTATTTATATTAGATAAGATATACTATGTAAAATAGTCTCGTATCATAATATGTGATGTATAACAAATGTTACATTATATATTATCCGTAGCTCGTGATATGCTGCAACATATTAAAGCCTCAGAATAGTTGGGCAAGTGAATAATCCAGAAGTTACGTAACCCTATTGCGTTCATGGGAACGAAAACACAATAATTATAACTATGCTAAATTACTATAGACTACCAACTGCTCATTCAGAGAATTTATGAAGTTCACTCTATCGCAATAGTTTTATACAAACTAGATTTAGACTACGGATAATAGTTTTATACAAACTAGATAATCAATTATTATTATTATTATTATTATTATTGTCATTATATTTGCAGTACAACCAAATACAACGACATTAACTATTAGTTCTAATTAACTGAATTGAGCTGAAAATTAAATCTTGATCTTTAAAGATTAACTATTAATTTTATGCGTTCTGTACCTTTCTAAAGGAATAAAAGCTGGAATTGGTTTAAAGGCTGTTTCTGAGTGAATACTTTCTTCAAAATAATATTAAAAATTATAGAAAGATTTTCGAGACATTCGAGTCGAGTCGAGATTTTTAAGAGCCGTCTCGACTCGACTCGTGTCTCGACTCGAAAATTCGAGTCGAGAAATACGTTTGTCTCGATTCGTCTCGAATTTTACAAAGTGTGTCTCGACTCGAATCTCGACTCGAATTCGAGTCGAGTCGAGTCGAGATTCGAGACATGTCTCGACTCGAGCGCATCCCTACACTTATGCTCTATGGAAATCAGTATTGGAACCGGAAGTACTAGTAAATTTGAACAATTTCTTGGTTTTGGTAGAATTATGTGGATAATAGCAATATGCTTGTTGAGAGACTGAATCGTTTGCCATAATCCGCATCTTGCTATCTGTTGTTGTTTTCGTTTTTATAGCGATAAACGTTGAAACCGTTAATGAAACCAGAAATTACAGTAAATTTTAACCACATACGGTTTTGGTAGAGTATTGTAGATATTCATGATATGTTGTCTCTAGACTGATTCGTCTGCAGAAACCACTTCTCGCTAAATGTTATCGCTCTTTCTATGACGCGAAACGTTGAAACCGGAAATGGCTAATTCGGACAAATTCCAGTTTGAGTAGAAATTTAACAGAGAAAATGAAATCTATTCTTTGGCCGACTAGTTAATTGCAAAAGACCGCACCTTGAAGCATTTTCTATTTCTATTATACGGTAATCGGTATTGAAACCGGAAATAATAGTAAATTTCAACCACTTACGGTTTCGGTAGAGTATTTTGTATAATCATGATGTCTTCACACGAGGAATTCTTTGCAGAAAAATACTTCTCCCTGTATGTTGCCGTTTTAATCTACGAAGTTAAATATTAAAACCGGAAATAGTTAATTTGAAGCACATCCGGCTTGAATATAGAGTTGACGGATGAGATAGAACCTATTCTTTGGACGCTGAATCAACGGCAGAAAATCGCTTCTCGGTATCACTGTCTTTGCTTCAATAACAGTCGACAGACACACGGATAAAACCGTTCTATAAGATTTCCACCATTTATGCACAGCATACGTTGGAAGGTCATTTCTATATCAACTTCATGAATTAAAGGAAACTTGTATTCCTCGAAAGGCATTTGTTGGTCCTTCAAGGTCAATAGAACAATGAAAATGCTGATACTAAGAGTATTTTAACACGCGACTCGATGTAACAGAATGCTTCGTCCGGCTGTTAATAAAAGGGTTAACTAGCTGGAACTCGCTAGTACAGTAGCAACATTCTATGCCAAACAACGCTGGGCTATGTAAGAAATACTAGGGATTGTTCTGTCCATGTGCGCCGACTACGTGGGTGTTCCCTAGCTCCAGCACTCACACAAATAATCTTGTCAGGGCGCCACAGGCAAGATTTTTAGTTTGATAGAAACATAATAAAGCAAATAGGTATTCCTCACTTGCCATTATCAAAAAATAAACAATTAAAACAGAGAGATGGGAGCTAAAATTTCTAACCTTTTAAACAAAATGGTTTGCTTCAAGTGTTTTTGTGCAAAGGCAACCAAGGAACACACTAAGTCACTTTATACTTTATGTCCACAACAAAATCCTTGCAAGTTCTTTCTACAATATCATTAAAATTATTTTCTTTTATGATGATTTTTTCATTTTAATTTGTATGAATGTAGTATTTTCTTTTAGTAACGTGTTGATAATATCACTGCCTCTTGCACTCATTGTGCATCATGTAAGTTGTTAAAAGTATATACTTAATATCGCGAGTATATATGTTGGGAATATGCATTACAGTAATTAAACTTCAACCCGGATTTAAACCTGTTTTCTTACGATTACACTGTAAAAAATTTCGCCTTAAATTTACTGACCGATTACCGTCAACTCTCGCTGCCATCCGATTACCCTAAATTTTACGGACCACCGTTTTTTCATAAAAACGGCAGACTGTATATTTAGAAGCAAAATAATATTGACCGTGTTTAGAAACAAATTTGGTACCGTATATTTTACGGTAATTTACCGTAATATTTAGGGGTCGTTTTTTTTAAAAAAAAAGCACAGGTGTGTTATTACCGTACAAGATTTACGGTAATAACACACCTGTGCCCTCTTGCTAGATCCAGTAAGAATTCTTACTGGTCAATATATATTGACCCAATTTTCATCGAATTGCTGGAAACTGTATCAGTACACACACTGGCTAGCAATAATTTTTGCTGGATGGATGCAACTAGAGTGCACACTGGTCCACTGCTGTTAAAGACTACTTAACTAAAGAAAACAAAAGTGAACGAAAGAAGCGTTGCACCTATGACGTGCATAATATCCATAAGAATAAAAGTTGAAATTAATTCTTAGTTTGTAATATCGAACCCTTTCTGATATCATCTTGAACATACATTGCTTTTTCTTTTCAAAATTACTAATGTATTGAATAAAACACCAGAAGAGGATTCGATATTACATACAAAAAAAATCTTGAATTTTATAGCTGAGTTTTCGCACGCTTTGAAGATGTAGTTGGAACAAACATCCATGCCCTTTTAAGATATTTATAAATCGATATTCTGTTACAGTGTTAAGACTAGCTTTATTGCATGTATTTTCGCTTTTCGCTATGAGTACCAGTAGACCAATAGACCTCCAATATTCTAATCAGCGATTCATTCGATTAATCGCATTATTACGGTTTCAGATAACCAAGCAGGCACTCGACAACATAGCTTAGAATGACCAGAAGTACGACTAAACAAGTGTAAAACCATATGACTTCTCACAACACAGCCTACAGTATCCAGTATCCGCTATCTCAAATTAATAAGTACGTGTTTGCATAATTATGTAACAGTGGCATCAATGCTTTAAAAAAAAGTGACCAAACTTCCAGAGTATCGAACTTTTGCATATTTAGACTATTAAACGCTCAAATGTATTAACAAGACACCAGAACAGATTATAGGTACTCAGAACAAAATTAAAGATAAAAACATTTACAGAAATATTTTTCAAATCTAACTCAACTCCCTGGACTCAACTCAACTCAATCAGGGGACTCAACTCCCTGGTTACTATATACCCTGGTATTTTTTATTTGTATTAAGAAATTTAATACGCTTTCGCTAGCTAGGGGAGCGACCCCCTGCCCCTCTTTCGGGCACACATGAGTGACATATACTTTTGTTTCTGTATCATGAAAAATTCCAGTTGATGCAACACAATTTATGTAATGCTGTTACGGTAAACTACGAAGCACTTTTCCTTTTTTTTTTTTTTAAGTATTTCAACATTGTGATTCTAATTCTAGCTTCACAAACCACTCGTAGTTGGCTACATTATCATAAGACTTTATACATCCAGCAGCTTCTTGGTTTCGAATCGTTGCACTTTGGAGCGATCTGCTTGCCACGATAGCCAACTAAAGTTTTTTTTTTTTTTTTTTTTTTGTCACCGAACGAAGTTCAAATATTAACATGGTGCTTTTCCATACATTACCTTGCTTAATGTTGAATTTCTAGGATATCTTCAACAGTGGTAGGCCTATTGTATATATCACACCAGAAAACCACACATTAAACAAACAAACAAACAAACAAGCAAAAGAAAGAAACAAAACAAAACAAAGCTCAACACATTCGAACCTACGCGCCATGAATCCTCGCTTCGAACATGTGCTTTTTCTCTCCAATGCGCATGCCCGACACAAGCATCTGACAGGAAAACGGTCTTCTACCATTATTTTAGAAAAACGGTAAACCGTATATTTTTTACGGTAGGAGGCATTTATTTTCACGGTTATTGGTTACAGTGTAGGTCAGCCGTGTTTCCGACTGAGCTAGGACAGCCCCAACTTATCCTTATATTACGGTATACTTCTTTATTTTTTTTTCTGTATTTCACTTCGTCACAGCACAGAACAGCACAGCCCTTTATGACAGTGTTCATAAAGTATTTTAACTAAAAGGAAATCAATCAAAATAACCGAATTCCCCTGAAAACATATAACTCGTCCCGCCATTGATATGCTCCCACATACATTTTGGAAAGTCGGCGCCGTTGGGTCTATCTGTTGTGTTAGAAATCAGAGTTCCTTTCAGAAACTATGTTCCGTGGGGGGGCACACTTCGTATTCCGGGGGCACTGTTGGTATTATTCTATTTATTATTATATTATAGACGTACTACTTTGGTCTCTTCCGGGGACACTTTCAGAGCTCCAGTGGGCAGTACCCCCTAAAAACATGTCTGGAAAAACACTGTTTGAAATACACCTAATCTAATATAAATAAAATAAAAAGTTTGTTTGTGTCTGTATCTGTCTGTATGTATGTGTCTGTGTGCTGCCTGTAGACCAAACGAGAGGACCGAGAGTTAGTAAATTTTATTCACGGGTATGTTGGTCCAGGTCCCAGAGCAAGTAGAAGCGTTTTTTTAATCGAACCAGGGGGGTCCAAGGGAACGTTTACAGCGACATGTAAAAGTAGTAGAAAATGATCGATATTAGTGTCGAATTCATAGTGTTGGCGGTCGCAGAGATCAATGGTGAAACTGCGATTCCATTAAGTTCGAAATTCACCCTATTTGACTCCGGGTCGGGGATACCGGAGGGGATACCCTGACATGTAAAAATAATCCAAATGTCAAATGATATTATTGTCAAATGGGTAGTTTTCGCACTCGCTGAAATCAACGGTCATACTAACACAGGTGTTCACTTCCAAACACAGCCACCATGCGAATAATGGGGTTTTCAGATAGTTATTAATAAATGCAAGAAATAAATTATTAATAATAATAAATGGGAACAGATAGGAATGCATTTTAAAAGAAAGAAACGAAAGTGTAAGCATACATAACCATATCTGATTCCACATAATCTATCCTAAACCATGATCACTAATCTAACAAGAAGAAAGTAGACTTTGCTAAATTAACTTCGGGGTCATTTTTCGCGAGATAATTTTGATGTATGAATATTTAGGGATGAGCACGAGTCGAGACATGTCTCGAATCTCGACTGGAATTCGAGTTGAGACACACTGTAAACTTCATGACGAGTGGAGACAAACGTATTTCTCGACTCAATTTTCGAGTCGAGACAAGAGTCGAGTCGAGACTTTTCGTAAAAATCTCGACTCGACCCAAATGTCTCGAAATTCTTTCTACAATTTTTAACATTATTTTGAAGAAAGTATTCACTCAGAAACATGCTTAAAACCAATTCCAACATTTATTACTTTAGAAAGGTACAGAACGCATAAACTTAATAGTTAATCTTTCGAAATCAAGATTTAATTTTCAGCTCAATTCAGTTAATTAAAACTAATAATTAATGTCGTGATATTTGATTGTACTTAAAATATAATAATAATAATAATAATAATAATAATAATAATAATAATAATAATAATAATAATAATAATAATAATAATAATAATAAAGCTCTAGGGGACATTCACGTAAGCATCCATGTGCCTAGTGAAGCACGAGCAAGGCACAATGACGGCGGAAATGTATCGCATACTGCTTGTAGACTACGTACGACCATGTTTCCCAACGGTAGTGAAATTTTTCTACAAGATAATGCACCATGTCACAAGCCCTGGTGTGCGATGAAATGGTTCGAGGTACACAGGGGTGAGTTCCAAGTGATGTGCTGCCCCCCCCCCCCCCCATCTCGCTGGATCTGAATCTAATCAAACACATCTTGGATGTGATTGATCGGGACATCGGGGAGGGGAGATCGACCACCTCCCCGGAATTTACGGAAATTACATAACCTGTATGTGCACATGTTGTGCGAACTCTCTTCAGTGACCCACGAAGGATCATTGCGTCCATGCCAATACGACTCGCCGTTCTTATCCGTGCCAAGGTGTACTTACTAACAAGTAGGTAGGTAGTCATAATGTTCTGGCTGATGTATACGTATATTTTAACTCGTATATTTTGTTTCGACTCGACTTTCGAGACGTCTTGTCTCGAATTCGAGTCGAGTCGAGACATGAGTCAAGAGAGAAACATATTTTCGCGTCGAGACAGGCTTAAATCTCGACTCGACTCGACTTGTGTGCATTCCTAATAATATTACAAATGGGGAGAGTGGAATAGCCAAAAAAAAAAAAAAAAAAAAAAACGAGAAAAAGCGTCTTAAAGTTTTCGACTCGCCACATACCGTACGACGCGTAAAGTTATAAAGTGACCGCGTGCGAGTGTTAGGAGCATCTGCGACTCACGTGCAAAGAATCGCGGGTTTGATTCCCGCCTCGAGTCAAATTTTTTGTTAATTTCTTCCACCAATAAAGTACAAATTTGTTACTACAAGTGAAATATTAATTCACCATAGGTTTATAATAAATAAAACAATAGAAATGTTCGACAACAAGTGAAATATTAATTCACCATAGGTTTATAATAAATAAAACAATAGAAATGTTCGACAATGTTCTATATCTGTTGACGGTGTGCGAATTACATGGCGGATGAGGGAAATCTCCATTGGTAATACTGCATGTTGCTATAACCAAATATTTTCCCCTATGTCAAAGAACTATGTGCTGTGTAATTAAAATGTTATGAGTTGTTCTGTCTGTTGTGTGTATGAAATAAATTATTAAGAAATGCAACAAATAAATTATTAATAATACATGTGATCAGATAGGAATGTATTTTGAAAGAAAGAAACGAAACGGTAAACATACATAACCGTATTTATCTTTACATAATCTATCCTAACTGATGGTAACTAATCTAGGATAATGTAGGAAAGATGCAAGAAAGCAATTAATAATAATAAATATTAATATACAGAAATATATTTTGAAAGAAAAATGTTCCCCCAAAGTAACCTTGTATATTTAGGATTTAGGATTTAGATTTCTGGGCTTTCGGAATCTGAGACCATTTAGCCCGTCACGTTTGAGGGACGACGTCCCTGGGCGAGCAGACTTTCCGGCGAAAGGGAAGGAAGAAAAGATTGGGAAAGGAAGGAAGCGACCTGGGACCTAAGGTATCACACCGGAATTTGCCTGATGTGAATGTGAAAAAGCAAGGAAAACCTCATTCAGGGTTGCTGGCCTCAAAAACTTTTACATTTTTTCGACCGAGTGCCCCCACTAGGAATCGAACACGGGACCAAGGGGGAAGCAATGCCAAGCCCAAAATCCTGATGCAAAAAACAAAAATCAAGTAATTACCCTCCCCTGTCCGCCGTGGTACCCCCCACATACATAAAATACATATCGGCGGAAATCGTCGTTCTTCAGAAATACATAGATACCAAAATTATCTGCCTAGCTTAATTAGGGTGTGAGTTATTGGAGTTTAAATTGAGTCACACTGAGCGACCAGAATGTGACTATTTCCACCATTAGGCGGCTCAATGTTCGTAACTGTGTAACGATGCATTTCCCGACATATGGTCATATGAACGATTTTGCTTGTCTACCCATAAGGAATCAACCCCTGAAATTTTGCCGTACCTTTTTATTACACCCTGTATATGCGTGTGTTGGTGCAACAGTAAGTTCCCAAGAATATAGATTAATTCATTTTTGATTTTAATCTACAGAGCAAATGCTTTTTATGAAAGCAAGGAGCAGTGTTGAATTCAGACATTTTCACCCGGGGAGGGGGGAATGTGAACTCCTCGAGGGAGGATTCTTTTTCTGTATTTTTGCAAGAAAGCATCATATTTAACAATTCCATTCACATACACATCTGAGCTAATATTGAGGTTAATTGCTGAAAAAGGGTGTCGGTGGTAGTTCACTACCAGAAGGGCCACCGCTACCGAATTGGTCTAAATGGAGTAGCCAGACGAAGAGTGTTCTGGGAGAAGGCAGCAGTTCTCCAGCAGCCAAGTTGGCGGAAATCATATTGATTGGTACGGCAACTTGGACATTAGTCCCAGACATGGTCAGAGTGACTTTAACGGCTGGGATATTGCGGGGTGGAACGCAACGGCAAACCACCACTCTATTTTCCCTAGTTTGCTGGCAGTAAAAATAGAACATTTGAACAATGGTCTTTCGCAGGTCAAAATGTAGTTCCGGAGGTAAAATATCCCCCCATTCGGATCTCCGGGAGGGGGAAGGCTTGGGAAGGACTATTGGACAAGAAAGTAATTATGGGAGGAAGACAGACAGAGAAAGAAAGACAGGGAGGAGCAAAAGGTTTAGAATAGGGACATGGAACGTACGTACTATGTTACAAGGAGAAAATTAGAAAATCTTAAAGAAGAAATGAAACAAAATAATTTAGATTTGGTAGGCGTTTGTGAAGTTAAATGGGAAGATAATGGGGTATTGAACAGCGAAGGATATAGAATGTTTTAATCAGGTAATGAAAAGGGAGATCATAATGGCGTAGGATAATTCTTGGAAAGCGCTTAAAGGAGAAGGTAGTGAAAGTAGAATTAATTGATGATAGAGTTATGATGTTAAGACTTAAAGGGAAAACGAATGATCTAGTGGTGATACAGACATATGCACCGACGACTTCGCATGCAACTGAAGAAGTAGAGGAAAATTATGACAAAATAAAAGAAATTATAGACAGGGAGAAGAAGGGTGCATGCATAATTCTAATGAGAGATTTCAATGCAGTTGTGGGAGAAAAACAGTAAGGTAGTATCGTAGGCAAATATGGTTTAGGCGAAAGAAATGAAAGGGGAGAGGGACTGGTGAATTTTTTGTTGACAGAATTCACTAGTAGTTGGTAACACTTGGTTCAATCAGCACAGGAGAAGAAGATATACATGGAAATCACCAATAGACGGCAAAAGATATCAGATAGACTATGTTATGATTCAGGACAGGTATCGGAATAACTTAAAGAACGCGAAGACTCTTCCCGGGGCTGATATTTTCTCTGATCATAGTCTTGTGCTGGCCGAAGTAGATATTCAACTGAAAAATGTAGGCAGAAGAAAAGTAGGTAACAAAGTGTTGAATACTGAAAGGTTGAAAAACGAGGAAATAAGAAATCTTTTCGTTGAAAAATTTGAAGAAAAATGTTCAATCGAGGAAAGGATAGGCGCAGGTAGTAACGCACGATGGGAACATATTAAACGTTGCTTATAGCAGGCTGCAGAAGAAGCAGTAGGTTACCGCGAACACAAAACTGCTAAGAAACCATGGGTTACAGAGCAGATGTTGCAGAAAATGACGGAAAGGAAGATGTGGAAACAGGTTGATACAGAAGAGGGCAGAAAGATGTACAGAAAGTTAAATAATGAATTACGAAGAGAAACAGACAGAGCGTGGGAAGAGTTTTACAAAAGAAAATGCGAGGACATAAAAAAATTAGAAAGAGTTGGGAAATATGAGGAAATGTACAAGGAGGTGAAATCTATGCAATTTCGGAGGAAACAAGGTGGTATTATGATGGCAGTAGAAAATAAGAATGGGAAGGTAGTCAGCGAGATAAATGAGGTAATAGGAAGGTGGAAAGAATACGTTGAAGACTTATATGATAGTACACTGAGAAAAAAAAATGTAGGTGGCATACTTAAAAACGTAGGTTACATTCGTAATTCCTGTAGTTTCTGGACTTAACGTACAACCGCATATAGCATCCTGCAGCAAACGTATAGCTGAAAAAGTATGTATTATACGTACTGTCTACATAAGTGCAATGACGTCATTCATGTGACGTCATCTACAGTAACAAGTATATACGGAGGTAATATCTAGCTTTGTGACGTCAGGATCGTATGTAGCATGTGGGTTAATAATGACGACACTCACTGACTATCAGGACGGAGCGTAATTTCAAGAAGTATGCAATATACGTTCTGTACGTGTGTTTCTTGCGTTCAATCCCGAGACAGCATCTATATTGTACTTGTGCCCCGTACGTACGACTAGATACAGTGTACGTATTGTACCTATGTATTATACAGATTTTCCTTATGTCGCACACAGCTTGTCCCGATACAGCATACAGAATATCCGTATGCACCATACAGAGTGCACATATGCAGCTTACAGACTGTCTGCATGCGGCATATAGATTACACGTATGTCGCGTACAGGCTGGCCATATGTAATGTATGGACTGGATGTATGTAGCTTGTAGATTGTCCATATGAAATATACGGATTTTACCTGTATCGCATACGTATTGCTTTGTTGTAATATATGAATTGGACATATTCAGGATCTAGATTGTACGTATAGTGCACCATTATTGAAGTGCTGCAACATACTGAGAAATGCATGATACATTCTTACTGTAATGTTGCCACATATTGTTTTTCTCTGTATGGAAACAAAAATAGCTTAAAATATGGTTGATCTCCTTTGTGCCAATAATAAAAAAATTAAAAATACTACACTTTTCAAATTTTAGTTTGGAGCAGTGAAACTGTCCAGAGAAATGTATTTATCTGCAGGGTGTAAGTTTGGACTTCCTGCTAATTCTTTGGAAAGCTACTGCAAAGCCAAGTGTTGAAAAGTGGCACAAGAGTTAATTTTAAAATTATTGGCACAAAGGAGGGTAACCATATGTTAAACTATTTTAGTTTTCATACAGAGTAAATCAATATGTGACAATATTACTGTAAGAATTTATCATACCTTTTGCAATAACTTAGTTGCAGCACTTCAATAATAATGCAAAATTCACAGCCATGTACAATCCTATGTTCAAACTCAAAAAAGACTTACGTACAGTCATTTATTAAGCCGTTATCATCCATTGCTTGTACAGTCACGAAAGAAAATATTCTTCAGTTGACAAAATTTGTTTTCCTAAAAACTCAACAATAAATTAACCTATCAGAGTACCGACTTTGGCAGGTTGTCAAGTTATAACTATTCGAAGAATAACAACAAAAAGATCCAAATTAATTAATTTGTTGCCGACCTATTGGCAAAAGAAAATTTGTCAACTGTCAAATACTTTCTTTTTCGTGTGTACTATATACAGACGACTTTACCTCATTCTTTTCCTTAATAATATCCTCTTCCAAAATGCAGTTGTTACCACAAGAGGCGTGAATAGGATTTTCCAGAAATAACTTCTATGAACATTTTAATTAACAGATAAGTTATTTTTTAAATGAAGCTATAATTAAAAACATGGTGTCAGCTGAAAACGTTTTCCCTCACAAGATGATTCCTAAACAGTACTCCCCATTAAAAATGCAACTTCAAGGAGACAGGGTAGCTACGCCAAAGTTCCCAAGCCGATATCTAATAGTAAGTGTCGAATATGCTTAACCCTTAACATACCAAGCGGGGTACTCTAGGGACCCCAGAGAGTGATATTTGGTGATACTGCCGCAATTATAAGAATCAATTTATTCTCGATTTTTATATGTATCCTGCAACCCTTTGAGATATCAATTACATGATTAGATCAACGATGCGTTTCTTTAAAAAATACAAAAAATAAAAACACACTTCAAAATGTAAAAACTTCATTGTTAAACCTGTGTTTCAGATTTACGAACACACAAGTATGAAATTGTATGAAGAACTGAATAGTGTTCAAATATACATAATATTTGACGTCAACAATGTTCATTTAACTTAAGTATGCTTCTAGACATCCAAAAAATAATAGTTGGAGTAACCCTCTGCAATACTATGTTGAGAAATTAAAATAATACTTGGGGTCCCCAGAAGACTCCAGCTTGGTAAACAACTTTGACGACTTAGGCTTGCTACGTTAAGGGTTAAACTTACCGCTGTATTCGCTGTGTGACAACGTGGTGATAGCAGAGCAGAACTGACCCAACATTGACAACCAGAACGACTGTAACACAGCGAGATATCGAGAGGATGTTCTCTTCTGGTATGGTAAGCCATGCGTCTTACGATCCAATGCCACAGCTCATCAACTGTAGCTGGCGGAGTTCACAGGTATGAGAAGCTGTGCAGCCATCGACCAAACATATTTATCCTTCCCTGCTCTACACATTCTGCAAATTTGGACTTTCCTGGATGTATCCTTCTTAGTTCAACATTTTAAGTAACGAGCAGTGTAATAGTCTCATACATTATTTAAAGAAAGAGCGATGATTCTCAGAATTACTCGGAAGTTTCTAGTTTACAATTATATACATATATATATATATATATATATATATATAGATAGATAGATAGATAGATAGATAGATAGATAAATAGATAGATAGATATAGATATAGCTATATAGATAGATAGATGTACAATAATTTAAAACGGTTATATCAAAGTTTGCATTCAGAGCACAAAAAGAAGTATAGCTCTCGGAACATTGATTTTAGCCAGATAATACCACTAGTAAACTCAACCACACTCAGTACCGTTAGTTGCTTGGTATTGTCTATGAGGCAGAGATCATCGTATCTCATTGCGTGTAGATTTTTGTATTTGTTTAACACTAAAAATTGTTTGTCGCTAACCGAACCCAGTAACATATATATACCGACAGGACGTACGTTAGTCACAAGGTTACATGAGTGAAACACTAAATTATTCGATTGACACTTGCGGCCTTGTCAACACTAGAGAAAGGTACAAAGTGATTAAATAAATACGAAACATAGTACATACAAAATATAGCGATGTATGAAGTCTCCTTTTCATACGATTTGGAGAAAGGATACATCTGTAGAGAGCAACATAAATGATTTCTCTGGATAATTTGGATTAGTCCAGAATTCGAACAAAAATAATTTTGAAATTCGTTAAGTCCAACATTTTTTCTTTCTTTCTTCGGATTCTCAATAAAGTTGACTACTGAAAAGCTGAGTTACAGATTTTATGTTAAAACATATTCACTATACCATTGCCTTATTCACAGAACAATACATTAGTTATTAATGTATGACTGAAATAATAGTGCTTCGTGCAGATTTACTTTATCCAATCGGAATTGCACAATGATAAAAAAAAATGTTGCAAGGTATAATGTTCTTATTTACAGAGAAAAAGAGTTGAAAAGACCTTTAACTAACAAACATTTTCTTTAAACAGACATACATTTATTCTAATTTATGGAAGAAAGAAATAATTTGCGGAGCAGTATATTTATTAAGGTTACATATTTGTACAAAAGAATGTAAATACAATCGGGTCTGTCTTCAGAAAGGACGTGCTTTTAGCCACAAATTACACTGCTTCTTTTCGCTGTCTTTCATGCAGAATCCTGGTTTTGTTTTGATACATGAAATACCTGAAACAAAAATCCAAAAATATTTAAAATGTTACATTTTAAAATATTTAACATTTTTTAGATTAAATGGACAAAATCTGTTCGGTCAGGTATGGACTTTTGGGTTTCTGGTAGAAAAATGATGAATTAAAAAAAAAAAGTGTTTGTTGATGCTGAACAACTCGAAATGTATTACTATGCAAAAGTAAGTGGGTACCCACTGGCGTTCGAGGTACCATGGGGTACCTAATATGTCTGCATTTTTAGATATGTGGAAATATATGTCTCTAAAATGTAAAGAACTGATATCTGTTTAGTACAGAAAACCGCAACTCGGTAAGCCTTATGGATACCGAGGTATGGGAAAATAAAGGACAACACCATAGAAGTGTGAGTTTTGCGTACTAGATTGTGCAGTTTCGAAAACGTAATTACTGAGGGCTATCAACAACCTCAAAAGTAGTTTCAATTCAATACACTACACACACGTCCTTATGGGGGTTTTCGGGTACTATGGCATTCGCAGACCTCCCATTTCTAAACATTCTAAAATATATCTTAATAAACTTATAAAGAACGTTACAGGTGTGTGTTTACCGAAACCGCAAGTCGGTATGTTTAACAGTTACCGAAATATGCTGAAATAAATAGGAACACCATAGGTATGTGGGGATTCCATACTTGACAGTAGTTTAGAAAATTAATGAAAATATGACTAATGGCTATCAAGATATTGTCAAATAAAGGGAGGACCCACACAGTTATGGGGTTTTCGTGTTAGGTGGTGAAATTTCCGAAATCGATCATGAAATCTGAATAAGCACCAGTAGCAATTTCATCCTAAAGTAACTGGGTATTTCCATGGGGTTTTAGAACATCATGGGTCTAAAAAGATTAAGTTTTAAAAGCTTTGGAAAATATAATTTGACATTTGTAAAGAGTATTAGAAAAGAGAATAGAGTTACCCAAAACTTCCAGCCAGTACATCTTACAGCTAGAGAGACACCGTGAAATAAAAGAGTATTAGATCTTGAAATTTCATAAAACAACTTTTGATCTTAATAAAAGTTAAATAAGATGGTACATATAGGGGTTAAGAGTACCTCACACTCGTCAGGGCAATTCCGATCGAAAGATTAATTCAGCTCGAAGTTTTCTTCGGGTAAATCCAAGCGTGATAATTCCTAGCGTACAAAAAGAATGAAAATTCTTTGTCAATATCTAATATAGCAACCGAGATATAAGTAATTATGTATTTTACGAGGTCGTAAAAATGGAGACCCACATGGATTTGTACTGTTGAGTCTTTGCTGTAAGAAGAAGAAATTTCAGAAAACTACCGTATACACCTTAATAGACAATTAAATGGGTGGAGGCACGGTGGCTTAGTGGTAGAGTGCGTACCTTTGGTGTATTGGGTCCCTGGTTTGATCCGTGTCCAAGTCAGTTTGTAGTCGACATTGTATTCGTGGGTATTCTCGGTGTACTCCTTTCCTCCCACCTTTACACTCCATCAATTCTATCATCAACATTCACTTGCCTTAATTTCATTTTAAAATTAAATGGGCAGTTAAGTGTGATCGTATCTCTGTGGATTAAGAGAATACTCCAGTGTAGTTTCTGCAAAACATACTAGGTACACACCCCACCACTAAGTTACTGTGTCCTCACTGATTTAATTGCATATTAAGGTATATACAGTAGGTTTTTGAATTTCTTTCTTATAGCAAAGACCCAGAAGTACAAATCCTTAAAGATCTCTATTTTTACGTCATAAAATAAATGACTCGTTATATTTTGGTTACTATATTAGATATTCACAGGGAATTTTCACTCTTTTACACAGCTCGATGAACCTTTGGAACTGCCTGAAGAAAACCTAGAACTAATCTTTCCATCGAAATTGTACTGAGGTACTTACTTAACCCATAGAAATACCATCTTATTTAATTTTGTTGGGACCAATAATTTTTCCGAAGTTTCAACATCTCATACTCTTTTATTTCACGGTGTTTCTCTATATGTTAGATGTACTAGCTGCAAGTTTTAGGTAAATACATATTTCTAATACTCTTTACAAATGTCAAGTTATATTTTCAAAAGCTTTTAAAATTTAATCTTGGTAGACTGTAAGATGTTCTAACACCCCATGGAAATATCTAATTACTTGAAGATGGAATTGCTACTGGTGTTTATTAACTTTCCATGACCGGTTTCGGAAATTTTATCATCTAATACGAAAATCCCATACCTGTATTGGTCCTCTCTTTATTTGACAATATCTTGATAGCCGTTAGTCATATTTGAATTCATTTTCCAAATTGTACCTTCAAGTATGCAAGCCCCACATACATATCGTGTCGCTCTTTATTTTCCCATGTCTCGGTATCCGTAAGGCTTACCGAGTTGCAGTTTTCGGTAAACAAATATCAGTTCTTTACATTTTAGACACATGTATTTCCATATATCTAAAATGCAGAAATTAGGTACCGCATAGTACCCCTCTACCCCATTGGGGTACCCACTTACTTTTGCATACCAGGGTAAAAACACCAGTGGTCGTTACTTTAAGGTTGAAAACATACTCTTTTGTCTCTTCTGTGAGCACCGTGAATCGGTCGGAGCTGTACCATAGTTGGAAAGAGACACTGATCCTTCCTATATATGACCATGTAGTCAGAATTCAAAATCGAATAACCGTTGAAGGAAAAACAATATTTTAAAATCCCTTGTATTGCACCGGTAGTAGTCATCTCAAAATCGAAATGTTCCAGTGGTAGTTAGGGTTTTGTACCAGTGTTCGTCACTCAAATAACTTGACATAATTTATTCAGAAACGCACTGTTTATCAGTTTAAAATTAAGAATAGAGTATAAAGTACTAATCTTAATAACTGTGCATCACTTTTGGCACTCAAGAAAGAAAATAAAAAAGTTTTTACATACTTTTTAAAGCAATTTCAGTAAGAAAAATGTTAACTGAATTCAAAAGTTAACTGTATATTATTTTAACGTTAAGAGTACAATATTAATTACTATGTTTAATAACTATAGTGACTTTAAGCACTCAAGAATGAAAATAAACATGTTTGTACATACATTTTTAATACAATTTGAGAAACAAAATAAGTTAACCGAATTCAAAACTTAATTATATATCACCTTAAGATTAAGAATGGACAATAAAATACTGAGGTTAATAATAATGCATTAGTGAAGAATGAAAACAAAAATGTTTTTAACTACCTATATTGTATTTACATGTTGTTATTTCTCATTAACATGCTTTTTGATAACGCACGATATGGGCTAGGGGTACGCACGAGAAATGATTTGAGACTGTCACCTCTCGCAAAGGTGTCGCGAAAGTTGTCTCGTCTCGAAAACTGTATCTGTTTCTATTGGAAGAGCTATGTCTCGTCTCGAATTTCGTAACAAAAATTCGTTACACATGCAGTTTTGTGTAAAAAGTGAAATGTATAAATACAGGAGAGAAAACATTGCAGACAAACATTATGTTAGTATATTGAACATACTTTTTTGTATGTGGTGCAAAATATCTTCATCTATGGGGTTACTTTGCACCAAAGTTTATATGAAATGAAATCTTTGAGTTTTACGTTCCACGATTTTGCCGGGTATGCTAAAGGAGACTATAATCATGAGAATGAATGAAATAGTAGAAGGAAAACTGTGAGAGAAAACGGGAAAACCCCGAGAAAACCACACACAGTGTTTGTCCAACACAAAGCCCATTTGGCACGTGCTGGGATCGATCCAGGAACTCCACGCAGGAGAGGTGAACGCTCCATCACTGAGCTACCACGTCCCCAAAAACACAACCTCAGAATATACTTCATATAGAGTAGAAATGAAATGAAATCTTTGAGTTTTACGTCCCACGATTATGCCGGTTAGGCTAAAGGAGACGGTGATGATGAGTAATGAATGAAATGGTGGAATGAAGAAAGTGGGAGGAAACGGGACAACCCCGAGAAAACCCACGCACACGGTGTTTGTCCACCACAAAGTTCACTTGGCGGGGATTGGGATCGAACCCAGGACCCCAAGCACCAGAGGTGAACGCTCCACCACTGAGCTACCGCGACCCCTCATATAGAGTAGAAGTAACAAGATGTAAAAAAAAAAAAAAAAAAAAAATTGGCCCGTCTGGAGGACATGTAAGCTAAACACCAATACAATTGTTACAGATTTATTTACTTGCACTGTTTAGGCTGAACATCGCAACACCAATATCATTATGTCACATCCTTTCAAAAGTATGCTAACTGCAACGTAGACCTGCTTTGCTTCGTAATGTCCAAATAGTTGATTACTGTGCTCGAAAGCAGGCAAGTAGCATACAAATTTATGATGTTGAAGTCGTTATTTTTCACAGCTATGGAGAAAAGACATGAAAACGAAAAATAAAAATAAATCTTTGTTTTACTTCCTACGGTTATGCTATGTATGCTGACAGTCACAAATGAGTATTGAAAATTGATGATCTTGGAATACGATTTGGTGGAATAATGAGGGGGGGGGGGGGGAAATAGACATTGATTAAATATAAAATTGAAAAGAAATAAGGGCCTGACGCTCAAATATTTATCTATCTGGCAGCCATCTTGATCCCTCTAAAATATCATGAAGTACTTGATTGATTCTAAACCCAATAATAGTAATAGTAATTATAACAATAAACACAGAATATACCTAGATATAATTTACGCACCTTGAAGTGTAGAAATTAATGATTGCAATCCTCAGCATTCCAATAGTTCTTTGGTTTCTCCAAATGAAGATTCGGACATCGGTTTTCTTCTCAAGCAATAATGGGGTACAATAATCAGTTGCAGTCCAAAGCCAAGTCACTAAGTTAAGCATGAATATAAAAGATTTTGTGTTAAATATTTCAATGTAAATTTCATGAAATAGAATTCATTACTTAGTTACATACAAACTCTTACGCATGTAAGTCAGAATCTACTTGTAATAACTTGTAAATTTAAACAAACTAAATTATACTACAGTTATAGGGACATCAAACATATATTCCATAAGATATATAGGGTGTCTCAAAAGTCCCCTGACATTAAGTAACTCGATTATTATCAGAGTTACAACAAAATGTAATTGGGAAACCGTCTCCAAATATGATGTTTCCAATGTAAGTTGAAGGAATTTTCAAAATCGGATGAGCCGTTTGGCTGTACACTCTTTATGCGTCCAATGTTAAATGAAAATGCAACGTTGCCATTTACCTGGACCCACAACATAAGTGAATGAAGTTACTGATTTTTACGCTAACATGTCGATGGCTAGCCCCCATTTCAAACAGTAACTTCATTCACATATGTTGTGGGTCCAGGTAAATGGTAACATTGCATTTTCATTCCACATTGGGCGCATAAAGAGTACAGCCCAAACGGCTCCTCCGATTTAAAAAGTGTTCACTTTAGAATGAAAACAACATATTTAGAAATGGTTTTTCCTCTTACGTTTTGTTGTAACGTCAGAGGACTTTCGAAACACCCTGTATACATCATACGAAGTTCCTTTCTAAATTCTACACGGGTGTAGTTTAATTGAATGTGAGATGGGTGATACACATTAGGCCGTTTGGAAATACTCTCACAGACGGCCGCCATTTTGGATTAAATTTGTTTGTTATAAACTGGTGGGTAATGTGATATATATATGGCCACAGGCTAGAATTTTCTCAGTATGTCAAATATGCAATCAGATTCCACGGAGCTTAATTTGGTGAAAAGTTATTGCCAATTGAACGTTGTATTTACCTCTTTCTTCTAGATGTAGAACCATACCGTTAGCACGTGAGGAATGCATCGAAATATTCAAACTGTGGAGCGGGAGGAGTGCCTGTACAGTGGTTACCGATTGCAAACAGAATCATCCACAATGTGACTGTGTTACATGTTGCAGTGTCACAGTAATTAACTAAATTTGAGGAGACGGGCACATTCGTGAACATACGTCGTAGCGGACGATCGTAGAGAGCTACAGATGAAGCAACGCCTACGGCAGTGCTGACTTCTTTCTCGATATGGCCCCAGAGGAGCACACGTCATTTATTAATGCAATGTGGGTTGAGTCATAGGGTCTGCGCGTGTATAAGTGCATCCGTACAAGGTGCAAATGAAGCAACATCTCCACGAGAACGATGTTGATCGCCAAGTGCAGTGAGTAATTATGGTTAACATTTTTATGCAAATACTCTTTTCAGATGAAGCTGACCTCTACGTAAATGGGAAGGTTAATAGGCAGAACATGTACAATTGGTCACCTGACAACCCCGCGTGCAAGACCCCTCCAACATGACCAGCGCAAAGAAAATTAATTATGTTGTTGGCAGACAAATGAGGAATACGTCTAATCAGTCACTTTTTCATTCCATAAAATTAACTGCGGAATAATACCTCACGCTCGTACAGGGATAGATATTGCGAGCTGCGATGCCCGAGGATGGTACATTCTCGCAGTTTTTTCAACACCATGGCGCTTTCTTCATTATGGATTCGTATTGCGTCACTACTTGAACAATTTTCTAGAACATGGGTTGATCGACGAGAGGCAGTTGAATGGCTGCTCGATCACCGGACCTAACGCTGTTCAATTTCTAGCTAAGTGGAAAAGTTAAGGCTATGGTTTGTGCAGTAAATATTCATAATTTTTATCATCTAGAACAAAGTATCGCCATCGTCTGTGCACAAATTTGACCCTATATCCTACTTTGTGTCCACAGCAATTGGAAGAAGCTTCTGCAAATGTTTATTGCTCAGTAGGAACATGTAGAACATATACTATAACCAGGGGTAAAAGTGGACCTGAAAAGGTGGGGGGACGGTAGGTAGCGGCATCACTCCACGCCGTTCCTCCTGCCTATCTCTGCCCATTGTACCATTTTAGGATCTGGGGGACGTCCTACATATTTTTCGAGGTGGGGAACTGCGTCCCCCGCGTTCCCCCTCGCTTTTACCCCTGACTATAACAGGGAAATGTGTTCGAAGTGGGAAAAATCAGAGGCGGTGTGTTTTATTACGATTTTGACTCGACATATCGGCTATCTAAATGTTCAAATGCAGTGAGGTGTGAAGCCTACAAGATTGCATTTCTATTTACATAATGTCTGAAAACCACTGGAAAGCTTCTTTTAGTTACGGAGAAAAAACGGAGAGACTGATCCATCCATCGTGAACAACTTTCTGGAAAAAAATAAATAAAAATAGCCCTTACCTTGTATCAGAGAATTATACACGAAAGTGCTCAAAAACCGACTTTCAATATTAACAATTTCCAGCGGGAAAACTCCTGGACCACACACTCGAATGAGGGGTATTTCAAACTCCCGTAAGATCTGCCCCCACAGCAATCCCCTAAATCCGCCCATGCTCAAAATACGACGCTTATAAGAATTCAGACAAGACGACACATACATACATACGAAAGAAACAATTCAATACGGCACATCAAAATATAAACTAGATGAACTTTTTTGAAAACACCTCATTTTACAAACAAAAGGTAGAAAAAGGTAAAAATGTCAGTATTGTCAACTTAGAATCTACATAAGAAATAAAATCCTTTTATGTGCAAAGCTATTCGTCAATACGTATAAAAAAGGGATTTATTAATGGTATTTAGCATTTATTCTTCCGTGAAGGTTTATCTTGATCACTAAAAAACCAAAAACGGTATGTCTCTATCACTGGAAAAAAAAAAAAAAAAAAAAAGAAGGGTATGACATACCACTACATATAGTCTCACTTGGTTCACTGCCAATAACATTTCACCAGAATAAGTTACATGATATCTGATTGCATATTTGACATCCTCAGAACATTTTAGTGCATGGCCATGTATCACACTACCCACTTATCGTCCGTATTACAATTTCGAATCTAAGATGGCGACCGTCCGCGTGATGTAATCCGAAAGTATCCCTCTGGGCCTAATGTGTATCTCTTATCTCGCAATCAATGTAACTACATCCCTGTAGTTTTCAGAAAGGATGACAAGGGACTTCTGATGCATCCTGTATATAATAGTTGTATCAATAATGACGGGTATACCGGCTAGGCTAAAGGAGACGCTGATGATGATATAATGAATGAAATGGTGGAATGAAGAAAGTGGGAGGAAACGGGAGAACCCCGAGAAAACCCACTCACACGGTGTTTGTCCACCACAAAGTTTACCTGGCGCGAGCTGGGATCAAACCAAAGACCCCAAACACCAGAGGTGAACGCTCTACCACTGAGCCATCGAGGCCCGACAGGAATATTTGTTGAAGTCTACTGTCTTCTTCAGTACCAAGGTTACACAAAAATGAGCCTATGGTTTTGATGGAATTCGAACCAACATTATATGTATACTCTCTCAGCGAGAATCAAAGCTGGCACCAAGTTTACATATGCGCGCGCATTGTATTTTACTTATATAGCTCACAGAGCTATGGGCGAGCAAGCAAGGCACGTGCCCCGGGCGTGTGGTTGGAGGGGCTACTAAAAGAGAGGTTATATATTAGTACTTTTCCATTTTGGTGTTTAATACTTTTCATCAGAGTGCGAAATCATGAAATCAAAGTGGGGGAGACTGAAGGACTGAAGAGAGCGAGAGAGAGGGGGAAAAAAAGCTGCGCAGTCTTACACTTCAAAGAATTGTAGTGAAATGAGGTCAGAATTCAAGATGACATTCGGATGCTTGGCACGAAGAAAAACATTGCAAGCAATTTTGAAAAAAAAAAGAAAGAAAAAACTTAAATAATGTGATATATTTTGTAGGCTTTGGATATGTATGTTTTAGTTGGCATCAACAATTATTGGTGTGTTTTGTCACAATTGACAGTTTAGCGAGAGACTAGGCTAACTGACAATTTTAACTTTCTGAAAGAAAAGGAAACAAATGAAAACAGCACGTTTCAAAGGATACGACTGATATTCATAGTTTGGTTTAGTATACAACAGGGGTGGATCCAGGATGGACTACTGGGGGGCGGTGGGTTGTAATGCCACTACTTACAAGATAGAGCTACTTTTAAGAGATTCAACTCTGGGTGGGTTTTATTTTATATTAAAATACACAAAGTTTCCTCTTCTTGGGGGAGATAGACCCTCCCTGGATCCGCCCCTGTCTCAGGACAAGCCACACAGACAAGTGGTTGAGGCAAAGGTCAATTAATGACATTAGTATGCTGTTCCGTCAAAATCTCAATCTTGACCTGGATGTAAGTTAGCCTGGTCTCTCACTGAACCCCTCAATTGAATGTTTAATATGTAAATTAGGCACTTCTACATCACAAACAGTAAATATAACCTACCTTATTCTACGTTTTTAAATGCATTTCTACAACTGATTGTAACTTTAAAGGTTCTCGTGAAGATTAGCTGGCGGAGGTTACCTAACATAGCCATGAGTTATCAAATTAACAGTTGTGCTTCGTGGGTGATGATAATGATCCTGAGGTTATATGTTAAATTGGACTCGAGAGCGGAACAAGGGCTGATCTTATTCGTGTCTCAGACGGGGGGCATGGAATGGAACGAATATGAAAATAAGGTTGCTGTAATAGTTTTTCATAGGGTTTGTAAGATTTTCGAAACACTTGGCATTTTTTTTTTATCAAGACTTGACATTTTTTAAAGATAAAAATCAAGACTTGGCAATTTCAAGTTTCATCCCCCTCCCAATCTTGTAATGCTCGCTACGCCGCTGTAAGCAATGCATATTTTCGACAATATTCGTTGTTCATCTGTTTCCGCTGGGTTCCAACGTGGTGAGCTGCATATGGGACTTTTAATAGTGTTATTATAATGAGAAAGAATTGTAAATTATGTTGATGTTCCTAAAAGAGGGAAATTGAAAGAGAAATTAAATTAAAAATAAATAAGGGAGAGAAAAGTAATTACTTGAAAATAAAAATAAAGTCTTTGAGTTTAATGTCCCACTATTATGCTGTTAGGCTAAGGGAGTCGGTGATTAAAGCAAGTTAATGATTATGGAATATTTGGTGAAATGAGAAAGTGGGAGGAAACCAAGTCCCCGAGAAAACCTACGAGCACGTATATGAAAATGAAGTAAAACATACACTGGACTATGCTTTCTTTGTCTAGCAGAGTCATAGTTTGGAATCGAAAATGTGTTTTGAATCCTTGTATTTAGAGATTAAGAGTGTAAGTAACGAAATCACTTAATACATCCATTAAGATTTCGGAAAGCGAAATCTAAATTTAGGTAAGCTAACTCCATGTACTAACTGCTTGCATCCGCTTCGTACATTGTTCGAAGGGTCACGAAGCAAATCACCTCATTTAGTCTACACATACCTAGTACTAGCGTTAATTACCTGCTTCGTTGGGTGAAAATAAGAAAACCAGTAATACATGTATGTTACGTTAGTCAGTCACTTTTTTTACTATTACGAAACGCTCTCTCATATCGGTTATTTTCGATCATTTGTAAGATCCGTCTCCCCTCTTTCCCTCCCCAAGTTGCTTGGCTGAATTTTGATTTAAATAGTATCGGAAGTGTCACTGTCCATTTCTGCGCCCCCGAAAACAATGGATTTAGATTAGGATCAGTTCACTTAACTTAGTAAGCCTACAGCTTTGGCGCGGCTCGACTTGTTGGAAAGCAATCCAAAATCTAAACAAATATATCGATGTCATTGGGGTTTACTAAAGTGTGTCGTAAGTCAAGAAGATTGAGAATCACTGCCTCGATTATTCACTTCAATTAATCATCAAACTCCTTTAACCTGAAGTATATAATCGTGGAATGTTCAATTAAAATTATAATTTTATGGCATCTAGAAAATGCACATATCGTACATTACGTTACATTACCATTCAATCGCAATAGGTTATTACAGACATGTGGTTGGCTTGAAGCTTAGCGTCCTATTCAGCGCCAAGACTGTGTACTACCTACACCTACAGCATAATATGGAATCCTACTCGCATGATCTTCGATCAAGATTTGAATCAACGGGAGGATGAAGATTTTCCCTCTCGTCAAGTAATTTCCCCAACTCGCCAAAGAATTTCTCCCTTGCCGGGAAAATATGTTCCCTCATTTCATATTTTACATATTATATACTATATATTATATCTTGCATCACTGAGAAATAAAAGGCTTGGATTGTATATCTGAAAAGTCGCCCCCTCCCCGCAGGCACGTAGCCACGATTTCGCAATACGGGAGGTCTGTGACGAAATACTGTGGTTATCACACCAGGGGTTCGATCAATCTGAACTATTTTACTGACAACATATCCATATTGATTTGTTAGGACAATAAAATGAGGATATGTTAGTAAGTATTTTAATTAAAGAATTATGAAGAAATCTTGCGTAAAAGAATAGAAAAAAGTATTGACAAAGACATAGTCTTCCAAGGTCATTCGAACTCGGTTCTTCTCGTCTTCTTTCTATTTCTCTTATCTTAGTTCAATGCCGTCAAGGATAGCAACGAGATCTCTTTCTGGAGTAAAGACATCCTATAAAATGGATTAGTGTTGCCGCGAAATTCAAAATGGTTCATATTATTGGTAATTCTGGGCATTGCTTAAGTTCTGACAGGCTATCTGAAAGAACCGGTTTATCGATCGTCATTTGTAGTCCATAGGGTTACTGGCGCAAGTCCCGGGGGGATGAGGACATGTCCCCTCCAATCTTAGAACTGGGGGGGGGAACTTTCCCCTCAATAATCCGATTTGAAATGCGTTTTTTGGAGAGAAATGTGATGATTTGTGTCCGATTGCCACAAAGGAAAGTAAGATGAAATTGATGTCCCCACCCCAGAATAAGCCTTAAATCTGCCCACCTCACAATTTTGAAGACAACTCTGCTCCCCTGATCCTCCGCAGCATTGTTTTTCAACTTCATAATTTGAACATCCTTAAAAAATTATGAGAACTGTCTTACCCGTCCCTCCCAATGTTGAAGACAGATTTGCGCCGCTGCATACGGTTAACATGGAGCTAGATGGAATTCGGAATGTTCCGTTATAATAATATCCAATTTCAACTTGATCCGCCCCCCCCCTCCCGTTTCCTACACACAAAGCTCCTCGTAAGAAAGAGTAACCAAAACGCTTATTGTAGCTTTATATTTTTGAGGCTGATTCATCTGTTTCTTTCTGTTTCATCTTTCCTTAATATTTTTCATTTCTGGATCCGAAGGGGGGGGGTCTGGACCCACCCCTTGGCTACGTGCCTGCTTCCCGTAAAAAGCTTCATTCGAACCCTGAATCAAACAACTCCATCTGTAAAGCAGTGCTGAGTTGATTTTAATATCCTTTTCTGCAACGAGGCTGTATGAGACGTGGACTTACTGATTAACATGGACTCCGAACCACTCCCGCCGGGAATCGAACGCGGGTTTCCCACACCAAAGGCGCGTACGCTAACCGCTTAGCCATGAAGGAGCTCATATCTATAGCAGTGTAAGCAACAACAACAACAACAAAAAGAAACACACATACATATTAGAAGTTTGCGCAATTGGGGATCAAAACATTCTCAATGAAGTATGAGAAATAGTAAACGGTAATCAAAGTGGGCTTCTGCTTATTCTTTACTTCGTTAATACTTAATTCCTTCTAGAAATAGTGAAACAATACTATGAAGACACAGTACTTAAACATAATCGAAAGAATAAGACAAGGAAACAGAGTAATTTCCGACTAATTAAACTAGTCATATATACTATACCTAACTGTTACATTGTATTTCTTACCATATTACGAAAGCGATATAACTTTTTTACCAGCCATAGAAGCTGGACGCAATCCAATACTGCAATTTAGACGCTGTAACGAAAGCTGCAAGTCAAACGCCTGACACTCAACTGTGTAATAGCTGTTTCAAGCGGCCTACAACTTATGACCTTGAAACTATGTGCTAGTAACCAAATTAATGCCAAGGTACAAACACCCCAACTTGCCACAATGACGTCAACACAAGGAAAAAAAGAAAAACATCTAATTTTTGGTTCGAAAATTATGAAACAATAATAATAATAATGTAATTCTCAGGAACTCAAACATTAGTTAACTAGAGAACATAACAAGCAAAACAAAACAAAACAAAACAAAACAAAAAGTATCTTAAACGTGAGCTCTCCCTGACTGCTGTTTTTAAATTTCAGTGAGGCTGTAAAATATGTTTTGTTTTATTGTTAAAAAGCAAAAAGAAAAAGAAAAATAAAGAAAGAAAGGAAATAAATTTTGTTGCAAATATCCTAGTAAAAATAGGTTTCCTAGACACAAGTGGCTCCGCGTAGCGTAGTTGCTAACGCTCTCGCCTTCGGTACGAGCGGACCCAGGTTCGATTCCGGTAGGGGCACTCGGTCGAAAAAGTATCAAAAGCTTTTAAGTCCAGACATCCTGAATGAGGCTTTCTTGGGTTTTCCTCATTTCATACCAGGCAAATGCCGGGTAGTACCCAACATATAGGTCCCAGGCCGTTTGCTTCCTTCCCTTTCCCCGGATAGTGTGCTCACCGAGGGACGTCATAACTCACATGAGACGGGCTAACAAGGTCATTGATGCCGAAAGCCCAGAAATCTAAATCCTAAATCTTCACTACACAAGAAAATGTTCGCGCTGAAAACGGTTTCTTAGCAATTATGTTAAGCAGTCCTGTAGTAAATCTCCATCAAGTAATAAACCGTCACATATAAAAAGGAAAGAATAAACACATAACATTCATTTTGCGTACCTTGAAATGTAAAAAGTTACAAAACATTAATATTCAAAGATTTCTCAAAATTCAGATTAACCCATTTCTTTCTCCTCAACCATTAACGAGTTACAATAGTAAGAATTGTGGTCATAAATCACATTACTTGTTTAGTACTATATTAAAGCAAGTTATACTAAAGGAATATATAATTAATGGAATATTTAACTAAAGTGATAATTTACTATTGCACTTACCCAGGCTTTTCTTTCCTTCCGCTGTTCTTTTCCGTTTGTAAACAACCTCGTTTATAAACCAGCTCGCAAGCATACGACAGTTGTTTCATGACGTCATCTATGGTGCAAGAAAGAGGTGTCTATAGGCGGTCAGGACCTCACACACAGATGGACGTATATAACATATAGCTGAAGTATTTAACATACGTATACGTATATAAAATACGGAAGATTGTTAGATATCAGACATCCTGCAGCGACATGATATAACATCCAAGCGCGTTAAAGGCAGTAGCTGTGTAGCATATGGATAAAGTACGCTCCGTACAGATTTCCTTAGTAAACATAACGAATCCTTGTATTTGTACAATATACCACCGTCCGGATAATGGATTTTTCTCAGTGTAGGGATAGGCCGTGTAGCCTAAATGTTGAAGTAGAAAATGAAGTAGGCGAGGATGATAAAGGATTTAGTATTCTTCGGGATGAGTTTGAAAAGGCTATATCCGAGATTAGGAATGGAAAGGCAACCGGAATAGATAACATACCAATCGAATTCATTAAAAATATAGGAGACAAGGGAAAGAAAGAATTGTTGCAACTATGCAATGAAATATATGAAACAGGAGAATGGCCAAAAGACTTTCTGAAAACGATCATGATACCGATGGCTAAGAAATCGAACCCAAAGAGATGTGAGGATTATAGCCTACATGAGGCTATAATCCTCATGATGATGAGCCTACATGATGATGATGGCATTTCGGTAGGAGGTACAATGATTAGATGCATAAGATTTGCAGACGATATGGCGCTTCTTGCAGAATCTGAAAAGAAAATCAATAAAATGTTAGAAAAAATGAGAAAGGACTTTGAAGAATATGGGATGGAAATAAATGTTAGAAAGACAAAAGCCATGGTGATTGGAACGAAGGGGTCTGTGTCAAATATAAAAATAGGAGGGGAGGAAATAGAACAAGTGAATAGTTTTCGATATCTGGGTAGTATTCTTAGTAATAACATGAAGTGCGAACGTGAAATAAAAGCAAGGATAGGAATGGCGAAAGAAGCCTTTAGGAGGAAGAAAAGTCTGTTTTGTGGGACCTTGAATAGAGTTGAGAAAAAGACTCATAAAATGCTTCGTGTGGAGTGTTGTACTGTATGGGGCGGAAACGTGGACATTACGTAAAGGTGACGAAAATCGACTGGAAGCCTTCGAAATGTGGGTGTGGAGAAGAATGTAAAGAATTAGTTGGGTCGAGCGGAAAACGAATGAAAGAATGTTAGAAATGGTGGGTGAGAAAAGAACACTTTTAGATATTATTAGGAAGAGGAAGAGAAACTGGTTGGGATTGCCTAAGAAGAGATTGTATCATGAAGGACGTCCTAGAGGTTATGGTGGCGGGAAAGAGAGGGAGGGAGCAAAGGAGACTACAATTAATGGATTATATTAAAACAAAAAGATCATACACGAAGACGAAAAGGTTAGCGGAAGACCGTGGAGCATGGAAGCTTCTCAGCTGCGGTAAGTGACCTGCCAGTAAAGGCAGAATACCTATGATGATGAATGCTGATAAATATTCAATGTGAGATTATAATTAAAAAAGCAACCGTTTAATTTTATCTAAAACATTAAATAAAAACTGGCAAAAATATTTTAGACTAAACTTTAACTGCTATTTACAATAGCTATTTTAGTTATTTTTTCCTATATTCAGTAGTTACTGTTTGTTACTAATGTAGAAGTTTTTAAAAAGATTTAAATTAAATCAAATGTTTTTTTGTCCTGAAACAAACATACATAGGAATATCTTAAGAAAAAGTAATCATTCTTTCTCACACTTCTGATTCTAAATCAAGTATATAGCCTTGGTTTCTTCACTGCATACACATCAATAGTTTAGTTTACGAAATCTTCAGTGCCGTGTCGTGGAAAATCACCGCTTGGAGCGAGAGTGTACGGCGGCACTTCCGTACATATGAGTCAGGTCGACAGACCATAGCTGTGAAAGGTGAGAAAATTTTAAAAAGTAAACCCTGCTTTTCCTTGATTTTGAGCACTTTTATTACTTTTTTTCCTTTCATTTTATATATGTGCACATGCTCACATGTGCACGTTTCATTCCTCTCTTTTTTCATTCCTTCTTTTCTTTTCTTTCCCCCCGAATCGTGCGCCCCTCACTTCGGTGCTCGAGGCCGTCGCCACGCTTGCCCCTCCTTCGTCACCTTCAATAGCAATCTTTCACTTATATACTACTATTATTTTGATAAATTCTATATAAATTTCTAACCCTAACTAGGATAACTGTTCCTGCCTGATCCCTCTAAATGACATCCTCTGAATCTCACCCTTTAACTGACTTTTTTTAGTTAAAGAAAGGTGTATTTAGTTTAACAATTTAAAACATATTTACGTCTGTTACTTCCGATGAGAGAAATGGGATTTAGTCTCTCTATTTCAAATAATGCAAGAACTGTACATTTTTAAGAACTGAAGTCTGCTGACATCAGAGATCATATGCAATGATCAAAAGATCTTCCCTATCTTTCCTTTCCTATCTCAATCTGTGCTAGTGCTACCTACTACTATATAATATAGGGCGAGAGTATAGTACATACTAAAATACAAACCTTTCTTCAATAGTTGACAATTTCATGTTCTGCCAAACACGGTCATAGCGTTAAGAAATACAGGTTTTATTGACTATTTTGGTATTCTATCTTAGATATAACATGTTTAATATTTATATAGAATGAGTCTGCTTCATTTATATGTATATTGAGAGATCGGATTTCGTCTGCACGTGCACGGAAAGAAAAACAAATAATTGTGTGAAGTAACTTCTACATTTTGTGACTGAAATTTTTGGGAGTTTCTCCGGGGCGGGATGAATTTTCTTAGGGGGAGATTCCCCCCGGGCTGCCCCCTGAATTCATCCCTGGCAAGGAGCCTGCGAGCCAAAGATAGTTAAAGGCCGTAAATAAAATTGAAGATCTGTATTGTAGAACATCCGAAGTCCACCGGAGTACTTTTTTTCGTTTTTAGAAGAAAGACAAGAAGATTATACTTGGATTGATATTATACTTGCTATTCTGTTTAGCTGAAATTATTTTGAATTTTTTAAAAGAGTTTTAATTTGGACTTACGTATTATGCAAGTGAATAGTCCTGAAACATAGATGCTAACATAAAAAAAAGAGAAAACGAAAAATGCGAAGAAAAAGGGTGCACTTCGGATGTTTTGCAATTCAGGTTTTCAATTTGTAACGTACCAGATAGTTATATTATAGGCTCTTAATAAGTTGATTTATATCTATTTCTTGTATTTAATATTTGAAGTATACTCTCATTTAGTGTCTTTACAAGTTTAGTGCTAATCATTCGTTAGTCGCATAATTTAATTTGAGTTACATAAATTGGCTCGCCTTTTCTTCTTCTGATTTAGTGTGAACCTGCTATTTTTATTATTATCCCATTGGGAAGTAAACACAATATACCGCTTTATCCATTGCGATTATTCATGTATACTTTAAAATTTGAGGGATAAGATTCCTTAGTAGATCTCTCAGATTAAAGTGTAAGTAAGTCCAGGAATGAGGCTTTGTCTGCTGCCGTTTCTTAAATGTCTTTCCCTTTTCTTCTACGAGTTGAGAAGTGGCATATTCTAAGCATTCTCGGTAGCTAAATAAGGTACGGAATTGAGGCTAGCAGGATCAGCAAGCTATAAATCTTTAACTGACATTATCACCCATTATATTGTTCTTTCCTAATTTTATTTAATTTCTTAACGTTTAGATTTCGTAGATATATCTATATTCATATCATTTTGTTACTGTTAACGCGTTTATTCGGAACACACCGAATAAAACACTGCGAATTAGGTGGCACAGCGAAGGAAAGAGAGGGATGGTAACGGTTTTCTATGCAGTGTTTAGACTGCGCGAATATACTGTGTACTGTGCATGATAAGTATGGAGGAGAATGTTGTAACTACATCGTGACGATGTAATATCCATAGAAATTCAGTAGCATCTTACCGTATTTCATCGAAGTTAACTAACCATGTGATTAATTGGAATTTAAGTAATAAGAGTTGTGGCAGAAGAAAATATAAACTGTGATCCCTAAGGTATCGGGAAAAATAAATGGTGTGGTGGAAGAACAATGATATTCACTTACTCTGTTTGAGCACAGATCACATAGCCTAACGGCAAGATTGGTAACTTCATGGAAAAACAAGTGTATCAAGTTTGTCGCGCTTGCAGCGACATCTACTCTCGCTGGCAGGATAATGTAACTACTCACCAGCAGTGTAACTATCCATTCACCAATATGAGCAGTAGATCCATAGCCATAGACTAGTTACTAACATTAGTAGTGCATCCATACAGCACCTTGACGGTAGTTTATAAATAATATTTGCCATTAAATTCAAAATGCAAATATGATGTCCTTCTAGTAGTCCTAGCTTCCTATCTTTATTCATCCGATCATTTTAGTCGAAGGTCATATTAGTAAGAGTTGAAATGTGGTTATTGTGTCGAGGAATTTGAAGCTTAAAATATACAAAACGGTAATCATGCCTGTTGTTTTGTATGGCTGCCAAACATGGACACTTACTCTGAGGGAAGAGCATAGGCTGAAAGTATTTGAGAACAAGATCCTGAGACGAATATTCGGACCCAAGAGGAACGGGAATGGGGAATGGCGGAAACTTCGTAACGAGGAACTACATAATTTATATGGTTTACCCAACATTGTCAGGGTCGTGAAGTCTAGGATGCTTAGGTGGGCGGGTCATGCAGCTAGAATGGAAAAAAGTAGAAACACTTTCAAAGTCTTGACTGGAAGACCAATCGGAAAACGACCATTAGGAAGACCTAGGCGCAGATGGGAGGACAATATTAAGATGGATCTCGCAGAGATAGGAATACAAAGTAGAAACTGGATGCAGTTAGCTAAGGATAGAAGTCAGTGGAGAGCTTTTGTGAACGCGGCATTGAACCTCCGGGTTCCATAGGCCATAGAGTTAGTTAGTTAGTTATGTGGTTATTGTGTACCGTATTCGTATAATTTTATCTATTTAGAAATTGGAGACACTCTTTTTTCACTCTAGCTTTAAGTACGAATTCAATAAAATTCAAAGAGAAAAAATGCTAGACTTGTCTGGCAATCGAACCTTTCCTCTACTCTTATAATGCTGGTGAGCTATCATACAATTCCAGTTCCTCCCCCGTTGGCTCTGCGCTGTCCTGAACATTGAATTAGGGTTAATCTGAACAGTACACTGTTACAGTAAGCTATAGACCGGTTACGCCCTCTTGTACTCTCACATTTTCATTGTTCTAATTTTATTGATTTCGTACCTACAAAAGATACAGTGAAAGAAAAATCTAACCTTTTCCCCCAATTTTTTAATAAATAAAGTTATACATATACGCAATAAACACAATTAAAATATAATACTAACACGCTCGGAATCATATAGTAAAGCTAAAAATTTCCAAATTAAGGCTGCTAGAAGGTAATTATAGCTCTTTAACTTTAATTAATGTTAGGTAACTATTAATGCTATAGTTCTAAATATATACATGTATTAAAATTTCATTTAAAATTATCTTATATCTTGTTTGAGTACATTGTATTGCTCTTCTTGCGGATAATACAGGTGTCTTTACCAGCGGCGCAAATATGTCTTTAATATTGGGGTGGGTGGGACGGGAAAGGCCGTTCCCATATTTTTTTTCTAAGCGATGTTCAAAATATGAAGTTGAAAAACAATGCTGTGGAGGATCAGGGGAGCAGAGTTGTCTTCAACATTGGGAGGCCGGCAGATTTGAGGCTTATTCTGGGGGGACATCAATTTCATTGCACTTTCTTTTGTGGCAAATGGCCACAAATAATCACATTTCTCACCGAAAAACGCATTTCAAATCAGACTATTGGGGGACAGTCCCCCCTCAGTTCCAAGATTGGAGGGGACAAGTCCCCCTCATCCCCCGGGATTTGCGCCAGTGGTCGTTGCATTCCCAGCTCGCAGGATTGTTTATTTACTTTAAATTTCTCTGTTTTCTGAAAAAGTAATCGTTGTAGATTCTTTCTTATCCTCTCTCCCTAAGTGAGAAATCAATAAATTTCCTAACAAAGCTTGGTAAAGCATGTTAATTGTGTTGAAAACCTTACCGGGAAGCGTGATGGTAAAGCGTTCACGTCTAGTGCATGGGTCTCTGGTTCGATTCCAGTTCGCGCCAAGTTAACTTTGTGGTGGGCAAACACCGCGTGCATGAATGTTCTCAGGGATCTCCCGTTTCCTCACCATTATCACCCATCTCATCATGATTTCATGCCTTGGCGCACAGTGGATGATTAAAAAAAAAACTTACCTGAATTTCAGTCTTACCTAAAACAGTCACTTCTTTCTTGCTGTTCCATAACTAAAAGGTTGACATTTCTGGCAGACTAAATTAAGATAACATTCAACTTGCGAAAATCTACATAGATGTAATAGTTACTTTTGCGTTACTTTGGAATCCGCAAATTCTGTGAACATTACCACGCAATGAAGCTCCTGAGGCCGTAGTATTTGTATAACGGAAGTAAATCTTGATTAGGAGAAATTGACGATTGTAAATAAGAATCATAATTATTGCAGTTCCTTTTATTTAACATTAGTACTATGCACTTATTTCATAATAACAATGCAACTTAAAAGAGCAGTCTTAATTTTACTATTTCCGCCTTATTCTTTCTTTTATTTTTCATTCTTCAATTTACAGATACAAAAACTTTTTAATATTGTCTACGTTTTCCACGACATCCAGTTAAGTACTGATAATTTCAAAGTGGAAATAAGATTCCAATACAAATACAAATCCCATTAAATAGGATACAAATCTGTACATTCCGCAAACAAATATGTATACTCAAATATTTATAAGACGTATAGAGTACAAAATACTACACACTTTTTAACTCAGTAAACGATAGAAAATCATGGAAATAAACATGAAGGAAAGCAAATAATCAATTTCCATTAGAGGCAACTGTAACAAAAATGTATAAACCAATAATTACTTTTTGTTCTCAATTTTTTGTATAAGGACGAGTCATAAGTCTAGCAATATTCTGGTACACAGTCAGATTAACAATCAAAGTAGGCCTATAGCTCCTCGAGTTAACTATCTGGAGCTACCTTCTTACTAATTCCTGGTTTGCACGTCGATAGCCCGGAACAGCTAAATAAGAATATCATTCATATGAGGTAAAGCCCATTACACTTAGTTTTGTGAGCAGTAACAAACAGAATACATGCACCTATCCACACAAACTTGTATAATGGTAGAAAAAGTCTTGTAATCCAACGATAAATGATTAATATTTGTTATAGATATGAAACATAAAACAAATAATATTAATTTTTGTCAATAATGACCGCTTTTGTCCTACAGTCCGTATAGATACTCACGTCTTCTATTTATGATTAAGGGACTGTGAAGTAGGTGGAGACAACCGATTTCCTTCTATCTTACACATAGCGTAGTTGAATCGGAAACACTGGTTCAAATCCTGAAGAATGTAGTGACTGTGAGCATTAATACTGACGTTCACATTGTTGTCACTATATGTGATACAAGGACGTGAAGACTTAAAAGCTTCTAGGAGTAACAACAGAACAGTTATGGTTTTGTTTCCTTCACGTGAGGGAGAACCAAAAAATAAGGTATTTATGCCTCATCACATTCTCTCAAATGCAGAAATAAGAGCTATGACGTTTATTGCACCCAATTAATGTTCAGGTTTCTGTATAAGCTTAATGTTTCTGTTCACTTCTGATACCTGTCAAAATAAAGAGCTAATAAAAATAAATGAGATAACAAAGAGATAAAAAAAAGAATGAGATATATATGTATTTAAATTACTTCGTGGGATTCGATTATGGCAACCTGTCTTATTTCTAATATCATTATAATCTTGAAATATAAGATTAGTCAATATTCGCTAGCACACACAAAGTAACTCTATTCGAGATTATGAGGGTGTTCAACCACTTTTGACTTATTCTATTGAACTTAGTATTGACAGAAAGTAATTAAGGAGATTCATATCTACTTATGTATGTTATGAGGCGCGTCTCTTAATTATCCATATAGCCCAAACATATATGTTATAGACTTCATTCAAAGTGAACATACATCTGGTGTTGGAAGGTTCAAGTATCAGCAATTCTCTCATTATGTCATTCAAATTACACTGGTTGGCATAAAAATCCTCCCACGAGGGTGAAAGGGTGTACCGGATAGATTTCGAGAAGCTGATTACGAATATCTCATCGAGAAAGTTCCAGCACGTAAGGTTTTTTTTTTTTTTTTGGCGGGGTGCTGTTTCCATATTGACAGAAAAATCGTATTTTTCGTATTTAATATGTGTTTTCCGTGTTTGGAGTGCATAATTCTGAATTTTTATCTTAATCCAAGAACTGTTACTAAGCTATATCCCAGAAACATTCTTTTCTCTAGCTCACGATCCCCCGGAAACGTACCCCCTCCCCTTGGGTGGCAAAGATTTATTGTCGTTCCACACTGCATACACTAAAACCTAGGCGTTATTGACGGAGAAAGGTTTCATAATCAACTTGCGATCATTCGTCGGCTCCCTTTTGTCTAGACGACAGACAGATTGTTGAGAAAAGGCGCCAAGACATACACCACGTTGTCGCGTGAAACAAATATTTCAGTTCCTAGTTGATCTTCGTGTTAGGAGGTGGTGTTACGCTATGTCTGTGTATACCGTAGGTGAAAAGTATTTCTGCGTGAAATATTGACGTTTGTGTTAAACGAACATGCCGAGAACTTGCAACAATTCGACAGATTCATTCTGCTACATATGTGAGGAAGTAATTTTCAAGGGACAAAATAGGCCCTTGTCACCGTTCCTGAAGACAGCTTACCATCTGTACTTCGGGAGTAAAATCAGCGATCAGGATCGCGTTTGGGCTCCGAAACAAAGTTGTAACTCGTGTGCGCGTACTCTCACAGGATGGTTGAAAGGTACACACAAATCGATGCCGTTCGCCGTATCTATGGTTTGGCGCGAGCCCCGTGATCATGTTTCAGACTGTTACTTCTGCCTGATTAATATAAAAGGTTTCTCGAAAAACATGAAGCATAAAATACAGTATCCTAACTTGGATTCCGCGAGGAGACCTGTGAAACATGATGTTTGTCTGTCTGTACCCGTACCACCGGACTCATACACCCTGTGCAGTGTTTCATCCGATGAAGAACCTGCTGCTTGTGAGGATGTTGCACAATCTTCGAGTACACAGTCAGATCCCAATTACGCTCCACTGCCTGACACTAATGAACCACATGTGATAAGCCAGTAAGAGCAGAATGATCTGATCAGAGACTTAAACCTTCTCAAGTCTAAGGCCCTGTTGCTTGCATCACGACTTCAACAATGGAATCTACTAAACCAAGGTGTGAATATATCGATGTGTAGGAAAAGAGAGGTGAGCCTAGTTCCTAATTTTACAAAGGATGGTGATTTGGTGTTGACATTCCATCGCTTATGGGACAACTGAAGTTGAACTACAACACTGAATATTGGAGGCTATTCGTAGATTCCTCTAGGATAAGTATCAAGGCAGTGTTACTACACAATGGCAATGAAAACCAGCTATCCCTATTGCTCATGTTGTACATATGAAAGAAACATACGAGAACATGCGAAACCTATTGCAGAAAATAAAGTACGAACAGTTCCAGTGATCTGTATGCTGACCTTAAGGTTATTGCCATCCTCACCGGTTTACAAGGAGGTTGCACAAAGCCCTGCTGCTTCTTGTGTCATTGGGATAGTCGAGCCAAAGATCAGTACGCCATCACAAAATGGCCGCCAAGGAAGCAACTGGTCTCAAGGGAGATGAACGTGGCTAATGAACGTCTTGTAGATACGGAGAAAATATTCTTACCACCCCTTCATATCAAATAAGGCTCATGAAGGTCTTCGTCAAGGCCCTGAACCGGGATGATGAAGCATTGAATCATCTCAGAAAACTATTCACAAGGCTCAGCGAGGCCAAGGTGAAAGAATGTGTTTTTACGGGACATCAAATCAGAGACGTTTTTAAGGATACTACATTTTCTTCTAAGCTTAATGAAGTGGAAAGTGAGGCTTGGGAGGCCTTTCGAGAAGTGTGTAGTAATTTTCTAGGGAATCATAAGTCACCTGATTACAAAGACATTGTGGGTGGTTAATTACTTCATTTCGTAACATGGGATGTAATATGTCCCTAAAGTTACACTTCCTGCATTGCCATCTGCACATCTTTCCTGAAATGTACAGCTTAGGGGAGGTCTCTGACGAACACGGGGAAAGGCCGAGCTATAGGTACCATGGAGAGGCGCTACAGTGGTAAATGGAGTGTGAATATGTTGGCAGACTTCTGTTGGAATGTGACACGCGAGACACCCTCTAGTAATTACAAGAGGAGTAGGAAAACTAAGTGACATATAAGTGTTAAACTTTAACTTTTTATGCAATTTTATCTGCATAATTTATATTGATATTTAAATTATAACGTGCAAATTATTATGGGTGGAGACTAGCATCTTTGGGCGGATATTGAAACCCCCCTCCTCTCTGAAAACTGGTACGTCCTGGAGAAAAACGGGTTACGGATTCGAACTCAAGAGCTCGAAACCTATAGGAATCACCTATTTTCGTTCGTGGGAGCGAAAGAAGTTTCATTTTGCCGCCCAGTGTTATCGGACCGATTAACCAGCGGTCGACATATAGTAGCCAAAACGTTGTAAGATATTAGAGTACGTTTGTTTTATCTTTTCACACTTCCCGCCAGTGCATTTGGTTTCCTTTAAAGTATTTTCTGCTAGCACTCACGTGAACGTTTTAATTCGGTAGACGTCTTATTGCTTTTGTCATGTACGTGACGTTAGTTGTAAGTCAGCTCATCAAATGAGGTCATTGCTATTTGACGGGTATTTGAAGTGTTCAGTTGCCACACGCGAATAGGTGTGTTACAGTGATTTGTAAGTGGTATCGCGTTTTGTTGTGTTTCCTAGTGTATTGTAACTGTCAACTTAACCGTGGCGTGGAAACAATGCGTTTGCGAACAGATCCATCCGTTAAGCGGGAAGCGTCCCAAGATAAAACAAATGTACTCTAAAGCAATTCCATAGGAGGTGGCCACATCAGTCATACAAACTTAACTTGTCTTCGCCTAACTTCTACATATTTGATCCAATGGAGGAAATCTTATTGGACAGAAGAGCCCTCTACCAATAGGAATAACGGGTAAAAGTCTCGGCTCATCTCGATAATAAGCGTATTTCATTAGAATTCTTCGGAAGAGTTAACTTGAAAATCTAGAATTATAACGAATTTTCAGGTACTGATAAAGAAAAATCATGTGCTTCCAGAATACAGAAGCATATAATCAGGTGGCAAATATCTGCTGCCGTAGCAGAAGACTAAATAGAAAATAGCACGTTAAACTTCAGTTCATACTCTACAATTATTAAAATTCAATAAGTCACATCAGAACTGAAATAGTGATATATGGGTGTATTGTACCATGTCAAAGATAATGGTAATTATATTCTGTACTTACAGCCAGTAGTGTGTAGTTTGATATATGTTGGAATTATTTATCCTTTTCAGCACCGAAGCTATATGAGGCGTAGACAATACAGCGGAAGGTGAAAACCGAGCCACCATAATGTGTTAAAGTTTCAAACCTTTTCTATGGGAATAGAACACAGTACTCATCACGTTATCGAATAGACCAACAGGCAAGCCAATTTCAACTCTAGAAATGAATTGCGAGTAAGTGAACGAAATCTAGCGACGAAGATAACAGCGTTTATCGAAATCGTTTTAAATACTAACATTTAATTCCAGACGGAATAAAAACGGTAATTGGTAACTTCCCATTGCAAATAATCCAGTTTTCAATATTTAGTTTTGGTGGATAATTATGTGCCAACAAAACAAAACAAAAGGAACATATGGGACTAGGATAGGAACTGAAAATAGTATCCATCTTATCGTGCCGGTGCGATAACTAATTCACTACTCAACTAGTCCTGGATCATAAACACATAAACTTTTAAATATCACTTTCACCGTAACAGTAAATCGCAGACCATAGTCCGAGTCTGGACTCCGTTCCCCTACTTTCGAAATTCCATTCAATTCGCAACAAATCAGGATAATGTAACGAAAATTCTATTGCCCCCTCCTTTCTGATAAATCACAGTACATCCCGTTGGATAATGAACCAAAGACTTGAATGTACTTCACTTAAAACTGATTTGAAGAACGAGATTAAAAACACAAATGTTTGTATCCTCATTGCCAAAAGTGCCTTTACATCGCCGTGACGAGTATGTGACCGCGCAGTACTATAAGGAAGGGATGCTAGCATAAGAATTTGTTAATAATTTTGAAGAGTTTTTATTTTGACTAAGGAAATAACGTAGGTATAGGGAGTAAAGACACAGATTTGAAGCATCAGTGCACTGTCATCTCTGAAAAGATTTGTATTCTCAGTTTTTCAATTTATTGCCTTATATGTTAAGTTAAACACCACAACATCTGTCACTGATAGCGTAGATCATCTTACTTTTTAAAATTGCCTCTGTAGCCTATTTGTCCACACATTAGTCTCTAGACATGATATAGATAGAAGGGAAAGAAAGAGATACATCGTAAGATTTATGTAATTCACTAATAGACTATAGGGACCGACTGAGCTAATTACTGCTACTAGTACTTTTAACTCTTTAGGAATTTACTACGACATGTTCGCAGGACACTTTTCTAAGTCCTAAATCTGTGCGTGAATTATTTAATTTGCCTCACTGTAATTATTTGAGAAAGGAAACTGATTATGCAGAACGTGAAATATGTTTTGCTGTCATTAAACTTTTGGCCGTAATAAATGTAAATAAGGTTATTATTATAAAAAAAGGCAGAAGTATTTATTCAGTCTATAGAACAATATAATACAGTAACTAAGCTACATCATAATCACTAACGCCAACAGGACTTTTTCCAACTGGGAGGGGGGGCAAAAGACCGATATAGAGTTTTTCGTTTTATTCTCTATTTATATTAAGTTGAAAGTCATAACATTTATCATTGATAGCGTATATAGTCTTTCCTCGCTATAGCCCATTAGTCAGAACATTCATCTCCAGATGTTAAGAGAAGAGAAAGAAAGAGATATGAACAGTGGCGTAACTAATTTTACTTCGTCCTGGATCGATCGATCATCGACTTACTCATAACCGCCACTGCACAGAGTATTTCATCTGCTGCGTTATACATACATTGGTTCCATGTCAGAAGGGCCAAACAAAAGGGCAAAGACAGAAAGCCCCGAGTCAAAACGGCCTCAGGACAAAAGGGTCTCCGCAACAAAAGTACAGGAATCAAAAGGGCCCGAATCGAAACGACCCCTTGGCAATGCACACTCTTCTCCCACTGCTCCTGCCATTGTTAGAATCACTTCTGGAACTCAGTTTTATTGAGGAATGTTGAACAACCGTGCCGTCGCATTGCGCATGATGCCTTCTTTTGACTCATCAAAAAGGCCGGGTTAATGGGTCCCGCGACAAAATGGCCCGAGTCAGAAGAGACCTGCCTCAAACGAGCCCGGGTCAAAACAGGCCCCGCTACAAAAAGACCTGGTTCAAAAAGGACCGGGTCAAAAGGTCTCCGCAACAAAATGGTCTAAGTCAAAATGGCCCGAATCAAAATTCCTCTCATCACAAGGGCTCGGGTCAAAAGATCTCCGCAACAAAAAGGCCCGAGAATCGCTTGTTAACACAACGCAAATATTTGCGATTTAGGTGGCGATAATAAACATAATTATAATGACTGTCTGCATTTTTGCGTTACATTACTATACTCAGAATTTTTGCGAAGTTTGGTACGGAATGACAACCAACGTCAGTAACAGAAGCGACTCTTGAGGGAAGTGACGTTGGTAAAAATTAACATTTGCGAATGCAATCCACCAGTAGTTAACTGCGCAAAGGTATGATGTAATTTCATTTACGGTGGAAAACATTAATGATCTCAAAACAAAAGTTGAAACGAAACAGATCAACCACTTTTTGTTCATTGTTATGCATATTTTGATGATTATACTTATTATTATATTACTTTTATTATTATCATCATCATTAATAATAATAGCAATATACAAGGTCAGTGGTAATCCATGCCTTCAAACCAGTATATGTCACTGCTTGAAACTGTGAACTCTACATTAACATCGGTCGTCTATCGATCATTTTATGTTACTCCCTCCCACTCTTTCAAGGTGTGCAAAGGTGTCTTACCCCTTACCCCAAAGCATGGAAAGCAAACAATATTTTCGCAAACACAGCCAGGGGCACAGAGGGAGTGACACAGAACGCACACTGCTCGCTGTATAGCTGCAAGAGATTCATAGGTAATTATAGTTGCCCTCTTGTTACAAGGCTTCAGTCAAGGCGCACCTATCAAGGTCAGTTCCGGCAGTAGAACACACGGTTGGCTGTTAGAAAACAAGTGTAGCATGCAACTAGTATCTTCTGTTTATTTTTCACGAATATTTTTCACCTTCATGCGTACAGGTCACGCATTAGATTTAATTGACATGCTGTGTATAGTATATATTCCCTAAAAAGATATGAGTACTGAAAAGGCAAAAACATGTAAATATATTTGTTTTTTTTATTCTATTAGCCAGTGGAAGTTTGTATGGTTGTTTCAACATTCTTCTTGTAGTTTGCTTAGGATTCACTTCCCCTTTTTAGTTGATCTTTTGGTTGTGAATACCACTGCGACAAGTCGTGATTCTTATGATAGTGGCGTATTTTCGCCTGGATAAATTACGGAAATAATAAATAATGTAGACTCCAATGCTTTTGAAACGGACGATAAATGTAGTTTGTAGGTAGATTATAGCATCAATTTGTGTGACACGCATATCTCTTTTTATTTAAAAATATTGTGTAGTATACAATATCCTGAATTCAAGATGGCTGCCATAATGTACACTATATCATTTAACGCAGTTTCTACACCAATGCCAAATTGTAACATTTGCTTTTCCTCCGTCTGTGCGTCTCTTTGTTACTGCCCTATCATGATACATTTTTTCTATTAGATACATATGTTAAACAAAGCACATTCTGTCGCAAACAGATGATGTGTCAAAAATGAGTTCACATTCTCATTTGTGGGAATGTTCAAGCCTAAGCTGAAATGTAAAATCATAACCTTTTACATTTAAAACAATATTGTGTGATATGCAATATGGCGGAATTAAAGATGCCTTCCATGGCGACTACACTCCAAATTAATGCAGCTTTTGCAATAATACCAATTGTATGTAACATTTATTTTTCCTCCGTCCACACATGTCGTTATTATTGTTCTGTCCCAATACTTTTCACTAACCCTGTATATAGATCCACATATGTCTTCTTACAGCAAAATTAATCTAATCATTTGCACAGAATATTTTTATACTATACTTTGATCCAGGGGTAAAAATGGAATTTTAGAACTAAGTGGAAAGTCAACAATAGATAAAGTTTGATTGGCCTATGACACTAGAAAACCAATTCCGAAATACGGGAGTGCAAGCAAACTTTTTTGGAGAATGACTTAAGCTCTGGCGATTGTTGCAGAACAATCCACAAGCAAACAAAACTAATATCACCATTCAAATTTCCTATTTGTTACTAATAATCTTTTTTTCCTTCTTTTCACAAACACTTCAACTTACTAAAAGGAAACTATTCCCTTGTGCATGCCTGATCTCCACTCTTCCTTTGATCTCAAGCTTTTTACCCGTGGAACCGTATTTACCGGGCCCTTTCTGATGCGGGGCCCTTTTGACTCTGGCCTTTTTGTCGCGGGACCCTTTCGGCCAGGGCCCAATTGACGCATGATCGTTCTTACTCGTGCCCTTTGTCAGCGGGGCCCCTTTTGACCCAGGCCCGTTTGACGCATTTCCCTTTTGACTCGGGCCCTTTCGTCGCAGAGATTTTTTTACCTGAGTCCTTTCGACGCTGGGCTGGTTTCACTCGCGCCCTTTTGTATTAGGTCCCCTTTTGACACGGGCCCGTTTGACGCAGGACCCTTTTGAATCCGACCCTTTTGTCGTGGAACTCTTTGGACCCGGGTTCTTTTGATGAGGGACGTTTTGATTTGGAAACTTTTGACTCGGCCCTTTTGTTGCGGAGACCTTTTGAAAAGGGCACTAAAGACGCGGGGCCATTTGACTCGGGCCCTTTTGTAGTTGGGCCCCCTTTAACCGGGGCCCGTTTAACGCAGTTCCGTTTTGACTAGGACCCATTTGTCGCGGAACAATTTTGACTCGGGCCCTTTTGATGAGTGGAGCAGTGTAAAGTAAAATATTTTTAAAAAATTGATATTTGCATGATATACCGTTATCACTACAATCGGCAACTGGTACTTCAGTACAAAGAGAGTGTTACACAAACGTGCAGTCTTAAAATACTTTTTAACATGTATATGAATTGTCCAACTCGAAATTGATTATCCTGAATTTAATTGTTCCTTTCTCAAACCAAAGTTCGTGGGGAAGACTCTCATAATTTGTACATGAGAGATACTGGCGACCCTCATTTTTGGATTGGCGAGTGCGTCTGATTTTGAAATTTTGCACCCTAGGTTAGTACATATGTTTTTATATTTGATGAATAATATTTACTATGTTATTTCGTTGGTTGGATCAGAGCATAATGCTCATTTCAGCATCTTTCAGCATCTATTCAATATGAGACATGCACCACTGCTTAACATGGAATTAGAACCACATGAGCACACCGGAAATTGAACCCGGGTCTCCCGTCTTGAAGTTGTGTACGCGCTTGACAATAAAAGAATACTGGTATACAGGTACGTATCAATTGAATGGAACACCTGAAAAAGTGACTTACTAGATTACTATAGGGCTGCACTACTTTTCGCCCTTAGAACAGCTTTGATGCGACTTAATGGAGTCATAGATGAGGTGATTAGCAAGAGTGGAGTACTGCATCATTCTGCGTGTAGTTCTGTCTATGTCGAATTCGTGTCTGGAAAACAGGTATAAGTCCATTATTCGGCGAGCCAGGGGTAGTATTCAATTTCATCTACATGTTCCTCAAATCACGACACAACTGCTTTAGCTGTATGAATGGGTGCATTATCGCCCTGGAATATGTCATAATTGACCGGAAACACCATCCCACGCATAGGATACAAACGGTCCCCTAAAATCGGATCATAATTACAGCAAAGGCGAGACCGGTAAGCGTCAACATAGAACCCCATGAAAGCCAAGATATTGCCTCCCATATGGTCACAAAGTGTCCACCATGTTTCATGGTTGGGCGGAGACACTGCATATCATACGCTTCTCTGGGTGTCTGACCACATAAACACGGTCGTGATTTGAAATATAATGAACGAAGACTCATCCAACAATATCACACGTTTCCAGACATCAGCAGTCAATGCTGCCTATTCGCGTCAATATAGGCGTCGTGCTAAAGCTTTATGGTCCCTGATCAACAGTTTCAGTTGTGCAACAAACACCGTATGTCCCTATCATGCACTTCGGGGCGGAATGCTTTCGACATAGGCTGTGAGAACTGGTGCTCACAGCCTTGAGTCACTTTCATCACAGTCGCACGACAGTTCTAAGTGACAATCAGCTTTAATGTTCGGCAGTGCCTGAAACAGGGGGCTTCATTACAACCTCTGTTCTTTTTCGTTAACGTGTTTTTGCCGTGAGTTTTGAAATGAAATGAAATGAAATTTTTGAGTTTTACGTCCCACGGTTATGTCGGTTAGGCTAAAGGAGACGGTAAATGAAATGGTGGAATGAAGAAAGTGGGAGGAAACGGGAGAACCTCGAGAAAACCCACGCAGACGGTGTTTGTCCACCACAAAGTTCACTTGTCAGGAGCAGGGTTTGAACCTGGGAGCCCTTGCACTGTCGTGAGTTTTGTTGGTGGTAATAATCTTAGGCACTGACCCGCACAATACACTCAACATATAGCACTTTCGTCACACCAAAAATTTGGACTCTTTGGAAAAAAGAGGCTACCTATTTTACACTATCAAATGTCTGTTCAGATCGCTGCAAACTGCTATTCTATTGCTCTTCATATATAGTTTCCCCTAACACATCACCAGCATCTTGAAGCCTCTTCTATCAGTAAACAGAAAACTGTCTTGCATTTATTTGTTGAAGTTTCAGTTCTTTTTCTAGCACTAAAATTATATCAGACGTGAACTGATAGTTCTTGAATCCAAACAAACAGGAATCTGACCCAGAACTGCTAGCGGTGCAATAAAAATGCGTTCGCTAGCTACTACTCCAGCTCGTGAGTTGAAGATCTTTTTTAGTTTAATGTTGCATAATTAACCATCAAGGATAAAAGAGACGGTGGAGATAGTGGAATGACAAAACGGGAAATCACCGAGAAAAGACATAAGCATGATTATGCTTATATCATGCAAAGTCCATTGCAAAGTCCATTTGGCTCGGCTGGATCGAGCCAAATACCCCATGCACCACAGGTGAGAGATCTACTACTGAACCACCCATGCCCCGAAAAAAAAGTTATTGTATATGATATTACAGAATCACATTTTAACATTACCGTCGCAAAGAAATTTTCACAAAATGAATTTAAACCAAAAATACCTACACGGATGTGGATTTTGTTTTCCAAAGCCTGATGAATACTGTGTTTTTAAAAACAAAATTCGTTTCAAATTAATTAAGTAGTAGTTATATTTCTTCATTAAGTTGCTTGAACGAGTGGATTGTTTCCGTGAACTAGCTAGAAACATGCAAAGCGATCCCTAACAAATAACACGAAGACTTAGGAGTCCTAAGTCAGAGGACGTGCGTTATTTACACTAAATTTTGTTTAAAATACATACGTTTATCTAACCTAATTTGTGAGCATTAGTTCTATCTTTACTTGTTTTTGCACACTTTTTTTTCAAATCAACTTTTTGCATTTCACGTAACCTCCAACAGTACCAAGCTAATGAAACAATTCTCTCACTTCTTGACAGTACTGTCATATAACCATTATTGGTACCGGTATTATATTCCATATGGTCTTTCAGTTCTATGTCACTCTAAGATAAATAACGCTCAAACAGAGAGAAACAGAACGCATTCTGTCATAGGGAATGACTTTTGATTGCTGAAATTCTTCGGTTCCTCTTTACCTTACAGGTATGACATATGCGTAAATTATATATAAGTAGCGTTCAAAAAGAAATGAGCCGAAGGCTGTAATGTTCACACCGGTGATAGAATGATAATATTGTTGCGTTTATAAAAAATAGGTGTTCCGACAAGAGAGCGGAAGTTCACAACCAGCGGCTAGAATCACGTGTGCAAGCCATGCAGCGACGGAAATACGCTAGTTGTCGCCCGGGACAAGAACACGCCTTAGATCCTCCCTGACCAATCAAGCCAAACCACTGCCCCAAATATTTGCCCAATTTGGCGACCTCCCAATCCGATGGACGGGGCATAAAAATAGTATATTACCTCTAATTTCTATATGCTAATTTGCAACACTCCAGCAGTACGACTGCTTCTAGACAATATGAGTCATTTTGCCCAGAAAATGTATTTGCAGCAATAGTAATTGTGCTCCTAATTCAAACTTGCCGTTATAAAATGCAACTTCTCAAGGTACTAACAGTACAGTTTAATCAAACGCAGGGTATATATGTAATTACTTTTTATATGCCTACTTCACTGGTCAAATGGCTCACATGCACACCTATAGTGCACATGTTCCTCGGTTCGACTTGCGGTAGAAGTACATTAAATGAGTTGAGTTGATTTTCTGCTTAACGTCCCGTGCAGCAGCGAGGCTACATGAGACGTTGACATATTGATTAATGTAGATGTATATAGATTAATGTCAATCCAAACCCCATTAGCTCCCGCCGAAAATCTAACCCTAGTCTTCCAGGAAATACATTGAAATATAAACGCTTTACGATGGTTCAAATTCCACCTTAAATTGAAGGTCTGAATCTCATATAGTTTCAGTACTGAAAGGGACACTAAAGTCTAATTCAACTAAACGAAAATTTTAGGTTGGTTCACCTATTCTTAATCTGTACATGAAGGTGTAACAGGACTCATTTTGTAGTGCCACAGCTTTTTTGGTTAAATTTACACTTATGTTTCACTCTGCTCTTATACAAACATATTAAGTATTGCTAAATTTATGTATATATAAACGAAAAAAGTTCAGTCAGTCATATATACGTGTATCTTTGCTACTCAATTACTTTGTTAAACACACAGAACCTAATTTCTATATGCTATATGTCTATATGACAAAATTTGAATTTTAGATAAAAGTTAGTAAAACTATTATTTGTGAATATTGATATTCGAACACTGAAACTTTTAACTATTTACCCTATAATGTTATAATATAATGTAACAAACCTATTTTCTGGAATACTAAAACATGTAGCAGCACTTCTTTCCAATCGGTAATGACACAGCCGCAATGAAGTCATCCATACTGCTTTAAAGAACGTCATACACATATTACAACAACGACAACATATTATAAAATAAGCGGATATTTAATTATGATTAGAAAGAAATCGTAAACACGTTGAAACAAGACGGCTCAACATATACAAATATACTTATAAGATTTGTAAATTATTTCTCACCATAAGTTGTATCTTGGAATCGGTTCTTATCAGAAAAAGATGGACACATTCTTAAACAAGTGAGTATTAGCACGCAAGACGGAGCGACACTATCGACAATCGCTCTCGCAGTGGAAGTTATGAACTAAAACAGTGTACTTCCGGAACCATTTGACTGACTCGGGCCTGGTTTGAGGAAAGGTTTGACACCAGTGGAAATGCTTGTTTGTAGCTGCGTTGAAGGTAAAGTTATACGGTATATGCCAGATTGAAATCCAGGAACTCCTGAGATGTAGATAAAGTTAAGTGGAATCTATTTCATCATTTGGATAACGGATTATTGAAATTGGAATTGAGTGAATTTCAAGCACATGTTCGTGAAGAGTGATTTCGTTATTAGTCAACGATTTAGAATTCGAAATTTGAAGTCATAGTTCACTATGAATAAACTCAATTGTCTTTTGCACATGATCACGCGTAATCAGGGTAAGATATTGAATATTTAAAGCCATTTGCAGTAAAATGTTGTATTGGAGAACGTTAATTTTTACTTTGTACGTTAATAATCACAACATGTCAAGGTAAATTTATTCCGATGGGGGAACCCTTTCCATGGGTAAGGACTAGTGCCCGGCCCCGTAATTGTCCAATTCCATTCCCTCATTATGTAGGTCATTTAGAATTAAAATCTCTCTCTCTCTCATTCTGTGTGTGTTCCAACGGATGTTTATAATCAAATATTAAAGGGCTTTAGTATCTTAGTTACTCCCGCACCAGTTTGTAGATAAAGTTTCAGGTTAACTAGTGGTTTTAAGATAAGAAGTCATGCATATATATATATATTATTCAGTGTACGCCTTGAAATTAGCGTCTATTCGAGTTAAGCTAGCTCCATCGGATATTGTCAGCATTAAGAATTAAAACAATCCATTGAGTATTCATTCTAATCATTTTACGTCTACTAGGTTAGGTTACTTCATATAAATATACATATCCACATTTTTCCACGTCGCTTGTCTATTTCGTCCTCCTCTGTCCGCCAGCAAGGGAATGTCGTTACTGATTACTAACTTAATAGTCCGTGGCCGTCGTCGTCTCGTCGAGTGCTTTAACGGTGTGCTACGTCACCGGAACCTTGGTCGTGAACTTATCTTCCGAAGTTGGTATGCAGGACTTTAGCGTGCAGAAGTTGCTTTTAAGATTTCAGGTGTTGCTCTAATTTGACATTAGGAGAATAAAAGTAATATTAAAGTGCGCTCACATAGTGAGGCTGCCGAATAGAGATGAGTAAATAATAATTTCTCCTTTCCTTTTTTTTCTCTCCCCTGTGGTGTTGTGGCACCTGAATTAAATTAGGAATGGGTTGCACTTCTGCCGGCGGGCGCTCGCTCAGGTGAAGGTCAGATTCGTCCTGTTTAATGTGTAATGACTGTCTGCAAGGCCAAATGTGTTACCAGGTTCACCAGTGTTGGTTTATTTTAAACCTCGACGCCTTGGAATTTGTGTAATGGCCTATTGTGATTACAAGATTGAAAGTTTCCGATCTCTTGCTACAAGGAGGGAAAGTGAATAAACATGGTCTCTAAATTCTTATTCAGAGTTATATTATGTCAATCTGAGAATCTTTCAGTTGTAACCTATAATCTGCCGTGAGGAAATTATCGTAAACATGTAGATGCTAACAAGAACAAATGTAAGCTGATCTATATGCTATTGAAACTTGATTTTTTTTCTTTCTTTCTTTTTGCCTGATGTAAGGTGTGGAAACATTAAGACATTACTATTGTGTTAAACAGCATTTAATTTGTGGTTCTGAGACTACCATACTAAGCTACTTCTTTGTTAATAAATTTATATTTCTGAGAAATTGAGAGAATTATTTGGAATTTTACATCCAATGAAATATAAGGTAATTTGAACAAGCAAACAAGTTTCGAAGGGTGTTGAGGATTGGTGTATCATAATTACTTCTTCGTTCTGCTGCATTCTCTGGGGCAAGATCCTGGGTTTCCTAAAGTATTCCGTTGCGTAAATCGTCTTTTCTTGGCTTCTCTCAGGGTTGCCAGGACCCTGAGTTAGGAGTTGAGAAGCTGACTCAAGAAGCTGGTCGTTATGTATTTAGACTTGTAAGTAGTGTTACAAATTCAAACTTAAAATGGAACTGGGGTAACTCGCAGACAATGACTGATTTAACAACAGGTTTGATAATACCGGGTGTAATGGCTGATTTAAGAACAAACTTGATATTCCCCATTCCCCAACACTGGGTACTAATCAGGCCCGTGCTGGGATACTAATGAGGGCGGTGGACAAGTCTACTAAAAGGGCGCTCATACAAACGGAAATATATATATATATATATATATATATATATATATATATATATATATATATATATATATATATATATATATATATATATATATATATATAATCTTACGTACAGACTTTGAAAGAAAGTATGGCTGCCATTTTATATCAAAATCAACAGCAATTTGTTTTAGTATTAACGTAAATAGCTAATTTGTGAAAACCTCGAATCGAAATCCTCTTTACTAGAGAAAAACTTTTTAGTTTCTGTAACAGGTATGTCTGTCAAATAAAAAGAAGATAAATATATCAACAACTTAATGTAGCTCTATTGCCTATGGACACTGGAGGTTCATTGCCACGTTTACAAAAGCTCTCCATTGATTTCTATTCTTAGCCAACTGGACTCAGTTTCTACTTTATATTCCAATCTCTGCGAGAACCATTTTAATGTTGTCCTCCCATCTGCGCCACGAACTTTCTAATTGTCGTTTTCCTATTTGAATTTTTAGTTAGAACTTTGAAAGCGTTTATAATTTCTTGCATTCTAGCTACGTGACCTGCCCATTTGAGCCTACTAGACTTGATGACTAATGTTTGGTAAACGTATAAATTATGCACTTCCTCGTTATGAAGTTTCCACCATTCCTCATTCCCGTTCTTCTTGGAGTCCGAATCTTGTTTTCAAATACTTTCAGTCTGCGATTTTGCGATTTTCCCTCCGAGTCAGTGACCATGTTTCGCAACCTTACAGCACAACAGACATGATTATCGTTTTATATTTTAAGCTGCAAATTCCTCAACAGAATTCGTATCAACAAAAGATTTTTTAACCGAATAATAACACGAAATCCCTGCTTTCAATTGACATGAAATTTCTTAGTGATTATGTTTTTGGTCTGTTAATAATGATTCTAGATATTTGAAAGTATCCACTTTGTCGAGAGTAAACATTATCTGGTATTTTAACGCATCCATAAAATGCAGTATTACGATCCCGACATACTTCCATGTATTTAGTTTTCTCTGCATTTACTTCTAAACCCATGTTCCTTCAAGCGTTAATTAAGATTTCTGCATTCCTTTCTATTGTTCTAACATCTATAAAATTTACATCATCAGCATACGCCATAACCTGGTAAATTCAACTCAGCTCTAGGACCTGATACCCTTTCGTACCCTCCCGTCTTTCCGTAAAATACCCTCACGTCTTTGATTTTTCTTAATAGTGTTCTCTAAAACAAAGTTAAATAATAATGGCGACAACGCATCTCCTTGTTTTAGGCCATTCTCAACGTGAAAGCTCATGAACGAGAATTTCACTTTTCGAACTTTACTTTGGGATTCATTTAAACATATCTTAATTAATCTAACTTTTTCGGAATTCCAAATTCTGTAAGCATGTTGTTCAATGTTTCCCTCATATCCGAGTTTAAAGTCAATAACTGAAGTGCCAGGATACTGTATTCCCATTTCTTTTCAAGTATTAATCGAATGGTAAATATCTGGTCGATAGCCGATCGATTTTACCTAAATCCGCTCTGATAATCTCCAATAATTTCATATGGATATGGAGGCAATCTTTCTAATAGAATGTTTAAGATTATTCATTGGATGTTGACGGAAGAGAAATGCCTCAATAATTATTATAATCAGTTTTGTTGTTTTTCTTCTGAACTGGAACAATGGTTGATTCTTTTTACTTTTGTGGTAATTCCTCCTTGTTCCAGATAAGGAGAATGAGTTTGTGTCTTGCTGTACAATTTTACCCCTCCAGCTAAAATTAAGTCAGCCAGAATTTCGTCTACACCTGGAGAGGTGTGTTTCTTTAGTTTTGTAATAGCGATTTCTATTTCTGTCTGGTTAGGTTCTGGAATATATGATTATGCTGTGTGCATTTCAGTTTCTCCACGAACATTAGTTTTTGGCTATATGTTAAGCAAATCGTCAAAGAAATCTTTCCATCTATTTAAGGTCCTATCCTTATCAGTGAGAACTGTTCCGTTGGCTTTCTTTAGTATATAAGCACGAGGTTGATATGCTTTTTTAAATTCGTTCCTCCCCTTATACATGTCCCGAATGTTTTTGTCTTTGTTTTTTTATTATTATCTTCAAGTTAATTAATTTTAGCTTTCAAAAATAGCGTTTCTTTGTTCTAAAAATTTTGGAAGTTTTCCGCCAGATGACAATGAAATTTTATGTAGTTATTTCGTTCCAATTTTTTAGCCAGCGCTGTTTTTTTTTTTTTTTCTATATTCTCTTCTCTGCTACTTTAGTGCATTCCTGGTTGAACCTTGGTTTGTTCCTACGTATCTCTGCGTGCCCCAATTTTTCTTTTGCTGAAATTTTAATGTTATCTCTAATTTCAACCAAGTATCCTGAACACTAGTGCACTCCGAACATTCTAAAATCGAGGATCTATTTGACACTTTAATCTGGCTCCCATCTCACCTGACTCTTCTCAATTTCTTTAAAATAAACCGCTCCGTTTTCAGATATTGAATATTTCCTTTATTCAACGATCGTCTCTCTCTCATTATCGCTGCTACCAGGTGGTAATTAGTATCACAATCAGCTCCTCTGAACGACGAACATTAGTTGTGCTAGACTGTTTTCTTCTGTCTACTAAAATGTGATGAGTTTATTTATGTGTCTTTCCATCTGATGAAATCTAAGTATATTTATGAATGTCGCGATGTGGGAATTTTGTAATCTTCACAATAAAGTTTCTGGATTTTGCAAAGTTCACGAGTCTAACGCCGTTATCTCAACCTTTCTTATGCAGACATTTATTCCCTATAATCGGTTTGAAAATACCCTCTCATCCTACCTTTGCATTGAAACGGCCTAACAGAATTTTCATGTATTCTTTCGTAAAAACTGTTCTTTTTATCGTCATGGTTATTTTGTGTTGGGGCATGTGCATTTAAAACAAAATATTACACCACTGACCCTTAAGAGAAGTAAAAGAAAATCTATCAGTAACAAATTCAATTCGTGTAATTGCTAATATTATTCGTTTGTGAACGGATAGCCCTGTTCCTAGTTGGTAATTTTTAATTCGTTCCCCTTAAAAGAACGTAAAATTTCCCGACTTGACTCCTCCATTTCCTCCTCATCTAACTTCCTGGTATCCCACTAGGTCCATCCTCTATTTCTAAACTCATTCCTTACAAATTTTAACGCGGCTAACCTATAGAGACTTCTTATATTTCATGTTCCAAATCTCATGTCGATTTTACTTTGTTCAGTTCGTGCCAAGTTATCAGTTCTAATCCAAGGATTCTGCGAATATATCTCAACAAGCTTTTCTTTTTCAGGATAAGGTTGTTTGCCCCACACCAAATCCCCAAGCTGGAGGATCACCCCTTGTCATCTGTCCGCGACTGCTTATTCAGTATATTCGTAGCTAACCTCTATATCTAAAGGCCTTCTCCTCGATCCACAACCTGAGAACACACCGTGCCGTGGTGACAGGAAGACCACATTTAACAGAAATTAATGTAGTTATATCTTAGAAATACAATAGATACAACAATTATCCGAACACTGCTTTAAAACACATAGGTACAATCAATATGCTCGGATATATGGATGCATATTAAGACTGTGCAAGCTTCGATGCCGTAAAAATCGTAAATTAGAGACTAGTGTCAATGTATTATTTCATGAATGTATCGTACGTTTGACTATCTCAACTATTCTTGATGTATCACATGATTTCGCTTTATAGCTACATAACTTTACAGTTATTTTTGTAAGTGTTTATACTTTTTACCTGATCTCCACGAATAACAACTGTATGAATTTATACAACACAAAACTGGTATCCAGAAAAACAAATTTAAAAAAATATATGCCTATAATGTGATAATGACAGGGCGCCTTCTACCCTTCACAGGTTCTTTATTAACAGCTACTATTTTAATTTATTGTACAAACCTGGTATACAGAACACTTATCTATAATGTGATATTTCGTAGGTCGCCTTATGTAAAGGGTGCACTGTATCTTTTACGGATCTTTACAATAGTAACTGTATGTATATATTGTACAGGACTGTAGTATACAGAAGAATGAACAAAATCGTCCATATTTGATGTGGTTTCGCAAAGACATCTAACGTAAAGGGCGCACTGTGCCTTTCACGCATTCTTTACCTATAAAACTGTAAGAATTCATTACTAAAAACTTGTACCTTTATTTATACTGTGATGTTTCGGAGAGCGCACCGGGACACGTCCCGGTGTCCCGGTGGGCCAGCACGGGCCTGGTACTCATGATTTGAACTTGGACAGAAACGGCACCAGAAGTGTTATTTATCTCGGTGATCCCGAAACTATGGACTCTACATTAATATAAGCTGTTTTGAGTCATTGTATATGTTACTCCCTTACACTCTCCCTATATGTGGTATGGGGTGTTACCCTTGCTGAAAGCTGAACTTAAAGGTCATCATAACTGCTCGTAATGAACTTGGGGGCCCCGAAAGCTATGGATTCGACACTAACACTGGTCAGTCTCAATAATTTTTCATGTCACAATTTCACACACTCCTTCAGGTTGCTAATGGAGGCTGAACTTAAATGGCATTTGGAGTGCCACTCTTTATCTAAACGACCCCCAAAATTATGGAATCGACACTAATATTGGTCTTCTTTTTATCATTTTTATGTCTGCCCCTCCCATTCCTCCTAGTAGAGCTAAGGAGGTATTAGCACTCCTGGACTTAATTTGGACTTAAATGGCATTAAAACTGCTATCAATTAGGTTAGCGACACTGAAAACTTACGATTCGATACTGATATCGATCGATTTCGATATATTTACGTCACTATGTAACCCTCTTTTGTGCTAATGGGAACTTAATCAGAGTCAAGCGGAATCCAAAGTGACACTATTTACCCCAGGGACCTCGAAAACTATGGATTCGACAGTAATATCAACCGTTTTCTAGTATTAGGCCTACTCAATATGCATCCCCCTCCAACTCCCCATAGCTAGCCTAACAGTACTCTTTTCCAGACAGTACGAAATATAGTTAAAATTACTCTAGGCATATCGGAGTTATGTTGGAACACACATACATACATACATACATGCATACATACATCCTCTATTATGCATATAAATACATATAAGAGAGAGAAAGAGCGACCAAGGCATCACCACTTCCATACAAAAAGGCCTATTAGAGTGTTGAATTGAAAACCTATATAAAGAGTTCGCTGTGGCTTGCTTTCTAAAGCAGAATTCAGCCTCTTTACGTGGTCTTTAGGGGTCGTGAATGTCTTGTGAAAGTTTTTGGCTAGCGAGTGTTTTTGTCTGGAACTACGATCCGATTTTGGATATGCTCCACGTCTCTGATTTAAAGAACGTAAACCACATGCTGTAATGCGAATGTTGAGAAGTAAACTCTATATGCCAAATAGCTGAAACTAAATGCACTACACAACTTATTTATCGCTATTACACGATTTTTAAATTTGTATTTAATATTCACATATAACATACCTACGTTCTGTCAACTTCTAACACATCTCAGATATCATATTTTAAACGTAATAATTTATTATGTCCTGAAATGATTATACGGATAAATTACACATCTGATGTATTCAATTGTAATTATTTTACATTAGTTTCATGCACTGAGAAAAATATGGTATCTACAAAAGAATGAACCGAACGGGAATCGAACTTACGACCTTACGATTTGAACTCTAGTGGTTCACCACTGAGCTAACATAAGCAATCTCGGGAAGCTCCTTCTAACGAAATATAACTGAGTTTCTAAGACAGTGACATTCATATCATTTATAATCGGTTTTTCTCCTTTGTTTTTTAATTTTACTATGCATGCATGAGATAATTATGTTCTCTGTCTTTCTTTTCATTGGAAATATTGTTTTACTTGTGGAAATGTTCTTTTACACACACACACACACACACACACACACACACACATATATATATATATATATATATATATATATATATATATATATATATATATATATATATATATATATATATATATATATATATATATATATATATATATATATATATATAGATAGATAGATAGATACGTGTTTCTTAGTTTTTAAAAAGAACAATTAAAGATTTTAAATCTTACTGCAAGTGGTAATAGTCTGCTAACCCGATAATAGATAGAAGTGGTGGTTGACTCATAGCTGTGTGTGACCACGTTCCTCTTACCAGCTGCTCGTAAACAGCGATCTAATGAGAGGATTGGAAGTGTATTTCTGCATGTTTGTAGTAGTGTTGTCGGAAATTGTAATAGTGTTGTCATGACAAGAACTTGTGACGTAGTGACGTGTAGTCATATATCTATATCTAGATAGATAGATAGATAGATAGATAGATAGATAGATAGATAGATAAATGGATAGATAGATATAGATATGGTTACACGTCACTACGTCACATGTTCTTGTCATGATAACACTATTACAATTTCTTATTATAGAGTGCTTATCTTCATTCTTTATTTTTCAGGTCTTTTGTTAAACTTTCTCATGTGGTATCAAGAATATCGGATTCATTTATCAAATGAAATTAAACCCAGTATGGTATCCCAGAAGTTGCATCTCTTATTTCAACTTCTTCCGACATATTCTTTCGTTTACTCTATGCGTCGATTCATTGAAGGCGATAGAAACATTAAAAAGTGCAGATTTGTTAGTGAAGAAGAGTGCAGACTGCAAGGACCGTGGGAATCTTTGAGAGGATGTTGTGGTATGAATAGCAAAATAAGACAGTAGATAAAGACATTGAACATATATGGAGATAGTGGAGGTAAAACTAATGACATTACAGAACTCATTGTTCACACATTGTGGAGCGGAGACACAATTATGTAAAAGTCACTATAAAAGAGATAACAAAAGGAATTTTTACTTTTATGAAATTAGAACATGCTTAAAATCAAAATCATCATAAACTGCATTTCCTTGTTTTAAAAAATTGATTTTTAGGTTGATTATGCTTGTGATTAAATGTTAATGCATTTAATTATAAGCTGCGTGACCTTGGAAACGACGGAAGTATGTAACGACGAAGCTGTTTTCGATGCTTGTTCTTAAACAGATAGCCAAACGTCCATATTCATTCAGGAAACAACTAAGTTCCGGATGTTTGTTCAATCATTGCCCGTTTTATGGATTTTCAATCGAAAGGGAGAGTGAAGAATACCTTACTTTAGAACATTAACCCCGTACGTTCCAGGTGTTATTTTCTTATGTGCGTGCTGTAATACCAGGTTTTTTGTTTACTGTTAAAAGACTGTCTAGATCGTTACATATGGTATATTTATTGTGCAATGAGGAGAGATCATTCATGTTATTTTCATCGCGGAACATTGGACTGCAAAATAGAAATTTTGATGTTCTGAAGGGATTTTATGCTGCTTCATGTTCGCAACACTCACCGGAAATCAAAGACAAAGATTTTCCTTTTCCGATCTCCAAGTTGCTAATTGTTTATCGTCAAACCAAGCACATGTGTGTCGTAACTCAATGCTCCTTTAGGCCTGCCATCTAAGGAGACAAAACTTTTTTCTGTGAGTAAGGTACTGTCACTTAAGGAAAAAAGTAGAACTAACTCATACCTTCCATCCATTAAAAAATCAACACCTCTAGGATTAATACGACCCTAAATAAAGGATACGTATTCATAAAGGATACCCCACGAATGTCATTGGTATTTTGCAACGGAGTATTTTATGACATGTACATGGATGTCAATGGTACGTAAAAAGTTAAGTTTATTGTCTCGTGTCTATGATACTAGCTATTTTCAACAAAGTTCATGAAGACGCGGTGGCACAGAGGTAGAATCTTCACCTCTGGTCCGAGGAATTTCTGGTTAGATCTCAGGCCGCCATTTCTTGAGGGATAACATCATGTTCATCGGTTTGTGCGTGAACCTCCTCTTTCCTACCACATTTTCATTCTATCAACTCTTTCACAGGCACTCACCTTCATTAATGATCAGTCCCTTTCAGCCTACAAGGCATACTTGTGGATGCGACATTGAAAAAAAGTTATTTTAGTAAAGTTAGTATTTTAGACATCAGAGTAAGTTAGTATTTTAGACATACAAGATAAAGAAAAGTTTCAAGAAAGGAGATGCTTCCAGCCAGTGCTTTTTTCTTTCACTTTTCTTTCGCCTTTATGTATACATTAATGTCTCGCAGTTAGATGCATTGTTTTTTCTCATCAAAATAGTTGACATTTTATATTTTAGCTTTGTTTCAATTATTACTCAGATAATTTATACTCCAAACAAAGCACCACAATTGAAAACCGTACTACAAAGCCGAGATTGCGTGACTTAAAAATTTGATAAATTGGAAGCTCAGAAATATTTCGGAACAATTTTAACATCGACTTTTTTTTCACTGCCTTCTATTCGAACTCATAGGCCTACATGGTAAATTTTGATACATATGCTAGCGGGAAAAACTGAAAAAGATGGATGCAGTAATGAAATCCCATAATGCTTCTAGGGAGATTTTTGTCATAGTTGTTGTATGATTGCAGACACCAAGATAAGACAGAAAATGTAGACCAACCTGAGTGCACAAATGCTTCCTTTCGGAGTTATAGGCTACCAAAAACATATAAAATGAACTTTGAAGGTCCATAGCTCCAAAACCATGGAACCTACCGTAGTCCGGTCAAGACTTCACTTAGGAACTAATATGTGCGCTATCCAAAAATATATTTTTCAGAATCCTAAGGTACTCACGCAACAATTTTTATAGAAGCAGTTTCGCTACCTGCATTTAATTTGAAGTACTTACCAATTACCCCTATAAAAATTGTTCCGGAAGTACTGCAAGGATTCTGGAACTTCGATACTTGAATATTAAACGTAAAGATTTCATTTCCAAGATGTAAACTTAACCAATCTGAATTGAAAAAAATTGTATTTTCTATTGCTCATTAACGTGTTTTCACAATATATATATATATATATATATATATATATATATATATATATATATATATATATATATAAAGACACGGGGAATCGTAATTCCATTCAAAAGTGAAACAGCAGACTCATAATACCTTAACCTAAAATGAAACCATTACATATCGTTTGTAACTTTTCCAAAATATATACGGATATTGTGAAAAGTGGTAATATAGCATCTATTTTCAAACGAAACTGAATCAAATTACGGTTCGTTTTCTGAAATAAACGGACACATTCTGTTTCAAGTTTAAACCGAACCCAAACCACTTAACCAAGAAATGGCGTGGGTCAATGAAACCTTGACCCACAACTCACTGACCCAGCACCCACCATGATCCACGACCGACCACCCACCGTGACCTAGTTTGACCCATGACCCACCTTGACCCATCACCCATGGTGTCCCACTATGACCCACAGACCCACCATCCACAATGAACCACTGACCCACCAAAACACATCGTCATCAACTCTGACATGATCCACGGCCTCTTTATCGACTAAAAAGTTTACACTTGTAATACAATCAGGTTGTGAAATTCTAACTAATCGGAGTTTGAATTTCCACCGTCAATCGCTACTCTGTTACAATAACGATGGATCTGACCTTTACGATATAAAATGGTAAAGTGTTTGTCATAGGTAAAATTGCGATCAATTTCAATTAAATTATCATGGTCTAATTATTTCCTTGTTGAATTACCGATACTTTTCAGTGGAAAAACGGATGAAATTTTTAAAGTCCCAATTCAAGGTCAGTAGACCAACGTACAGATTATATTACAAATTTTATGTGCATTTTTTTCACAACTTTGTGGGTTGATTGCCCTGTGCTTTAAGCGCTCCATATAATAAACAAGCTTCATCAATTATTATAGTAGAAAGCGCATGGTAAGCAGGGGCGGATCCAGTGGGGCGATGGCCCCTGAGAAGAGGAAACTTCCTTATTTTGTATATAAATAAAACCCAGAGCTCTTAAAAGTAGCTCTAAGTAGCAGTATTACAACCCACCTCCCCGCAGAAGTGCGTCCTGGATCCGCCCCTGATGGTAAGCAATATGAATATATGATGCGAAGCACTGTATTGTTTGTGTATCAACTAATATCGATTGTTTTCGATTATTTTAACAAACTAACATACTATCAAGTTACCATATATAGAAAGTGCCGCCCCTCTCCATAAAGAAGTTTTAAAAAATGCTAGGAGACGTTCTGTTCATTTTCAATAAAGAGATAATATACTGAATTTCAGCTCCGTAAGTTGAACGGCTTGTAAGATACTCATTTTTTTCCGCAAAAATTCGGATCCCCACTATATCTTAGGATATTATTATAATGAAAGCAATATGATAACATCCAAGTTATGATAACATCCAATTAAGGCCTAACTACAAACCAAAATTCATTTCATTTGACTGCAATTTGGCCGTAATGATTAGGCTTACATAGTTATATCATTTTTATATAATAATTTATATATTACAGTGATTCAAAATGTATTTTTCCTGTAGTTAACTCCTCTAAAAACTCATGGTCTCGAAAGCCAAGTAGTAGTATAAGCCCTCTTGCTATTATTACAATTACAAATGTCAATATCCAAGAATGGATCAAGTTCTTTTTTCACTTAGAGCAGCGTTTCCCAACCGGTGCGCCGCGGCACACTGACATGCCGCGAACGGGCCGCTGGTGTGCCGCGAGGAAATCGAAACAAAATTATTAAATTTATTGCAATCAAATTGCAAGACATTGGGAAAAATGTATATTTGCATTTTACATTACTATGAACCTCTATTATGAATCTACAATTTGAGTTTCATACTCTGTTACTATTCCGTATATTTTTAATGTTAAAGAAGTATTTCTTATCATTGTTATCACCATTATTGCTTCTTTATTGTAGCAGACTATTTCGTAACTTGAAATTGTAAAATATCATTCAATCCCTTCGACAAAGCAAACATACATACAAATTACCTACATTTGTGTCTTAAAAGTAAAAGAGATTTGTTTCTTCGTTGGTTATTTAGTGATCTTCCTTCTTAGTGAAAGGTTGGATACTGTTTTCGAAAAAGAAAGTGTATTTTTAAAAACCTGAGTCCTATATTTCATCGTAATTCTCTTCTATTTTTAAATTACAATGGAAAATAAGCATAATGATTCACAACGGGGGAAAACCATAATCGAGCTTTATTCTCTCTGAAAACAACATCAGTAATCACAGGAAAAAATACCACGGTTTTTTATATTTACAAATAATAATAATAATAATAATAATAATAATAATAATAATAATATCTATATGAGTGTGCCGCGATAATTCAAGTTACACCCTGTAGTGTGCCACAAGTTGAAAAAGGTTGGGAAACGCTGACCTAGAGATACTCATCTCAGGTAAGTAAACAGAAACAAATGAAAAAGCAAAATAGAGGCCTTGAAAGTAAAACGTAGACAAATTCACCAGTGTTCAGAAGGATATTTTTAAATCACGCTCGACCCTACTCATAGGAGGTGGTTACTTGCAGTTATCAGTTTCTCGCCACGTAGCATATATAAATACAGCAGAAATCAAATAACTGTTACTGGCGGTCTTCGTGTCCATGCGTACTAGCGCAGTGCACTAGTAATTATAATTGCTTTTGGCGTGGGTTCAAACCAGATTCAGGGATTTTTTTCTATTTTTATAAAAAAGTAATACTCAAAAAAGAGATTTACTTACGTTACGTGTGCAGTTTTGCTATACGATTCCACTGTAGAAGAAGAAGAAGAAGAAGTAGTAGTAGTAGGAACGGATTAGAAGTCCTGCAGGGCTCGTTTTGTTCCACTTCGACTGCCATTATATAAATTTAACCTCAACTGCTTCTTCGATTTTCTTCTTCAACCCCAACAAAGTGACAATTTTCTTCTATTACAACACAATACATGCACAACGTTTGGACTAGGCCCGCAACCATACACAGAGGTTTAGAGGGCCCATGAATATGTTAGGGGGGAACAAGTGATTAAAAATTCTCCTACTCATATCTAAATTGTGTTTTCTGTATTGAGGTCTGGAGATACCACTAAACGTTTAGGGGGCCTTCTAACCCCCCTCTTGTTGCGGGCCTGGTTTGGACAATCTCAAACTTCAACCAATAAGAAACGTGTTTTTAATTTCTATGGCTAGGGTCGAGTGTTAAAAGGAACATGCTGTTCAAAAGATGCTGTCTACAATGCAGTGAGCAGAGTGGGTCGGTGCGTTGTGGATCGCAGTGGGTCATGGAGAGAGGTAGATCACAGTGGTTCATGTAGGGTGATGGGCCGCTGTGGGTCACATCCTGTTGGCCCACGACCTACTGATACTCAGATAACTCGGCCCACTTCACCCACTGACCCATCGACTTTCAGAATATCCGTACTTATTTTGGAAAAGTTTCAAACGATATGTAGTTGTTTCGTTTTAGGTTAAGGTATTATGAGTCTGCTGTTTCACTTTCGAATGGAATTACGATGACCCATTTTTTCTACATATTTTTTGTGAAAAAACGTTAATGAGCAATAGAAAATACAAATGTTTTTCGATTCGGATTGGTTTCGATTAACAACTTGAAAATGAAATCTTTACGTTTAACGTCCAACGATTATGCCTGTTAGGTTGAGGAAGACTATGATTAAAGCAAGTGAATTATGATGGACGAAGTGGTGTCATGAGAAAGTGGGAGTGTCCCGAGAAAACCTAGGAACACGATGTTCAACATCTTAAGCTTACTAGCCTTGGGAACGAACCAGACATCCCACCCATCAGATAGTTCATAGGCGGGATCTGAGTTTCGATACCCGGTGGGAGAGCCTTTGAAATATTACATGTCCTCGATGTATCTGTGTTCTTGTCCCTGTTGTTCAAGGTTACTGGAAATACCTATAAAACGAGAATAACCGAATATAAGAGAGATAAGTTACACAGATACTTATGGTCTTTTATAAATTTAAACTTGAATACTCTGGACTATAGTATTTTATCATGACTGAAATCAGTGTTTCATCGTTAATAAAATATTGGAATCGTAAACGTTTGCAATCTACTAGATAGACGAGTGTTTCTTGACTTTTACTTATGAGAGCCTTCTTAAGGTAGTGGTTTGAGCATTCGTTTCGTGAGTTAGTGTTTCGCGGTTCGAGTCCCTTCGAGAATATTCAGAAAAAAATTATAATTTACAATGTATATGAAAAATACTCAATTTCTCTCGTTCTTACAACTTAGAGTTGAAAAGTCTTCCTCCACATGGGAAAAACTATAACATGACGTCACAGTCTACAATCTCGATTCCTACTGTCTGACAACTTCGCGTGTTTCGCAAACAATTCACGAATACAAACGGGTCATCCTTCAGGCCCAGTATGAATCATAAATTTGTCTGAAACGTCATTGTGGAATTGTTATTAAGTTCTTCCACTCTTACTAGAAATAATAATAATATTTACGTTCGCCATTTTCAACACGTTCCGTATATTCGTTCCACAAAGATTGGTAACTAATGATTATTCTTGTTTTTATATTTGTTTGTATAATTTGTTAAAATATCAATAGAACTAAAACATAATCCAATGACTTTTACCCAAAGAAAGGGTGTTACTACGTATCGCTTATAAGGCAATTCATCCTTATAGAGGATCACAAAAGTTTATTTTTATTTTTCTTAACTTAAGTATGCTTATCTGCATTGGAATAGGACGTAATATTGAGGTCACAAATGTACAGTAATAATAATAATAATAACAATAATAATAATAATAATAATAATAATAATAATAATATTAAAAGTTTTAAACTTGGTCTAAAATTTGGCAAAATTTACTAAAACGTAAGGATTTCAGAGAATGAGTTCCGTACTTTCAAGACACACCTCTGTAACTACCCACATTTTAAACAAAAGCTTTCCACTAAAGTTTCATCTAGAAAGTATTCTACTGTATATTTTAAGGAAAATAACTGTAATAAAAATAACTGACTATCACTCAACAGTAAGGCATATAATAAACTAATTTTAGGATTTGCAGAGGTAATTATAAAGGCTTTGCTACAAAAACACCTACACAGACCATAATTCAATGAGCTCTGAAATACAGAGTAACAAAAACCTTTAAGATTCAGTCTAGAGAGCAATTATTCCTTAAAGAATGGACATACACTATTTCGAGAATCGAGACAAGACGAGAAATGTTTACGATACTTTTCGTCTCGCCTTGATTCTCATCTCCAAATTGAGAGGATAATTTGAGTTAGCCTTGTCCCGTCTCGAATGTAAAATGTTGATTCTAATTCTTTTGTTTGTTTTTAGAATCGAGATGAAAAATCCCTCTTCTCATGTGCAACATTAAACAAAACCAAAATATTCTCTCCAAATGTTACGTTTGTGCTTATAATGGTATGACCTGAGCGATAATTAGCTCCTAGCTTTTAATCTTCTACAAGACATTAGTTATTATTACTAGTTTATTATTATTATTCATGAAAATTTGGTAGTTCAAGTATTGAAACATCCGAGTATTCAAATATCTGAATATAATAAAACGTGTGTCATCGTCGATCAATCGCCATCAATGGCCCTAAAGTAAAAAATATTGCGCGACGTGGATTCGAACCACGAACCTCCAGATTACTGGTTCAGCGCCCTGGCCAACGAACCACGAGCACTACGCAGTAAATGATTCGTCTTTAGTCTCGTTACTTTAGATTTCTTTGCCTCCGCTTGCAAAATTGTATGTTATATTTCTTCGTTTCAGAACGTCTTTCGTATTTCTTTTATGATGATATAAGTGAATAATCTTTGGCTAAGTTTATATTATTAATAACTTGAGTTGTTCTTAAACCTTTGGTTCACAAGTATGTTTCTTCTCCACACGAAACCACAGATTTGACCGGAGCTCTCCGTAGCAGATTACATAAAGTCATGGTTTGATAACTACAAGGTTCGTGGTTCGAAACCTGTCTCGGTAGCTTCAGATTTCTTAAATTCCTAATTCCTCGGTTCTCAAGATCTTTCTCTGCCTTCGTAATCATCTGATGCTCTAAAACGAGTTCTCCACCTTAGTTCGACAACTGCCTAATGTGATCCTCGCAGTTCGAAACCTTCCCTTCTTCTGTTTCACAAAATCACAATTTTCGTCATAAGACGAGGGCTGTCCGATCATTTTACCCTAATTCAAAATCTGTGTATATAAATCATCCCTCTCCGTCTCCATACTTGAATCTCTCTGTCTCAATGTCGTCCAGGAACTCATATGGCTTGAGGTCAAACCTTCGACTCTTGAAACCAAATGTAAGCTCTCTAGCAATGTGCTAGCGTAACTCTATAGGTCTTCTGCTAAAAGTAATGTGTTTTAGATTTTATTCGGGGGGGAGAGATCCTCCACCCACATAAGATTTTCACTTTTTATTAGTGTATTACTTATCATTTGATCAAACAATACGTATTTATGAAGCTCAAGGGAGGGGGAACTACACCTTCCTGTCCTGCCCAAACGACGTCCCTGGAACATTTCCTTGCAATTACTGAAAAGAAATTAAGTGAATCATTGAATAACACTCATTTCTGTCAGTATATATTTTAGAGCTTTGTGCGTGCATTATAGACTTTAGGAAGCACAAAACCTACTGCTGTTATTTGCAATTTCCGTAGATTTCTTAGGGAGCATCTTAATAGCTTGCAGTCTTTAAAGAAGGGAAAGAATGAAACTAAAGGTCTTTATGAAGCTCTGGGAACATTGTGTGACTTTATTTAATGTATGCTCTTAAAAATATTTCAGAACAAACGAATGGGGAAGACTGTCTTAAAGCTTTAACGTTGTAAACTTGATTCCTGTTTCTTTTTCAGCTGAATGGAAAGAGTGTACTACGTCACACACACTGCTTTAGACAAGGAGAGGTGGAGGAGGGGGAGAAGTTGGATTGAATACTAGAAGCAATAATCGATTGAGACATGTATTTATGGACGCGTAAGAAAACGGGGCAAGAGTTTGTTATTCATTTTGACTTAGAATTTGTGTAACGATTTCTATGCCGCGAACTGTACAAGTCACTGACTTCTGTCATGTAAGTTGATCTGAACCACTTTCTCGCGATGTGTGAAAAGCAATAGTATTTTAGCTTAGCTAGCAGTAAAGGATGATGTACCGTATCAAAAGCCTTGCTTAGATCAAGAAGAGCAAGTAGAACGACTCGCTGCTGATCAGTTTTACACATGATATCTTCAGAAATCTTAATCAATGCGGTGACTGAACTATACCCTGAACGAAATCCGGACTGTAGTTTAGGAAGTAGTTGATTTGAGACTACATAATGTAACATTTTCTTGATGAACATTTTTTCCATAACTTTAGATAAAATCGGAAGACGACTAATTGGCCTAAAATCGTTGAAATCAGAAATAACTGATGCTTTAGGTAAGGGAATAACCCTAGCCTTTTCCAAATCTGAGAATATACACCGGTTGATAGTGAATTATTTACTATATGGGTTAAGCGTGATAATATATAAGTCAACGCGGACTTAATCATTTTAATGTTAATTCCATCAGCTTCCATAATGTTAGAACGAATTTTGGCTATCGCATTTCTAATGCCATTGTCAGTGACTTTCTGAAAATCAAAATATTCTCGTATATCGTTGAACGAATTCGTTCCGAAATTTTTAAGATTTTGAGTTAGCAGGTTGTTAGGTATTTTGATTGCATCAGTCACGCTGCAGAAATGTTTATTTAGTGCATTGAGATCATCGACACTGTTAAGAAATGATTAAGTGTTCGCATTTTTTTGTTTACTTCAAATGCCCGAATGCTTCAGTTCATTCCAGGTTTCCCTTGCGTTCAATTTATGCACGCTAAACATAAAAGAAAAATATGCTTTCCGCTCTTGTCTAAGAATTGATGTCGTGAAGTTTCGTAGCACCTTATAATATGACCAATTTTCGGGATTGCCAGTACGTTTATATTTGCGGAGGGCATTGTCTCTGAGACTCATTAACAGTTTTGTGTGTGAACTCACCAGGGAGTTATCTTTCTTGACAGTTTTATAGTATTAATCAGCGCGTGCTTGTCGTATATAGTGTGAAAGTCAACCTTTTGGTCAATATTTCCGATATCCTATATAAGAGACCACTCAAAAGTTGCTAGGTCCTTTTAGAATTCAGTTTGGTCGAACATGGAAAAAAAATTTGTATGCGACGTATTGAACTTTATCGCGTGTTTCTACCAAGTTCATTCCTGCAAATGTAAGACAGTGGCCTGATTTACCTATCGGGAACATGACATGAGATGTATGAATTAGGTTCGTATCATCAACAGTTATAATGTCATGGTTAACATGCCCAAATTTTATTTGTGATTTATTAAATGTCTGAGTTGTTGAAATACTAAACTGTTGTATACTAAACAGATTCATATTGCAGTCATATCCATATATATTCACATTTATATTTGTTAAATATTGGCGTCCATTGTTCAGCATGACAACATCAAGTCTGATAACCATTATTGGATGCTTGCAGACAAGTGTACACACCTGTTCACAAAAAGCTGGAAACTCGTTCAGAAACTAAGTCGAAAAAAGTGAGCCTAGATCCGTCTCAATTCCCGCAGATCTATACACAGGGAATTGCATTTTCCCTCCGTTCCTTATATAGACACTAGCTGCAAATCGTACTGTCATCCGAGCGATGTGAAAATGCAAAAACAAAATCAAACTACTTATTTCTGAGATTAATATTGATTTTACACTTCATGCACAGTTCCAATATGCAAAAACAATCAAGATAGAAGTACAATATCTTAAGAAGAAATTACTGAAAAAGACCGAAAATGACTATTTAAAACTTCAAGTGTCAACCTGCGCTTGGAGCGATCCAATTATCAATATTATAACGCATTTCCATCTAAGTGCTTCCGTAGCCAAGCGGGTTTAGTAATGCTGATTGAAATTTCTGAAGCGAAGGGCGACGGTTCGAGCCTCCGTGCGGAAAGTTCTTTTTTATTTCTTCCTTTTTTAAATATATGGGAACATTGTTACAAATATAAATTTCTACTTTGAAGGGCTTGGAAAAACAATCAGACGAACTGTCACTTTTCAAATCTCTGTTACATTTACTAGCCCGCTATTTCCATAATTTATATATGAAAACGTTAACACAGACGTCAAAGATGTAAATTATTCATGTTTCTGATATATATATATATATATATATATATATATATATATATATATATATATATATATATATATGTGTGTGTGTGTGTGTGTGTGTCTGTGTTGGGTGTCACACAACTCTGTAACACTTTTTTTCGTGAAATTGCTGAACTACGAAAACATGACGTATGTCTTGTCGCAGCAGACGAGGCCTACGAGTAACGAAATAGCTGCAATTAATTCATTAGTCATGGCTCATCGTGGTCAGAATGTTCGCGAGCAGCTTAGTGCTCTTGTTGAATACGGTGGTATGAGTGTGAGACAAGCTAGCGAACGTCTTGGTGTTCCCTGTTCTACAGCATATACTTGATGGAAGAAACACTCAGAAACAGGTAACGTGTCTAAAAAAAACCTGGCATTGGCCTTCAAAGGGTTTCAACCCCACAACAAGATCGGGCCGTAGTTGATGTAAACCGTCGCAATCCTTTCATGTCATCCCGGCAGTTAGTGATAGCGTCTCGTTTTCCTGGCTCCTTCCTCACCGCTCGGCGACGCCTTAAAGATTCAGGGCTTCACGCATATCGAGACGCGTGTAAGGAACAATTGACGGATAATCATAAAGTTGATTGACTAGTATTTGCTGAGGCAAATATTGGCCGTAACTGGGATCATGTAATCTTCACAGACGAAAAGATATTCTCTTCAGCAAATGATGGTCCTCGACTTGTGTATAGACCCACAGGAAAACGTTACGATCCACAGTACATGCTTAGAACGCATCGAGTTACTATTCACTGCTGGGGATGGCTATGTAAGGATACAGTTGTCGAATTACACCGTATAGAAGGCCGATTGAACAACTAGAAGTATCTGGATACTGTGCAGTATGGCTTGCTCCCCGCTGCGAGAAATTTATTTGAAGATGGCATTGTAGAAGTTCAACAAGATCATAGCTCAATACATGATTCCCATCTAGTTCAAGCCTGGTTTCAAGAGGAATCCAATGTTGAGCTAGTCGACTGGGTTCTAAGAGGATCTGACTTGAACCCAATGGAAAATCTATGAGCAGAAGTTACAAGAGCTCTACACGAAAATTGGCCTGATCCCCCACCAAGGACAGCTTACGCACTTTGGGAGCTAGTTTCTGACGCGTGGGTAGAAATGGCACAATAGAAGAAATATGTCGCAGCTTGGTTAACTCATTACCAAGAAGATTAAGATGCGTCATCGAAGCTAACGGCGATTATACGAGATATTAATACCTGAATAAAGATTTATCTTCATACCCAAGTGTCCTTCGAGCTCTTTCAAGAGCTCACTAAGTTTTTCCATTTTTCCTTTAATATTCCTTTCATTGGGACGTTTGTGTTTCGTCGGAATGTGCAATATATATTTATTATTTCTGTTCCTTTGTTAATCCTACACAGATAGTCCAGTGGTTAGCACTAGTGCCTTTCGTGACGGGGTACCGGGTCCTATTCCCGCTGGGAGAGGCTTGTGTTTTTACCTATCTGTGATAATTCTGTGTCCGTGCCCCTGTTGTTAAAGAGGTACTGCTAAAACTATAAAACCGACTAAAACAATTAAAAATTTAAAAAATCAGTTAGTGAGGAACGTTCGTTAAGTCAGTTTTGTTTTAATATCTAATGCCCAGCGCGTTCGTTGTTGGGTCTGATAGTCGCGGGTTCAATTCCCGTTAAGAGTGCATTAAAATTTTACTTGAACTGTCATTTATTTGGATGAATGGCCCGTCTTTTTTAGCCTAAAGGACTTAAACATTGAGAAAAGTATATAGTAAAAATAAAATAAATAATAAGACAGTAATAATGCTATTAACCTGTAACTATCTACATAGGATATAAATGAAAAAGGCGTCGTCTATCAGAAGAAACATGGCTTAACCGTTTGAAATGATTTTTATTAGTTAACGCTTTCACCTACCTCTGACTCATGGGCACCCGTAGGGGGCAGGGTGAGCCGCCCACTGACTCACGAAATGTATACAAACAAAAATACCAAACATAATATATAGCAACCATGAAGATAGCCCCTCCTAGAACATTTTAGGGTGCCATGAGCGGACTGGCTTGTTGTCACGCCATTTTTATTAAAATGCGTATCCTAACAGAGGAGTTAACATTTATGCCAAAAATAGAATATCTCACATTTGTGAGATGAAATTTGACCCCATGCCGTTAACGTCGCCAATATCTAGTGGCCCACTTGCCGGTAAATGTCGATCGTCGATATAGCGACGCATCGAAAGACTGCCGCTAGTGTGTCCCTGGCGACAGGGTTTCGTCGAGTCGAAACAGACATCTAGAGTAAGGGAGTTGCAGTTACCACCACGTAGCGGCGATGGCGAATTTTCGGTCCGTGTTTCGATTCGTCGCGGAGAATCGGCGAAGGGACCGAAACGACTTATGGCCAGTCATGTGCATACGTTTATTATTATATATTTGTTTTTCCTGACGAGTGTTCCTAAAGTGAGCTCCGGGGTCAAGAGTAACCCATGCTTCTACATCACAAGGTTGCTGTTTCACGCCATTCCGGGAGAACTTTATATATATTTTGTAAGTGCTTTTTAGACTCATCTCAATGTAAATGAATCATGCATATAGGCTATTTAACATATTTTGGTGGAGTAATTTTGTAATTCATGGCATTTCGTCGCGTCTCTGCCACCGGTGGCCCACGGGTGGTATAATTTTCAAAACGGAAGTGAGGCCACCGCGGATCGTTGCTGTGGGGCCATCAATTTTTGGCGAGAGGTCGCAAGTAGCACATCAATGGTCCACCGACGTTTACGGCACGGGGTAACTCTAAATCAAATTTAATTAGGAAATCACTATAGTTGCTATAAGAACTAGTTTTTGAACTTGGACTGTGTAATATTGGTCGTTTGAGGCAAACATTTCCTATGTGCAACTTCTAGTATCTTCGGGAAACAGTAAATCAAAGATAATAGGTTCGAACCCACAATCCAACGTTCACAATCGAAAACATTCTGTAAATCTGTATTTTCCTCTTTTAGGTGTAAAAGATATGTTGATCCGTTATTAACTGTACTGTAGAAACAATTCATCATTGTAATACTTAAGGATAAAGTATTTCGAAATTATGTATACATGGGAGCACATGGTAGTTGCCTCAATCCAGCTATAATCAATGCCCTCAATTTCCTTCGTGCAGTTCAAACCGATTTTCCTGCAACCTGTTTCACAATAACAATTACTCTAGTTGTCTACGTGCCAAACTGCTGAGCCAAAGGACTAGGGATCGAATCTCGGAGATAGACATGACAATTTTTATTACTTGCAGAATTATACATTTCACGAATAATAAAATGAGCATAAAACAGTTCATGTTGCCGTGGAAAAGTAAGAATTTATTTCAAGTTAAACTTGTGAGCAGCGAACCAAAACGAATTGGGCTCATGGTTGTCCGAATACCTGACGATTTGAATAAATCATACGACACGCCATTAGTGTGGAGTTAAAGAGCTTTCTGATACGCATAAAGAAATCTCAGTGACCTAAAATCCATTAAGAAATAGGACCTACCAGAACCTTCAACACCATGTCTGCGTCACTTCGGTAAACGCTGTATCGAAACTTCCTATATAAATTTCACTCACTTGACGTCTAGTCAGTCGACCGTACTTGGTTTGTTAGCTAACTATATTAAAGGGGTATAGACGAAAAATATGCAAAATCCATTTTTCAATTTTGTCAGGAAACGAAGAAAATGTGTGTTTCAGAATTGTTGAACTTTCTTGGGGGGGGGGGATAGGTTTCATTCATCTGCTGTAAGTAGTGACTACTGCTGTTAACCATTGCTTTCTTTCATTTTGCATTTACACATCCTATCCTCTTTCAAATTCGGTTCCACATGCCATTCCATTTAGTTTAATATATTCTGTTCGATTAAATACACATTCCTCAATCTCTTATAATATGTCCAAATTAACAAAACGGTTCTCTTACTTTCTTTCTAATAGTGATGATTTAGATTTCAAGAGACTTAATTTTAAATAAACTTGCAACCAATTTGTTAATTACTATGAGCATTGAGTTCTTCCTCATTGTGTGTTAATATATATTCTTCAGTGTTTACATTCCAATAATAATAAATATTTATGCCAAACTTACATATAATTGCAGTATACGAAGGTTAAGTGGGTAATAAAGCAGTTCAAGTCAATATCTTACTTCAATATGTGTCGTAGATTACAATTATCGTTACAAGAAATTGAATATTCGCATCCAAAATTGATTTTATCTAGGTAGGATGGATAAGGATGCGCACGAGACAAGATTTGAGGCTGTTTAGTCTAGACAATATGCTGTAAAAGTGATGTCTCGACTTGAAAAATATATATTTTTCTATTGGAAAAGCTGTCTCTACTCGAATGTTGTCAGGAAAATTCTGTCTCGACTCGACCCTGCGCATCCCTAAGGATGGACAGTTTGAAGAGCCCAGTATTCCAAAGCTGGCGGTGTAACCAATTACACCATTACGGAACATCTATTTCAGATGCAACCAGTATTATACACTTCATTTTCACAAGCTTCTTCTTATAATAACTATATCGATTTCCTACTTAAATTGAATTATAGATAATTGTTTCTTATGTAGCAGCTAATATTCATGCTATACAGTATAAAACAAGTACACATTCAATGTAAATAAATGAATGTGTACTTCAGAAAAGTCAATAGCAGTACTAAACCCGCTTGACTACAGACGCAACTTACAAGAGATTGTGTTATAATGTTGATAATAGAATCGTCTCCAAGCACAGGTTCCTACTTGGAGGTTTAAATGTCCATTTTCTGTCGTTTTCAGCAATTTCTACTTAAGATAATGGTTAATTTTGCATATTGGAACCGTGCATCAGGTGTGCAATCAATATTAATCTCAGAAGTAAGTACTTTGATTTTGTTTTTACATTTTCACATCGCTCGGATGACAGTACGGTTTGCAGCTAGTGTCTATATAAAGGACGACGGGAACATGCAATTCCCTGTGTGTAGATCTGCGGGAATTGTAACGGATCTAGGCTCACTTTTTCGGACTTAGTTTCTGAACGAGTCTCCAGCTTTTTGTGAACAGGTGTGTACAATGCAGTTCATGATGTTTAGTATACTAAAGATCTGTACTGATGGTTTCGCCTTGACGGTGAAAGAAAAGATGGATCATGTTCGCGATAGAGCATCATACCGGCAACAACACCTTTTACGGATGAAAAGGTGTTTCACAATCCATTTTGAATTTCGATTGAGATCCAGCCATCATTCTGGACATTAATATTTGTTATAGAAAACTACTTTTCAACAGAAGTGACAATCCTATGCAGGAAACCCTTCTCCTTTTTGCGTATCCTCAAAGTACTGTACATATCCACATGGTGATTCTTTTTGACCGGATTCAACTCTTGTGGTACTCATGAAGCGATTTTTTTTTTTACACGACCAACTATGCGAAGCCGTCCAACGACAGTGACATAACGTATCCCTTACTTAATTGCAATTACATGAACAATTTTCCGAACATCTGCTTCCACGATGTTCGTGAGGAGTCAACCAAAATTCTGTTAGTCTGAGGCTATGAGGCTCAGTTTTCAATCTTATGTAAGAAACATGAAATTACAAAAAAAACAACTGCGTATGCGGCGTTCATTTACCCCCCCCCCCCTCACAAATAGTTGTTGATGTTTTCAACGGATAAATGTACCTAATATTCAGTTTGCAATAGTAGCATGCCTCCCAGCTGTATAATGGCTAGCGTGTACTCATTAGATGCAACAGGTGCCAGGTTTGATTCCCAGAGGGAGCATTAAATATATCACAGTGGATCACATCAGCGGTGTATTCAAGAAGAGGTTCCGGTTTTGACTCCGCCTTGAGAAGATATTTAAAACGATAAACATTTATAATATTAAGATTCCTGAAACGGTATACACTTGGAAGCAATATTTTTTCCTCGTTTATGAAATTCTGCGAATGTTACTGGTCGGATGCTGACCACATCTTAGATAGCCCCAGTGCTAGAAAGGAACCCTAAACTTAATACATAATAAATAATCGTGGCAGAAAATCATAGGCACTTGTGTGTTTTCCGCTGTCATATCACACGACCGTATTCAACAAGCCATGCTCTCTGATCGAGTGGGCACCCAGCCTATTTCCTAAACACGTACGGAGTCGATGACTTAAGCAAAACTCTGTTCATCCATTGTTGCTTTACGTAAGACCAGTTCCTTCCAGACGACATTTGAATTTCAATCGTACTAATTCAACAGAAACCAGATACTGTAAATTTATGATTTCTACACAAGAAGTTGGAATTTGGGAATATTACCTTCCATTGCAATTACAAAAGTGTCATCTTTTCTTATATTACAAATTTTATTTTATTTCTATTGTTGATATTGAATTGTAATATCACCAGAAAACTATTGCATATCATTGTGTTTCTTTCTGCTTGCAGAGAAGCGCTGTTACGAGCGGAATGAATGTTCAGATGATTATAAGTTACTTAGCATTTCTACCCCAAATTCAGGAGGTATTGGAATTCAAATCATGTACATGTTTTTCGATGGAATATTCTATTTTCTGCTGGTGTTGCTTCTTGAGTATGATATTTTCTACAGAATATGGAAGAAGTGGTTTAATCGGAAACGGCTGCAACCTAATTTTTCGGAATCAAATGAAGTCTTTGTTACAGATAATGCAAAACAGGAAGAAGGAATAGTTGGGTGTGCTATTCAGAGTACGTACTATCAGCTTTTAAATATTTCTTTTGTGTTTTTTATAAATTGAGAACCAAAGCCAATCTACAGTAGAATTCTAAATTGTGCAGATCAAATATTAAAAACGAAAATAGTAGCCAGTTCCAATACACAGACGGAATCTATTCTTGGGATATTGAAATCATAGTAGTAACAGAAATAGTAGTCAGTATCAATAGAGGAATAAAAGGGAGATGGAAGTTATTCTTGGGATGTTGAATTCATAACAACAACAGAAGTAGTAGTAAGTATTAATACAGGGCGAAAAATGGAAATTGAACCTGGTGCAAAAGCGGAAATGGAATCTATTCTAGGGATGTTGAATTCAGAGTACAGTGGAAGTATAGTCAGTATCAATAGAGAGAAAAATGGATATGAAACATATTGTTGGGATGTTGAATTAATAGTAATAAACGAAGTATTAGTCAGTATTAGTAGAGGTATAAATACGGAGTTGGAATCTCTTGTTGGGATGTTGAATTTATGGTAGTAACGAAAGTAGTAGTCAGTATCAATAGTGGGAGAGGAGCGGAGATGGAATATATTCTTGAGATACTGAATTCACAGTAACCACAGAAGGATAATTCAGTTTCAATAGAGAGCAAAAAATGGAAATAAAACTTATTCTTGGGATGTTGAATTTATGTTAGTAAGTCAGTATGAGTAGATGGACAAAAGAGAGATGGAACTTATTCTTGGGATGTTGAATTCGAAGTAATAAGGGAAGTAGTAGTCGGTGTTAGTGGAGAGAAAAAGACGGAGATGGAACCTCTTCTTGGAATAATAGCTGAAGCTTCCCTGGTGACCTGATGTGAATATACTGTTCTCGAGATATTAACCAGATGAAGTGTTCGTTGTCCAACGTTTCGAGAAGAGGCATTGTTCTCATCTTCAGAATCAGAATGATAAGACCAGGTAGAGTAATTGTATATATACTACCTGGAATGGGCAGGATGAGTTCTGATTGGCTGATGGATTGTCCAATCAATTGTGGCCTAATTACTGGCTGTGACTAGTTACTGGTTGGTACTTTCTAATTAGGAAAATATAGGTGTTACTGAGTTGATAGGCAACACCTGTGTTGAGATTGCTGCCTTCTTTGAAAATTTGAAATTGTTGCTTTTATTTTCCTATAATAATGTTCTGGGCTTTCAGAAAATATAGTGGTTTTGGTAAATGATGGCCCGTCCTTCCTTTATTCTGTGCTCTGGTAGGCCCAATTTGCCTACTTGGAGGCGTTTTAGATAAGCTGCATGTTCTTTGCAGCGAACTTCAATAGTGCTTCCAGTTCGTCCAATGTAACTTCATTACAGTTACACGAATGAGCTTAACTCCTGATGTTCTGAGTCCTAAGTTATCTAGTTTTGCATTCCTGTGCACTATTATTGATTATGATATGAAGTGCGGAAGTGAGGTAAAAGCAACCGTAGGAATAACAAAACAAGCCTTTCGGAGGATGGAGACCCTATTTTGCGGGTAATTCAATAAAGAGTTGAGAAAAAGACTCATGCTGTGCTTCGTGCAGAGTATTGTGCTGTATGGATGAGAAACTTGGACATTAAGAGCGATGAGAAAAGACTGGAAGTTTTCGAAATGTGTATGTGCAGAAAAATGGAGAAAATTATCAGGGTCGAGCGGAAAGCGAATGAGAAGGTCGGGGAAAAGAACAATTTGAGATATTATTAAGAAGAGGAAGAGAAACTGGCTGGGATATTGGCTAGGAAGGAACTGTATCATGGGGGAATGTGCTAGGGGGTATGGTGGCAGGAAAGAGAGGGAGGATGCGAAGGAGACAACAGTTGATGGACGGTAGCAAAACAGAAAAAGAATTACGTGAAGAGGAAAAGGTTACGCGAAGACCATGGAACGTGGAAGCTTTCTAGTTGAGTCAAATGATCTGCCAATAATGTAAGTATACCTATGATGATCATCATCATTAGTAGCAATGGTCAAAATTAGAATAATCTATAAAACATTTTAATCAAAAACAAATAAAAATCCTCGTTCTCTGTACAAATAAATATTGAAATTCTTGGCTCTATGTGATAACTTTTTAAAAATAACTAATATTTTATTGCAGATCTTTCTAAACATCAGGATAAGAGTTTGCTGGTGGATCATTTATCGAAAACGTATGGTCATTTTTCTTTGAGAAACCTCACGTTTCATGTCCGTCGAGGGAGATGTTTCGGAGTTCTTGGGATAAATGGTAGCGGGAAAACACAATTATTGAAAATGTTAGCTGGTGAATTACCTTCTACTTCTGGAAGTGTATACGTAAACGGTTTTAATATAACATCACAGAAAACTAAGGTTAGTTTTACAATTGATTTTTCATAATAATAATTTTTAAAAAATAAACCCAAGATAGAAGTATTAAGATCCACTGATACATTTGATATGTTAGATGGGATTACTTAAGTTGTCTGCTGCAGTAGCTAGATTTCCGTACTTAATTACAAAATTCTAAAAACTATTCTAGTTTTATCCTAGATCAGTAAAATGCTAAATATTGATTATTGTTTTGTTCATGACACTTAGTAATAAACGAAATTATCTTGTCTAGAATAGTGTAATTACCTTTATTGTCAAACTGATTTCAACTTAAAAATGAGCAGCGACCTGAAAGTGTTTGTTTAATATGATCTTTCCAGTAAAATTGAATAACTAATATTTTAACATTGTATGAGCGATCTTGTTTGCTGTTAGGGTGTGAAGTTCGGCGATAAGGTTCAAAGTTGATGGTGAAGTGTCCATAGACCTTATGAGACAGTTCACTCTAGAACAGTCATTCCCAACTAGCCAAAGTGTAATGTCAGGCCCGTAGCTAGAACACTGAGACAGGGGACCGAGATCAGTTTTGGTTTAGCTTACCTGAGTTCATCGTATGTTCACACATATACATCAGCAAAAATTAAACTTTCAAAGCGAGTGAAGATTGTTGCAGCAATACCTGAGTCCCCTCTGGGCATCCTCAGTTACTGGTCCTTTCATGTAGGAGTTGACGTTTACAACTAAATTCGAAAGAAATATTTGTTATTTGATTTAAATTTAGCGTTCCATTTAGCAGGTAGGCTATACGAGACGTAGACCTACTTTAACAGAATTAGGACACAACTAGACATTGTGCCTAGTTTGGATATTCGCTGCATGCAACCTTCATTTATTCAATCATTAGTCTGTATTTGTAAATACAATGAAAATAATAATGTGAGATTATATATTTTCCGCCATTCCCAAACTGCAAAGCTATCATTCTTTCCCTTCCTAGTTTCTGTCTGTTTCCAGAAAACAGTCTCAGCTATGACTATGTCAGTATAGCTCTTCACTTCCTATTTTTCAATTCTGGATTACATACGAGAAACAGGAAAGGAATAAAGAACAAAACTACTGGATAGGGATCGCGAGATACAGTTTCATGTTGGAGAATCAAGAAGATAACACGACGTTAATTCTAGAGCAAGCAACTTTATCAAAGACGTGAGGCCAACCATTGCCTTATACGTTTGTACTCATCGAGGTTAATACTTCTGATCACCGGAGCAAATAAGCACACCAGCCACTGGAACATAATTGAAGGGTTTGGTGCAAGAAGGAAGCAGCTCTACTTTGTGCCGCTATTGAGTTGCAAGCCCTATCACATACAAACGAAAAATGCGCATGCATGGGTGTGTCTTCTGGTCAGTTGTATTTGATACCCCATAACCTAACACAAGGCTGAATACTGTTTGGTTTCGGTGAAAACTGAATTTTTAAAAAGTGTTTGTTTAATTTGGTACATACTGGAAAAAGTGGAGCTGCCTCCTTCTTGCACCAAACCCATTAATATTGTTTTAATGTAAAGTCCATGGCAATAAAGTAAGGAAATATCGGCTGAATTATTAAGTCGAACTGCTGCAAAGACACTCGGACCGATCGAATGAAGAAAGAAGAAATCATTCTGGACTTGTTGAGACTGACTGGAGTCGTGTGAGAACATAACTTTTTCCCACACAGCAGTGATTCATGTGTGCGTGGGGAAGTTGCAAATCCCGCACTTCCAATTTGGATTAGCTATAAAATTGCATTCTTCTTGTTTTATCAAACATAACACTAAATTTTCTATCTGTATTAGTAGCAGGTTTGTAACTGTTCTGATTTTTACCGAAATTTATTTCATTCTTAAAGGTGGAAATTCAGTGAATGAAATTGTTTTTCTATAAAGTCTCTGTATAAGTTGCTATTTGACAGTGTTCCGTTTTCTCTATTATTTTGCCATCTGGTGATGAAAGTTAACAATCAGAAGGTGACGTGAACTTGAATTTTGTCAACTCTCGCTGATAAGTTTATTTTGGCGTAGTTCGACGGTCTCAAACTCAAAGTAAAAGGAGTTTATTAAAATATCGATCTAGCTTCTGATGAATGTTCTTAGAATGTTAATTAAAGATAATCGAAACAGTCATATTTCAGTAACCAAGTAGATCTAATTTTTACTGAATGACATAATCAACTAAGAAGAAACTTTGCTGAAACCTACAAAAAGTGAGTGTACGTCAAGCGTTTCTAGCTTTTGGCGCTTCGGTGGACGATAAACCACAAAAGAGGAGTGAAACGCATGTGGATACTTTCAATGGAACAAAGAAATTGACTTTCTCACAATATGAACGTTATTGAAAGCTTGATAGATACTTCATGAACAACTGATAGACACTTCGAAACTCAAAGTTAATCAACATGGACTTTTTTTCGTATAGTTCACCCTGTATGATATTTGTGACGTCAACGGTATTGACTTGTATGGAGCTCAGCATAGATTTTGAAGAAATACAGTAAGATAACATCATGTAAATATTATCAGGTATGTTTTAAAATATTATTTAATAAAAAGGTAAAGAGTTACACAACTTTTTAATTTAAACTGTATTTAGTTAACTAAAATTTTGAGTGAATTTCAATATATGGTAGTATTAAATGTCACAATGAAAATAGATAATTACATCGTCTATTTTCTTCTCATAGAACACTAGATCGTCTCAAAGTAATTAAGTCCCGAATATTGGAATTACGGTGTTGAGTTTACTTTTTCTCAGTAAGTCGCTATTTCGTAAGGACCCGCTCAGAATGTGTATATCTCCCCACACTTTCGTATTAGATTGGTACAAGAGGAACTACTTAGAAAGTGGGGTGTAGAGCGGAGGTCTGCTGGTGTTTCCCAGGTAGTGATGTTTGTTCATAACTACTGGGTCGGAGTGAGCTCAATACAATATTATTATTTGCAAACGATTGCAGAACGTCATGAACTATACCTAACACTATGCGAACATTTAATTTTCTATAGAAATTGGACAATGAATGGGTCAGAGATGACGTACTTTCAACTGTACTCCCGGCGCGGCGGTCTCCAAAGAGAAATGTTAGATACGGAATTTACAACGGTTACATTTTGTTTTCCTATGATTCTTATTGCAAAAGAGAGAATTGTAATTTATTTAAACTAAAGAATAAATAGATCGAAAATGAGCAAGAAAAAACTATTGGAATCTATTCCAGCCTCTGTCTTTGCTACCTAAGGTCTGTATTCGTTGGAACCAAAATTGCATTTTGTTATCTTGCATTTCTGTTGTCACTGGAAATGAAGTTCCTTGACATAAATTATGGGGACATCTTGAACATAGTTTTACTCTATTCAACTAATCATTCAAAAGTGATAAGCCATAGGAACTGCTCGCCCTGCACAAGAACATTTTATTATTGGCTTTTAAACTTAACATTTATTTTTGAAACGAATTCAGTTGAGAAACTAATTATCTTAAATTCTACCAGAAATATGAATGAATTAGAGGAAGCGTTATAGATAGTATCAGTTCCGCCAAATATTATGTGTGAATATGCAAACACATTAATTTTGTTTTCAACCAGAAAAGGGCTGCTTTAATTTTTCCTAACACTTTTGCTAACAGAAAAGAATGAAAAATAAGCATAATTTCATTTTTTTACTTCTCGTCTCTTCACAGTATGCACGCAACATATCTTACTGTCCACCAGATGACCGTATTATCAAACATCTAACTGGAAAAGAAATCTTAGAATTTTTTGCACGCTTAAGAAGGACACCGAAAACTAACATCCGAGAAGAAGTAAACGAGTATATTGTGAATTTAGGTAAGGAATCTACTATTTCGTTCTCCTTTAATTACGATACACTCAATATGAACGAGTATATTTAAGAAAGGCGTAAGCAATGAATTAATTCTATCAGGTTTTCTAAAAAGTATATAGCCTTTGGAGATCAAAATTAAGAACATATTTATTGTGATTTGAAAGGCACATTGCGAAACCGTACATACTATTGTTTGATCACTTTCTGTCATCTTTCCTGCAAAACCATAATCTCGTCACTATAGAACTTGTAGTTTATGGTCAAAAATTGTGACACACAGGAGAAGATACATAGGTGTACACAAAGTGGATTATGTACACGTTTAGGGCGTTTCTCCCGATTAGCTTGACGTAAGTGTCGTTTCAGGAAAATGCGGGAGTTATTCAGTGCGTTCAAAGTTTGGCCATGTGCGATGAAACGGCACAAATTCGTCCCTTAATGCCATACGCTAGGATAACTATTGACGTGACAGAGGAGGGATTGTGACAAAATGTTTGCCTGCATACCAAGCCTGAATGACGCCATTCCGCTGACTGTTATTTCAATTCTGGCTCATAGACTCTGGCAGTCGTCCTTTTAGAAAAAAATATTCCAGGGAGGGCACCCTTAGTATTCTGGAGGGGCACTGCTGGTACTATTCTATCTATTATTATATCATAGATGTATTATTTTGGTCCGCTCCGGGGGGGCACTCTCAGAGCACCGGGGGGCAGTGCTCCCCAATAACATGTCTGCAAGAAACACTGGACTCTGGTCCTGTACCGTTACTGTCGCGTTATTATTATCATATCTAGTGGAGTTTTTGGAAAACTACTTCGAGAGAGACTAAATGCCACTGGTGTATATTTCTGGCCTTTACGAACAATTGTAGTTATACTTCTAATGGTTCGTAAGGTAATTGGTCATAAAACGCGAATAAACCGAACGGTTCATTGTACTTAGATGCCTCGTGCTTTTATTGATGAGATATGTACGTTCATCCAACCCCCTACATGTAACGTTTACGTTTACTCCTTCCATATGCATATCTGAGAATTTATTGCTTTGTTCCGATATTCGTAAAAGAAAGTTACCACGGCATTTGCGATAATCCTCGTGTATACTATAACGTATATAACAATATTACACTTGAGCGAGCGGTTCCGGGTTCGATTCCCGGTGGGGACACTCGGTCGAAAAAGTGTAACAGCTTTTTCAGGGTAGCTATCTTGGATGAGGTTTTCCTGGGTTTCCTTCATTCACACCAGGCAAATGCCGGGATGGTACCTAACATAATGATCCCATGCCTCTTCCTTCCTTCTCCCATCCTTTCTTCCTTCCCTTTCATCGGATAATGTGCTCGCCGAGGGAAATCATTCCTCATGTACATGACGGGTTAAATGGCCTTAGATGCCGACAGCCCAGAAATCTAATTCCTAATACTAACAATATTACCCTCGGGTATACATAACGTTAGTTTAGTATTTCTTTCACTGGATGACATAATACTTTTTTTACGTTTTAGATTAAATTAATGAAATTGTTTTCATCTTCGTCTAAAAATTAGGATATCTCTTTAGATAGCTTACAATGAATAATTTTATATAGAAATACTCAAAGAATATTCTAAAGAAAAATACATATCACGTGTTCACATGATTTATTAAATATATGCATTGCATGCTTGTCCTAACTCTAGCTCATGTTGTTTAATTAAGATTCTTTATTTTCCTAAAATAAGAATAACCTAACTTAGTCCTTGTTTCCTTTTATAGACCTTGAGGCATATGCAAACCAGGAAGCTGACACATACAGCATTGGAAATAAAAGGAAATTGATGTTGGCTATAGCTATGATTAGTAAGCCTAGCGTTATGATCTTTGATGAACCAACTAAAAAAGTTGACATTAAAACAAGCATTCATTTCTGGAGGGAAATAAGGAAATTCAAACATAGTGGACACACTATTATTATTGCAAGTAACAGGTAAGTGGTTTCTATTAAACTTTTCAGTAATCTTTTCATTTGTGATTAATAAATTCCCCCATTACGTACGTAAATAATACGTGGGGTGTTCAAAACAAGAATTGATATATTTGAGTTACAAATTGTTTACAGGAAACTGAAATAACAAGCTCTCCCGGATGGTCAAGAGAATAGCACGTGCGACTTTCGAATCGAATGCAAATGCGATTCCTTGTGAATAGCCATTACCAAATTTGAATGTATTACGAAGATTCGAACTCCAGTTTAAATCGCAGAGGAATGTCTCATTTAAAAATGTTGCTCGAAGGGGACGCTAAACTTGTAACAAACAAGCAACAATGAAGAAAGAAAACAATGAAATAATATTTTTGTGTAAGCTAACCGACGACTGCGGTTTGCCCTGAACCAGAGAGAAGCTTCATAACTCATAACACAACTATTTCATCTCGGTGTTGTTCCATGCTCAACGTCAATAACCTCTCATTGAAATTGAACTGAATTGCTCCTTAAAATTCCTCTAGAGTGTGATGATGTAACCATGCCATGAAATATTATAATCTATATATCCTTTTTTCTGTCGCTACAGAAATTAAGTGATTGCCACCTAACGCGCAATCGGCTTAATTTAAGATGAGTAGTAGGCCTACTCATTATTACTTTAAAACATTCAACAAATAAGTGTACGAGCAATTTTTCTAACACTAGTTCATCGGCACCAGCTCTCCAGTAAATAAGTGATATAGAAGTTGTTCTGGTCAAAGTGGATATTCCACTGACGAATGTAGGCAGAACAAAAGTAAGCAAAACGATGTTGAATACTGAAATGTTGAAAAACGAGGAAGTAAGACACCTTGTCGTTGGAAAGTTCGAAAAAAGAAATAAAAAAGGATAGTTGCCAGTAGTTACAGTGGGAGCATATAAAACTTTGCATTTGCCAGGCTGCAGAAGATGGTAGTTAGTAGTTACCGCGAACAAAAACTATTAAGAACCAAACCAAAATTATACACTTCTGTTTCTATTGTTGAAAACAATGTTTCACAATAAATCTAATTGTTATCAAATTTCTTACGCTCAATAAAGAAAAACTGCAATAGATTAGAAAATATCGCTTAATGCATAATGCAACAGTAATTTGTATTTGTAAAGGCACTGTTGAAGAATTCCGATCTTCTAGGTTTTATTCTGATTTTACAGATTTCAAAATCACGGTCATGAAGGGGCTGGTAAGAAATTTGTACCAGTCAGTGGCCTTCACCAAAATAGCAGCAATATTTCTGGCCAGGCAGGTGAAATACGACCTGTTGGCAACCCTAGTTATAGAACTGATGTTGCAGAAAATGAGGGAAAGGAAGACATGGAAACAGGTTCATACAGAAAAAGCGGAAAGATATATGGGAAGTTAAACAACGAGTTGCGAAGGGGAACAGACACAGTAAGGGAAGAGTTTTACAAAAAAAAGGAAAGGAAAAAGCATGGACATAGAAGATATAGAAAGAGATGGAAAAGGTACAAACAGGTGAAACCTATGGAACTTCGAAAAAAAGAGGTATTACGATAGCAGTAGTAAATAAGAATGGGAAGAAAATCAGCGAGACAAGTGAGGTCTTTGGAAGATGGGAAGAATATAATGAGGAGTGGCGTGCCGTGGAAAATCAGCGCCCGGGGCGAGTATACGACAGTTTCCCCGTGCATATGAGTGAGGTTGACAGATCAGCCGCGAAACGCCACCATCGTTGGCGCGAAGAGTAAGAAAATTTTCAAGAAAGTCTGCTTTTCCTTGATTTTGAGCACTTTTAATTACTTCTTCCTCCCAATTTATATATGTGCATCTTTTCTTCTTCCTCCCGAATTTTGCACCTCCTTACTTCGTTGCCTCGCTCGCTTCCCCCCTTCGACCCCACTACACTAAATATGAGAGTAAGAATAGATGTGACCTAGGTTTTGAAGTACAATGAAGTACGCGAGGATGATAAAGGGTTTAATATTCTTCGGGATGAGTTTGAAAAAAGCTATATCCAAGATCAGGAATGGAAAGACAACCACGACGAATAATATATCAATCAAATTCATTTAGAATATGGGTGACAATGGCAAGAAAGAATTGTTCTGACTCTGCAATGAAATATATTAAACACGAGAGTGGCCAAAATACTTCCTGAAGATTATCATGACACCGATGGCTATGAAATCGAACCCAAACAGATGTAAGGATTATAGATCTATTAGTCTCATATTCATGTAGCAATAATTTTGCTTCGAATTTTGAACAGCAGGTTTTAGGAAAAAACAAATGAAGTTGAGAAGGAAGTTCGATTTTAGGAGAAGTGAGGACACAAGCGATGCTATTGGATTATTAATCTGAAAAAGGCTTTTGACCTCGTGAATTGGAAATTGTCGGAAGTTCTGAAGAAGGTTGGGTATGATTGGAATGATAGAAGAAACTTACATATGAAACAAGTAAGTGTTACAATAGGGGAGGAAATGACGGAGTGGAGTACAATTGAAAACGAAATTCGACAGGGTTGCTGTCTCTGGCCTACATTATTTAATATATATCTAGAAGAGAGAGTGTAAAAGAGTCTACAAAATGAAGACGGCATTTCAGTAGGAGGTAGAATGATTAGGTGTATACAGTTTGCAGATGATATGGCGTTGTTTTTTCGGAATTCAAGGGAAAATCGATATGTTAGAAAACGTGAGGAAGGGCTATGAAGAAACTGCAATAAAATAAATATTAGAGAGACAAAACGATTATGATTGGAACGAAGGGGTCGTTATGATATATAGCTTGGTTTTTGTCTCCTTAAACCCAAAGTGCATCACCACCATATCATGTTGCCTACAGAAATCGATAAGTATTTCACCTCGTTCGTTCTTCTACCTAATCCAAATAGTTTCGCTACCTTATTCGCAGCTCCTACTATGCTGTTGAACTCTCCCATTACTATGGCGTTGACTTTACCTCTTCCTTCCTGATGCAGATATAACTAATTTCACCATACATTACTTCTACCTTATTGTCATCATTGTCGGTTCTTGGCATATACACTTGTATTATCACAATATCCACTGGTTTTGCACTTCATTTTACAAACATCAAGTGGTCACTGCAGCATTCCATTTTGATTACACTTCTTGCTATTTTGTTCCTTATTGCTATCGCGGCGGACATTGCTTGCTACTTTGTTCTCAGCCTTAACGCTACCAGAATAGAATATTCTGTAATATTCCGATACTATTTCACTTCTGCTGATCTGTATGGTATGGCACGGTAGTTACTTAGTGCTCCTGTTGCAGATGATAGAAATAAACAAACATAAATCCAAATATTTATTTATTGAAATATAAATACCTACTAAAATATGCATTTTAAGTAAATACGTAGGTATTTACCCAATGAAATGAATATCCAGGTATTTTACATCACTTTTCAGGTCTACTGTCCTTTGGATAGTGACAAGAAAATGAAGACACAGCTAGAGTCATTTGTTAAGATTCAGAAAAACGAGGGGCCGCGGTGGCTCAGTGGTAGAGCGTTCACCTCTGGTGTATGGGGTCTCGGGTTCAAACCCTGCTCCCGCCAAGTGAACTTTGTGGTGGACAAACACTGTGTGCGTGGGTTTTCTCGGGGTTCTCCCGTTTCCTCCCACTTTCTTCATTCCACCATTTCATTCATTTCTCATAATCACCGTCTCCTTTAGCCTAACCGGCATAACCGTGGGACGTAAAACTCAAAGATTTCATTTCATTTTTTCAGAAAAACGAAGACTTCGAAAGGAAGTAAGGAAAATTAAGGCTTACGGGTTCTTAATAGGTGGTCAAACGACGAAAATAGAACCATAAAAGTCAGTCTGCAAGTGGATGCGGCTATTGCTCTTAATTTCAACATTTTGTATTAAAAAAATTTTCTTCTTCCCTACTTTCTAAATTTAATTATTACGGTAAATTTCTTTACGTTATATCAATCTACTACCACTTGTTTCCGCGTGTTAATCAGTGATTAGTAAATTCTGAACCTGGCTCAATGAACGTAGTTGTTTGTAGATTAAGAATGGTTGAATCCCTTATACTTTGCATTAATTTCTACTGTTATACTAGTTCTGTTAATTTTTGATAGTGTAATGTTTTAATACGAAGAGTATTTTTGTCCTTACATATTGCAAGCATCTTTCTTGATCTTCTATACAAATGTATAATAATAATAATAATAATAATAATAATAATAATAATAATAATAATAATAATAATAATAATAGTAATAATAATAATAATATATCGAGAAACATCAGAAATAATTTGGTAGTAATTATAATTATAGTTTGCTATAATTTTGTTCTTATTGCAATTTATCTAAAGATAAATTTACTCAGAGAAGTAACTATTTCTGCCTTCTGTATATGTTCCCATCAAATTGCCACAAAGCTATAGCTTAGTGCATATTTTTATTTTTAAAAATCTTCTTTTCATGTGTGCTGGTAAATTATTTTACAGGATCGAGGAGGTGGAGATCCTTTCAGATAGTATCGGAATTATTGCCGATGGTAGATTTGATTGCGTAGGTATGGTGGACAAGATTAAGATGAAATATGGCCGAGGATATACTATAACTTTTACGTTTTCATCAGGAGCACAAGAAAGTGAAAGATTGGCTACAGTAGATGCAGCAACTGAAGAATTTTCAAACTGTGAAATTAAGGATTATTGCGAAGTATGTATATCTTGTTTTTTGAGTCCACAATCAATTTTATTGATGTTTGATAGTTTCATTTATCTACTTATGCACTTACTATTTTTACTCAATCCTAGATTATGTATGGTTTTTGGTATTTTTTCAAATCTGTAATGAATATTGATAAAATTAATCTCAAGACTACAGAAGCTATTTCTGGAGTTTAATCGTTTAATGTGTACTAACTGAACCTGCGCTGTGTACACAGCGCATCGTTCTGTTATGACCATGAATCTCCTTCCCACTGTGCATGTCTCCTTACTGACACAAGTAAAGAATAAGAGACTCACAAAGAAAGTGAATTTCTATGTATAGATATTGGAGTGAGTTTGTAGCATATTTGTCAAAGTAACACGATATCAAGGGGAAATATTTTTTCTTATAAATCCGTATCCATCCAAATACGCCACATTGCGTCTCTTGAGGCCTTTGAAGTTGTCAGCATGCAGTAGGTTTTGCCATTCAGATGTAAGCAAAGCGCCTTCAATGTCCGTCAACCTGCTATACATAACGTTTCTACTGGTTGCCTAACACCGTAGCTTCCCCCTGTACCAATATTAAACTTATGAGCTCTAAACGGCCTAAAATGTTGAATACAACAATAACGAGATGATTTTTGAAACTTTGAATGAGAACCGGACAATCTACACAAAATTTGGAATCGATCAGCGAAAACGGTACGTTTCTACTACTTGTGGTTTTTGATATCTCATTGTCGAAAGGATTGCCGACAAACATATACACGTAGCATTTTAATATATAAACTACCCGAATCTGCGCTCTCTACACAGCGCATCATTCACATATGAGCATGAATCTCCTTGTTATTCCCCACATCTGTACATGTCCCTTTGCAGACACAAGTGAAAGACGTCTTGATAAAAATCGGCAAGAAATACCGTAAAGGGGAGAATTTTTGATTACTTTTTCAATATCTCGCAACGTTTGCAAGGTTTGAGCCTGCTTCCGGTTGGAGTTTTTAATTCATGTATGATCAGTGTTTTCTTTTTTCTTACATGCAGTATGTAATAAGCAAATACATAAACTAACAAACTAAATGGCCTATGGAACCCTGAAGATCAATGCCGCGTTCACAAAAACTCTCCACTGACGTCTATCCTTAGCCAATTGGATGCAGTTTCTACTTTGTATTCCCATTTCTGCTAGATCCATCTTAATATCGTCCTCCCATCTGCGCCTAGGTCTTCCTAATGGTCGTTTTCCGGCTAGTCTTCCAGTTAATATTGTGAAAGCGTTTATTCTTTCTTCCATCCTGGCTACTTGACCTACCCACCTGAGCCTCCTAGATTTGATGATCCTAACAATGTTGGGTAAACCGTATAAATTATGAAGTTCCTCGTTATGAAGTTTCCGCCATTTCCTATTTCTGTTTCTCTTGGGTCCAAATATTCGTCTCAGGATCTTGTTCTCAAATACTTTCAATCTGTGTTCTTCCTTTCGAGTAAGCGGCCATGTTTCACAAACATACAGAACAACAGGCATGATTATCGTTTTATATATTTTAAAATAAGCTAATACATTACACATACAACCGATTATAGTGTCAGTGATATATGGTGTTCTTTCGGCAAAACACTCCAAACAATAAAGATCCAACTTAGACTGGAGAAATGGTTATGCTTCGTTTTTCATTATAATTTGGCAATAAAACAAACGCCTGAGACATATGCAACCCTTATATACAATTATCTGGTGTTGAAATGCATAATGGGTAGGATATCATGCTTTAGTTTCTTTTTTTAAATTTCAACACTTCCAATGTACCCGTAAAAATGAATTAAAGCAATAATGACCATGTTTTTTTTTTTTAAATATTCAATTAGAACTGGACAATCTACGCATAATTTGCAATCTATCAGTGAAAACGTCATCTTTCTAGAGCCTGTTGTTTCCGGGACCTCGCTGTTGAAATGATTGGCCACAAACATATAAACGGCCACAGACGTTTATATTTTAAAAAAATCCAAAGATGGCAGCTCAATTCATTTGCATTTATTTTAAAGAAGGTTTATTAATATTGGACGGCTTTGAACAATAATTTAAAGGGATAAACATTATGAAAAATACCTCTTGCAATAATTTATTTAAAGTACACATACTTTAAAATATTTGTCTTTGTTATAAACCCCAAATAACCGTAAGTGAGAGGTGTGAAATCAAAAGTTAGAGGTTGGAGCTGAGGCGCTTTTATTCATACTAAACCAAGAAGCCTAGCCTCTCTTGTGTTTCTTACGGTGTCAGCGAGGACCAAGTATTGCAACACGTACTTGCGAGCATAACACATTTAGGGCACTTAGAGGATTGACGAAAGTTTTCACTTTCGGAGGGCGCTTGCTTTTTGAATCTCATCTATCATCCTTCTTTTCGTTTGCATCTTCATTTGGGCTTCGGCCCCAGATTCCCTACGTATCATGACGGATCTTAGCAATGCTTCCTGCTCATCGCATCTCGGTCAACAAATTCCAGCTAATATAGTGCCAAACGCTCGACAGAAAACTCAACCCCGGATTGTTACCGAAACGGTACGGTCAGGACTTACCACCACTGTTCCTGCTACTTACGCTGACTGCATTACTAAAGGGCAGCGCATTCGCTCTCGATCTCTCTCGGATGGTGAGCAATCCATAGATCCGAAGAAACAGCGAGTTACATCTATTATTGATCCAAGTATGAGCAATAACATGGATTGGGCATCATCTAATTCCGTCGATAACTCAAACTCACATCACCAACCAGAACCAATATATAACTTTTTGCTGACAGATTATGACCAAAAGTATAACACCGTTAGAGCAGTTTTTCAGCAGTTGATTAAATATGTGCCTCTTCCTGAGATACGCGAAATCGTCAAAACTCGCAGAGGCATTATACTAAAATCTAGCAACTCAAATTTTGTATCGCATGTGCGAAACAAAGCCACTTTTGAGATCTTTGGACCAAAGGCTAAAATCTCCACACTAACTCCAAGTGCACGTAAAACTCCTCCTCCTCCTAGACGATTGCCAATGCTATCCGTTGTTATACGAGGAGTTGAACCAGATCTCACCGATGAGGAAATCTATGAGGAATTACATCAGGAAGGATTTCCTGTAAAGCGATGTATCCGGATAAAGAACGCTAACGGTGCAACATATCTTGTACGGGTTCTCACCGATCAGCCACAGTTGATAGACCAGATTTTGTCCACTGGAGCTTATATTTATCGAAGACGTTACAAAGTAGAACCTTCTCGCACACCTCCTCCTCTTCCGTTAATATGCGAGAGATGTCAACTGTATAATGCACATCCTACATCCGAGTGTACTAATGATAATAAGTGTGGCTATTGTTCATTACAACATGCTACGAAGGATTGCCCCAATCAAAAGGCGCCACCACAGTGTAGTGCGTGTCCTGAAAAGCATCCAACATATAGTTACAGATGTAAAGCTAAGCCACAACCGGAACCTTCTAAACCAGAACTTGTTGCACCCATAAGGTCTGCTGACCGTCCCACTCCACCTGCAAACTCTTTACTTCATCCTGTTACTGTTGAAGATTTCCTCCGATTCCTCACGATTAGTCTACAGAACATTCATCCGTTTCTTCGCACTCACATTCTCAACCAAATCATCCATGCAGCTAAACTTGTGTTTAACCTTCAGCTCCATGCAACCTATTCTGGACCAACAGTTCATTTTCAAATCCAACCTATCGAAGTTTACGTTTAATATGGCAGCTTCCATTTGCAATATTTTTGTATTTTCGTAATGGCGTATAGCTTCTTATTTATGAACATACGCTCACTATTGACACATCAAGTACTATTCACGCAGTTATTACAGGAAGAACACATCTCAGCCTTCGCACTCAACGAAACTTATCTGGCTCCTTATCTACAGTGTTATACCAAAATATAACTTACTACGTCATGATGCTCCGTCCGGACCCCGTCTATACGGCGGTACAGCTATAGCATTAGCACTCGTCTACCATACCGCACTGTTACCATGCCTCAAACTTTCAATCTGCCTGAATACAATGTAACTACTCTCAACCTTCGGGGTCGCACAGTCACATTTGCCACAATCTATGTTCGACCAGGAAAGATTCTCAACAATGATTTCTTTCGTTTCATTGACACGCAATCCCGACATTATATTATCATGGCAGACTTGAATTTGCATAGTAGAACACAGCGCGACAAACATCAATTTCTTGATTTTATACAAACTTCCACTACAGGAGAATTTCACATCTTGCCACAACCTACGAGGCCAGCTAGCAACACAACGCCTGACGTAGTAATAACCTCGTCTTCTCTTTCTCCTCTTATTAACATTACTGTACTAGATTCCATCGGCAGCGATCATGTTCCTGTTAAACTAGAACTGCAATGTACAGTGAAGTCGTCAAATCACTTACCAGCTAGAAAAATTTATCTATATCATAAGGCTAATTGGGATCAATACCGATCCACAATAGACGAAGCCATTAGCACACTTACTATACCTACCTCGCAGAATAGTCTTGATCACATTATCACAGACCTTACTGCAGCAATTCAAGGAGTAGCGGAACATTCTATTCCGTCTACTCATGTACAACCGCATAAACCTATTTTGCCAACAAGATATCTTGCACTAATTTCTGCTTCACGTCGAGCTTATCGTGAATATAGAACCAGTGGCAACTTGAAGGCACTGCGCTTACACCGCCAATATCTCCGAATAACACACAACTACATTGTAGCATACACGAAAAGACAGTGGATTTTAACGTGTAATACTCTTACTGCAGAAACTCATCCCAGCAAATATTGGCGTAAATTCAACCAACTTACTGGCAAAACGTCTCGTACTCCCTATCCTCTTATTCACAACCAACAAGCTCTTAATAATAACATCGACAAGGCTAATATTTGTGCTACATTTTTTCAAGAAGTCTTCACTCCTCTTTTTGGAGGGCATACACCGCACCGCCTTCAAACTTCGATCAATCGTCACGCCAATCCGACCGCTCCTCATCTACAGCCTTCTGACCACCATACTCTGGAACCTAATAATCCACTTACTCAGGCTATAGACCCAGATGACATCAGGGCTATTTTAGCAACCAAACGCAGTACGGCACCTGGATTCGACTCCATCACATATGCTCTCATCAAACAAGCACCTCCTTCTTTCATTCTGATTCTAAGCCATATTTATACTTTTATCCTGCGCACTGGCTTCTTTCCGCTCGATTGGAAGTATTCTAAAGTTATTTTATTTCCTAAGCCTAAGAAACCACCATCCGACGTACAGTCGTATCGCCCGATCCATTTAACAAGTTGTCTCTGCAAATTATTAGAACGTATACTCGTTCGTCGGCTCCACGACCACCTCCTCATGCACAATCTTCTGCCCATCCATCAAGCCGGGTTCCGACCGCACTTCAGTACCCTCGATCAGCTCTTAAGACTCGCCACTGCTATTTATAACCAATACAACAAGGGATTTCCTTCTTGTTTAGTTACGTTTGATTTGGAAAAGGCATTTGATAAGGTCTGGTATCCTAGCTTGATATACAAATTACACAACTATATGCTGCCCATATCTTACATACGATTAATCAATACTTTCTTAACAGGACGTCTTGCATATATTTCTATTAACAACGCTTTATCACACCCCATATTCTTACATTCTGGAGTACTTCAAGGTTCTTCTCTGTCTCCTTTGTTATATCTACTGTACGTTGCTGATCTCAGACTGACTCCTCACGTCCAAGTCTACCAATTCGCCGATGACACTGCATTTCTCACAACAGCTCGCACTATCCAGCGTATTAATAGACTCATGCAACCAGCTATCGACACATTTGTCCGTTGGTGTCAGGTCTGGAGACTCAGTATTAACTCAGCAAAAACACAATCTGTAGTCTTTTTACCACCACGTAGACGATTCAGAGTGTTTCGCAATCCGAATTTATTAAATATTCACGTGGACGACACGCCAGTTCCTTTCACATCATTTCTTACTTACCTTGGGGTGATATTTGAGTCAAAGCGTACGTGGACTCCGCATCTTAAGAAAATTGTTACTCAAGCTAAGAACAGACTAAATCTACTTAAACGTTTAGTTGGCACCAACTGGGGTTTACGACCACCTACTGTCCTCCACACTTACAAAGCTTTTATGAGGACTACTTTAACCCATGGCCGTACAGCTTGGGCCGCAGCTCCCGACAAATTTTATAAACAATTGTCTATAATGGAGCGGCATGCTTTTAAATTGGCCTATCGAATTCACTTATCAAGCCCAACCAGACTTCTCTACGATCTCATAGACTTTCCACCACTGCTCACCCACCTAGAACAGCTTCGCATTCGTTACATCACGAAACGCTTTGATTTACGACACCCCATGCTTCAGGATATACTACGATATGACCGAGACAATGATGCACCGCCACGATACGTCGACACTCCGCTCCAACACTATCTTCCACTGTATCACTTGCAAATGGATCCTGCCAATCGAGACCCACAAGTCTTTGCTATATATCATCCACGCCATTTGTCATCTTCCATCTGTCCATCATATGCACAGTAATAACCAACTAACATCGGCCTCCTCTGTCTACATCAGTTCCTGAATAGCCCCAGGAACAGAAGATAACAGCATCCGTTCACTAACAGAACCTAGTGTTCTGGCGTCCAGTACAATTCATCCTCATTTTCATCATCATTTCTAAATATTATTTCGTTGAGTTGTAATTTCTGTTACTGTTTTTCTGATTTGTTATTATATTCACGCACTTAGCCTTCATGCACTGACAGTTTTTTATTTTCTTGTTTCATATTTCTAATAGCCTCCATGCACATATTATCTTTATGTTATTATTATTAGGTTTTTGTGTCACCTGTTTCAACTTATCTCTATTGTATATATGTTAATTACTTAAAATAATGAATGAATAAAGGAAAACCTCTTAGACCAACCACAATTTCTGTAGCCTCAACATTCCTAATACAACACTTCCCCGAAGAAAGGGCGCAACCCTTTAACCGGGTAGACGACCAAAAAAGCGCTTTTATTCGATTCATACCAACTCAGAATTCCGAACCGATCACCGATTCAAAGGTCTGAGTTCGATTGCTAACGTTCTACGAGCATTCACTAGTATTTTTGTTCATTTAGGGAGGATTGTTCTGTTACAGACAATCGACATCCCCTTGCAGTCCGTATTGCTGACTCAAGTGGGAGCTCGTGGCCACATCATATTCGCCTTCTTATCTATTTTGTGGAGGGCCAGTGCTTGCACTGACCGACATCTCCGCGAGGACGTATTGCTGCCTCAAGTGAGAGCCACAGTGGGCTTCCCCTCAGTGGGACTCTTTTGAACCTCATTTCATCGTCACTTTCATCCTCTTCGCCGCAGTTTTCTTGCGCCCATCCGGATGGCGTCAGGTGACCGTCCGTGACTATCACAGCAGCCTGCTGGACCGTCCCTAAACCCCACGTCGATTGGCAAGGGGCATGACCGACAGCATACCTCTGCTCCTCAAAACAAAAGTAGTGGTAGATCCCGATCACGCACACCGGACAAACATCACACTTCTTCAACTAAGCCACCGCCTAAGCGTCATCACACTGTTAGTGAATCAGAACAGTCTGTTTCATCCATGAACCTCGACGACGCTAATGAATTTCCGACGTTACTGGATTCTTCCAAACCTCGTCTTCATTCATTCTTGCTTACCAATTTCGATCCCAAATTTGAGAATACAAGCTGGCTTTTCAACAGCTCATAAAATATCTACCACGCTCCTCAGTCGCTCAAATTGTTCATACACGAAATGGGATAATCTTCAAGTCATACGATTCATCATTCTTAACTACTGTACGCAACAAATGCAGTTTCGGAATTTTTGGCAAGCATGCTGAAATGAAGCGACTTGAATCAAAGGCGTTTAAACAGGCGCCACCTCCAAGAAGACTCCCGGCTCTTTCAGTTATCATTAGGGGGGTGGATCCTTCCTTGACAGACGATGAGATTCAAAAAGAACTCACTCAAGAGGGTCACTCTATACTTAAGTGTATACGCATTAAAAACGATCATAGAGCCACATCCATGGTACGAGTTCTAACTAATTCCGAAACCACCATCGATGACTTGCTAACTTATGGCGCCTTCATTTATAAAAGGAAGCATCGCGTCGAGCCATCAAAATCACCTCCGCTTTTACCATTGCGATGCGAGCGCTGTCAAGCGTACAATTCCCACCCGACTTCAAAATGTACGCAACCTAGTAAATGTGGATACTGTAGTGGTGCCCACGATACCAAGGCATGCACCAACTTAGCTAAGCCACCTAAATGCTCTACATGTCCAAAGCAGCATCCGACGTGTAGTTATCGATGCAAAGCAAAACCTACAGCTGAGCCTCTAAGCCTCTAAGCCCGGAACTAACGGTTCCTTTGCGACCTGTTTTACCGCCAACTCAGCAAGCTCTACCACCACCAGCTACCGACGAACCTATTACTCTCCAACAATTACTTTCATTTTTCACTATCGCTATGCAAAACATTCATCCTTTTCTTCGCCAACACATTCTCGGAGTGGTCAACCACTCTGCTCGCCTGATCTTTAAATGTTCCTTTCAAGCCACCTATTCTGGTCCACATGTGTATTTTCATGTCACTCCACTCGAGGAACATGCATCCGCAGAAACTTCCAACCCTTCTGCTGCACCGTAATCATGGGTATTTCGCTCTTATTTGTTAATATTCAATCCCTCGCTACTCAGTATACCCTTTTCGAACAGCTTCTCTGAGAAGAATCTATTCAAGCCTTCGTCATTAACGAAACTCACCTCACACCAGCTATGTCTTTTAAAATACCTAGATATACATTACTACGTTGTGATTCTACGGTAGCAGCACGCCGAGCAAATGGGGAGTGGCCGTTGGCTTTCACCATTCCATTAGTCATCATCAGTATCACCCTGCCTTACATAACATACCAGAGCACCTCATTATCACCCTCTATTTTCACTCCCTTTATGTCACTATAGCCACTTTATGTCACTATATATATGTGCGCCCTGGACGCCCAATCCCCCTCTCCTTTTTCAGTATATCTCTAATAACTTTAAATATTATATCATTATGGCAGATATTAATATTCATAGCCGTTCAGATAACCAGAAACAACGTTTTCTTAACTTCATCACTAGTCATACCACAGCCCATGTCTTTGACATACCAAAACCTACTCGACCTATCACTGAAACCACACCAGACGTAGTGATTTCATCTGTCAACCTTTCACAACGATGTACTCTCGAGGTACTAGATTCCATTGGTAGCGATCACCTACCCATCAAACTTCATATTGATTAACCACAGCCTCATCCTCCTCGAACCTTACGAGAATCTCGTCGTGTCCCACGTTTTGACCAAGCAAAATGGGAACATTATCGCTCAACAATCACTGCCGATTTAGCCAACCTTGAGCCGCCTACCACAGAAGATGATCTGTATAATTACATCTCTGATATCGCCTACTCTATCCGTCATGCGTCCGAACTTCATATACCAACCACTGAAATATCCCGGTACCAACCACGCCTACCACCAACTTATTTACCTCTTATACACCGCTCCCGCGCATTTTTCCATCGCAAGCTCCAGCGCACAGTAAGAAACTATGTTAAGGCATATAAACTCCGGACCTGAGTAAAGACTTGCAACACCTTGGCAGAAACTTCGCACCCAACTAAGTACTGGAAACGCTTTAATCTGCTGACGGGCAAGCTTACCAAAACGCCTTATCCATTGCTTATTAATGACTGTCCGCTACAAACAGATGAAGATAAAACCAACGCTTTTGCCGACCACCTGCAAACTACATTCACTCCCTTTCCACCAGACTTTCCCTGGAGGCATCCCACGGACATCTTGAACCTATCAGCACCTCACTTACAACCGAGTGAAACTCATAGTCTTCCCGACAATAATCCTCTCACCGCTCCTATCTCTACTGATGACATCTCCTATGTCGTGAATCGCAAGCGTAATACAGCTCCTGGTTTGGATCGGATAACTTATCGCCACATCAAAGGACACCTTACTGTCTTCTTCTTCTTTCCTATATCTATACATTTATACTTCGTACCGACTACTTCCCCTCAGACTGGAAACATCCTCTACTTTAATGTTTCTAAAACCTAACAAAACTCCAGATTCTGTTGCATCCTACCGACCAATCCAACTAACCTCCGTATTTAGCAAAATTCTCGAGCGCATCATTGTCGCCAGACTTCATCTCCATCTCTACACTCATCATTTTCTTCCTGTGCATTAGGCTGAATATAGACCTAATTTTAGCATCATTGATCAACTGCTCAGACTCTTAAATCTCATTAGAAATCATAATACTGCTTGACCGTCTTGTCTCATGCTTTTCGATATCGAAAAAGCTTTCGATAAAGTTTGGCATTTAGCTCTCCTGTTCAAACTACACCGCTTTCGACTTCCGCTTTCTTATATCCGATTCATATTTCACTTTCTTTCTAACCGCCTCTCTTATGTAACCATCAACAGCTCCTTCTCTCATCCGATTTTTATTCACTCTGGTGTACCCCAAGGCTCTGCTCTCTCACCCCTACAATATCTTCTGTTTGTAGCTGACATGCCGCATTTCCTCTCAATGTGCTCACTTTTCAATATGCTGATGACACTGCTTTTCTGTGTACAGCCCGAACCATTCAACAGATTAATTCTTCTCTCAGTATAGCGATTGACTCCTTCTTTCGATGGTGCAATAAGTGGCGATTCCACATCAACTCCACTAAGACGCAGGCAATAGTCTTTATTGCACCTCGCAAGCGCTCATGAGTACAGATAAATCCGAATCTCCTTAACATCAGTGTCGACGGTACACGAATTCAACCCACTAAACAGGTCACATACCTTGGTCTCACTATCGACTATCATCTAACTTGGCGGCCACATCTGAAAGAAATCACTCGCAAGGCCTATAATCGTTTAAACCTTCTTAAACGTCTTATTGGTACCACATGGGGATTACAGCCTTCTACAGTACTCAATTCCTACAAGGTATTTTTGCGCCCCGTCTTAACATATGGACATCCCGCCTGGGTTAGTGCAATACCTTACTTCTACAACAAATTAAAAGTACTCGAACGACATGCTTTTCGTCTAGCATACCGAATCAAGCTTCCGAGTCCAACGCAGGAGATGTATGATCGCATAACGTTTCCTACCCTACTTCATCACATCGAAAAATTAAGGCTCAGATTCATCACTACCCGCTTTCGGCAACGGCACCCTCTATTTGTGGACACGATGGATATCGATCGCAACTACGACCTGGGATATAATTTCGTCACCTGTCCTTTATCTCTGCTCTTCTCCCTTTATCTCAGAACTCTTCCACCTTACCACCCCGACCATTTTGTCGCATCTGCCTATTCTTCCGACCATCTTCCCCATCATGTTTCACCCACATATACTGTACTGTAAATCCATTATACTAACAGGGCTCCACATGTCTTCATCACTGTCCAGAGTAGCCCCTAGACAAGAAGATAACCAGCATTCGTCTTTTTAACAAATTGTTTGTGTTTCTCCTGTGAAGTGCACCTCACCATCATCTTTTTTCCTGCCCTAATGATTATGATCACAAGATCATAATGTCCAAATGGATACCGCAATATTCTGAAATAAAGATGTAATATAATAAAGTGCTATCTGTATAAATGATATTCCAGATTTCCTCTTCCTCCCATAGACCGGCTCCAATCTCCTTTCTGCACCAGTACTTTCACCTCTCACCCCGGATAGAGGGCGTAACCCTCGCAAGGGAGCTAGCGTTTGGCTAGCAAAAAAAAACGCTTTTATTCTGGCGCTTGAAAATATCCGACGAAAACTCAAGCTATTGTATTCCAATCTCCAACATGCCGTTCTCGTATACACCGTGACCCCAGTCTCTTGAATCTCACTGTTCAAGAGGTACCGCTCAACCTTTCTCGTACTGTCAAATATCTTGGACTTACTTTGGATCACCGCCTTACCTGGTCGGCACATCTTCAAGATATTTCAAAAAAGGCATGTGGTCGTTTAAATTTACTGAAAAGCCTTGCTGGAACATCCTGCGGGCTCTCTGCATCTACTATCCTGAACACGTATAAAGTTTTTCTGCGACCTATACTTGTCTACGGTTTCACAGCCTAGTTATCTGCACCAGCATCATACTGTGAAAAACTACGAATTCTTGAATGCCATGCCTTGCGCATCGCTTTTCGCATTAAGTTGCCCAGTCCAACCCGGGACCTCTATGCTCGCCTCACATTCCTGCAGATTCTGTATCATCTGGAAACACTTCGCACAAAATATATCACCCGCCGTCTGCAGTCCAATCATCCACTCCTACAGTAAACTTTCGAAGAACACGCTCGTAGTTTCTCCCCTTCTGCTGCTCTCACTCCTCCACTTTCATTACTGCTTACTCTGTACCGCTACACCATTCCTCCAGACCACCCTGACAGTATATACTATCAACCATACTCTTCCGATGCTCATCTTCCTTATGTCTGGCCATCATATGCACCGTAATACCTACCGTTTTAACAGGACAACCTTGTCTTCATTAATGCCTAGCGTCGCCCTTAGGCGAGAAGATAACACACATTTGTCATACTAACAGAACCTATGTGTTGTGATGTGAACTGCACTTCATTCATCTTTCATTACAGCCTTGATGCTCCTTTCCATTTGTACCTTACTCCGATTGATTATGGTTATAAAACCATAATGACCTCAATTGATTGTTAATAAAGATTCTTCATTACCCATAGAACATCTATTGTTTTCCAATTAAGTGAAATAGTATTTTACATCTCTTCCCCTACAGAGGGCGTAACCCTCTTCGGGCAGTAGTTAGCATATGCTAGCCGGAAAAAAAGTGCTTTTATTGCATATTGAATCTAGGAGCCTAACCTCTCTTGTGTCAATCAATGTGCTAGCTAAGACCAAGTGTTGCAATACGCATTTGTGAACAAAGCACATATACAACACTTAGAGGATTGACGGAAGTTTTCACTTTCGGAGGGCAAACTTGCTTTTTGAATTTCATTTCATCATCTTTTCTTTCACAATCATCTTCATTTGGTCCTCGGCCCTAGGTTACCTTCTTAACCTGATGGCGGATTCTGGCATCACTAACGGACAATCGATTCTCGGTAGAGATATAGGATTACCGGCCTCAGTTCCTACAAACGCAAGCTCTTCGCTTGCTCAAACTGCACCCGTTGGACCTTCTCGTCGCACCAGACATTTCTCTTGGGGAAGTCAACCGGTAGCGAGTACATCTACGAATAGAAATCCATCCTCTGATTCTACCCAGTCTGCAAAAAGATTCCGCGGTCGATCTCATTCTACTAACATTCAACCAATTCATGTCGATAACGCCATGGACACGGGACCACCATGTTCAGAATCATCATCAGCTTTTCTCGGCAGAACCGGTTTATAACTTTCTCCTTACTGATTTTGACTCTAAATACACACATCCAAAGATGATCTTTCTACAGATCATTAAATACGTCCCACGTGCTAATGTTGAGCAAATAGTTCACACTAGAAATGGCTATATCATAAAGTCAAAAGATCCGAATTTTGGCACCTACTTGAGCGACAAGGCATCCTACGAAATCTGTGGAGAAAATGCCAAACTTAACTAAGAAAACGGATTCTAGGATCAAAGAACCTCCACCTCCGAAGAAGATACCAATGCTGTCTGTGGCCATTCGTGGCGTCCTACCTGAATCTACAGATGAAGAAGTTCGTGGAGAACTTATTCAAGAGTGCATCAATGGTGACAAATGCATTCGTATCAAGAATAATTCAGGCCCTACTTATATGGTTCGGGTATTATCCCAAAACCAACAAGCTATTGATCACTTATTAACCTACGGTGCACCCATTTACAAAAAGATCCATAAGGTGGAACCGTCAAAAACTCCTGAACCAGTGCCTATCAGATGTGAGAAATGTCAAGTTTATAATTCTCATTTTACAAACTCCTGCAATAATAAACCTAAATGTGGCTATTGTGGTGAACAACATAACACTAGGTTGTGTAAAAACCACAGCAACCTCCACAATGTGCCACGTGCGGAGACGCACACCCCAGTTACAGCTATCGCTGCAAGACAAAGCCTCAGGCAGAACCTACTCGTCAAGAGTTTACAGCACCCCTCCGAAGTTCTGACAAGCCAACGCCACCAGCGCAATCAATCTTACACCCTGTCAGTGTTGAGGATCTTCTCCGCTGTTTGACTATACTCGTAGTGCTTCAAAACATACTGCCTTTTCAACGTGATCATATCCTTCGCACTATTAATGACACAGCTAAATCACTCTTCAATATCAATCTCCATGCTACCTACTCCAGACAATGCTCATTTTCAAATCGCACCACTTTAAACAACCGTATAAAACCATGGCTCTCGTATTTCTCATTATGGCAATTATGAATATTTTGTTTCTTAATATTCGATCGTTTCTACAACATAAACTTCTACTGGAACAGCTACTGCTAGAGGAACACATTGATCTATTTGCATTAAATGAAACTGCACTCAAACTTACCACCACAATACGTCTACCAGGTTATCAAATATATCGCCATGACCATTCAGGGCATGGTGCAAGAGCACAGGGTGGGGTCGCAGTTGTTTTTCCCCCTAAGGTATCGTTTCGTCAATATCATCCACAGATTTTCATCAATCATCCGGAGCATCTTCTTTTGTCAATTTATTACCCATCACTTGTTATCAATATCGCTACAATGTGTATACGGCTGCGACACCCGAACCCATTTAATTTTCTTCATTACATAGCACATGATTTCCGAAATGTCATAGTCTTGGCCGATATGAACATTCATAGTCGAGGCGACCGAGAGAAACAACAAATCTTTGACTATGTAACTCAAAATTTCAATTTACGTTAAATCGTTTACCTAGTCATTCACGACCAATTAGTCAAACAACATTCGATGTAGTGATAACGTCTCTTGATCTAGTCAGTGACTGCTCTATACAAATTCTTGACACTATAGGCAGCGATCATGCATCTACAGTCTAAACCCGAATACCGTACTGTCAAACGATATGAACGAGCAAACTGGAGCACATATAGGCAGAATATTGACAGAGATATTAAGGATATTGCTGCACCGAGTAGCGAACACGAATTATATAATACTCTCACTCATCTTACTGGCACCTAAACAACAAACGCACGTGTAAGTATTCCTGAAGATAAAATATGTGCGTACAAACCAAAATTGCCGTCTCAATATCTTGCACTTGTAAAGCGCTCAGGTCAACACATTAGAGAATATCCCCGAACTGGTAATGTGGAAGAGCTTCTTTACCACAGGCAATGGCAAAGAGCAGTTAGGAACTACCTTATTGCATACAAACGGAAGCACTGGATTAGTACTTGCAACAAACTGCGAGACGAAGTACATCCAGCCCGATACTGAAAGAAATTTCACCAACTAACGGGTAAAAGTACAGTAAATGAGTATCCGCTTCAACTTAATGGTGTGCCACTTCACACTGATATCGATAAGGCAAATGCTTTCGCTTACCAATTACAGACAGTTTTTACTCCATCAGAATCGCCTTGCCGTGATGAGCGGATTGATCTCTGCACCATCTGTTCTCTGCAACCTTCTACATCACACTACATTGATCACAATCATCCTGTTACAAGGCCTAGTACACCGACTGAATTTCATTCAGCTCTTAGCAGAAAACGAAACACAGTACTACGCATGGACGGCATTTCTTTGAAATCGCCTTTCAAAAGCCTAATAATTGTTATTTTAATCAAATGTTACTTTCCCAATATCATTATCCTTGTTTTTGAACTCTTGTGCACCCCCCCCCCCAAATAAGAACAGCTATTATAACTTGTCATTTGTTTTGCTCCTATCCTTCTGTTTGTAAACAAACATCGGCCACTACTATACCGACAGCCTTTCCGAAAACTAGCGTCATGGCAGCCATCTTGGAAATTTTCATGTTTACATTTTCCCACGACTTAGACACTGTGTTCCTTTGTCAAATTTTCGCTACAATTCCTATTGCTTTATATTATAACATCTATACTTTCACTTTTTGCCCCTTCTGATACACACCTTTCTTAATTTTCATCCTAGATACACATATACAGAGTCACATGTTTCCGATAACTTCAATCATTATTCTTTTTCCCTTTATTTTTTTTAATTTATCTCCCCACAACCCCTTTCCGTACCTCAATGCAGCATAACACCACTAAGAAGAAGAGGATCTATGGACATCAAGAGATCTCAGGGCTCAAATTTGAACCTCACAATTTGCCCACCAACCGACGCAAGGAATGATACGTTGCTGAACTTTTTTTTCCTTCATTGTTTATACACATTTTTTGATGCACGTAAAACTCACCTTATCACACGTCAGAATAAGTTTCTTGCTTCACGGACATAAATATTGTAACTATAAATATATACTCATACATTCTCAAGCAGTTCACAGTTGATGTATTTCGTCACGCCCAGCGACATCCATGCAGCCTAGCCGATAACATATGCCATCTGGTGACAGCTATTTCAACTTCACTACGTCCTTTGCATATGGTCATCGACCAAGCTGGCCTAGATTATCTTGCAGCTGAGACTCTGCTGATTCAGCATTCTACAGTTTCAAGTTCAATGTTATAAACAAGACCATGTGCTTCAGTATCTTAACGATTACGTCAACTATTTATACGGGAGAAAAGACAGGAACTATCCAAGACATTGAAAGATGATGCTTTCAAATTGACAAATTAACTTTCTTGTGTGTTTATTCTTCGTCTATTGGTGAAATATTGATTGATTGATTGGCTTAGTGCTACATTTTATTATCTGTTAACGCTAGTGATTTAAGTGTTTTTCAGTGATGTGTGATTAATTATTATTTTTATATATATAACATACATAAAGTTCATATAATACAAAGTATATATACAGTGCGTTCAATAAGTAATTGGACCTGAAACGACAGCGTTCCTTTTTTCGTCGTTCAGTAAGATTTAGTGGCGGGAATGTAGAGATATTGGATTTCCCTCATATTATTAATACTAAGTATATAAACAAATCAAGATTTAAAAACGATTTTATTTTTTATTTTATTTATTTATTTATTTTTTTACTTTTTTTCTCTTTATTTTCTGTGGATGATGAGAGACAGACACAACTTGGAATAATAAGACAGTCAGCAAACATTTCAAAATTCTCTTTAGTAGACGATTCCTCATTCTTCATTCTTGGTAAATTTATGTAACTTATGTAATCTGATGTAACCAAAGCGTTCTGTAACTGTTGACAAATTATTAAATAAGTCGAGAATTCCATTTACCTTGCACTTTCCTGAATCCTTACACATGCATACTTTGGATGTTTTTCCGTAATTTCGACGGCCATCTTCCTACTTTGGTTGATATAAAAACGTCCCAGGACCCGGAAGATGAGAGTAGCACTCGAGAAGCGGAGAGGTACACGAGGAGCGGTAAAGTTCACGAGGAGCGAGTGTGAACAACGGCAGGAGAGACCTATACCAAATTCCACGCCAATTCGACGCAGAAGCCGAGACATGGAGACCACCAGTCGATGATCAAGAACTGAGGTACGGAATACACATCCAAGGTCCTAAACGCATAAACAACCTTCCTTTTCTTTCTTCCTAAACATGCTCTCGACTCTCTCTCTTTTAAAAAAATATTTGTTCTTATTTATTTCTACTCACATGCCCTACAAACTAAACACGCTCGTCGTCTTCTCAGATACCTCTCAATTCTACCAGTGAGCTATATTTCCCAAATTAACGATTAGTTTCTTTTCTTTCTTCAAAACGACGACGAAAGCATTCCTACCGAATGCACAAGCGTAAGAATAGGATGATAAAAGAATCACCGATCTCTTTTATCACTTTATTAATTTGTGTTTACAATTTCAAGCTCTCAACTGGTTATTACACGTTACAGTGGAAGGTTTCCAAAGTATGTATGTTCCATAAACCAAATAAGCTCATTCATGATGTCAGTTCATTTCGGCCGATTCAGTTGATCTCTGTATTTAGTAAACTATTCGAAAAGATTCTAGTAAATCGACTTCATGCACATCTTAAAGCATATGATCTATTACCAATACATCAAGCTGGTTTTCGGCCTAAATTCTCTATCAGTGATCAACTACTTCGTTTAACTACAGTCATCACAAATCAGTAAAATAAGGGCCTTCCATCCTGTCTAGTCCTCATGGACTTAGAAAAAGCATTCGATAAAGCGTGGCATTATGGCTTACTACGTAAACTACAGACACTCCGCCTGCCCAGTTGTTACCTTCGACTCATATACTCCTTTATAAGTAACCGTATCACATATGTTTCAATAGGAGATGTACTATCAAGGCCCATTTTCCCACATACAGGTGTACCACAGGGTTCCGCTCTTAGTCTATTATTGTATATATTATACGCTTCCGACATGCCGAGCCCACCACCTAATTTGTACATCTTCCAATACGCAGACGATACTGCCTTTTTATCGCTTAGGAAAACAATCCTTCAGGTCAGCAGAAACCTACAAATAACCTTAAACAACTTTCTTACTTGGTGCAGTAAATGAAAATTAACTGTTAACATTGCGAGAACACAAGCCGTTGTTTTCCTCCCTTCAAAACGACGCAGTAAAGTACACAGAAATCCTGGAAATCTTCGTGTGTCAGTAGATGATCATTTCCTTAGACCAGCAGTTTCTGCAACATACTTAGGAGTGGTCTTTGATTCGAAACTCTCGTGGAAACCTCATTTCCAAAAACTGGCGTTGCAAGCAAAGCGCACGTTAAATCTCCTCCGTTTTCTCCCTGACACAACTTGGGTGCTAAATGCAAAGTTCCTACTCAATACCTATAAAGCAGTCTTACGGCCTATATTAACATTTGGTCACATTGTCTGGTGATATGCCTCACCTACGCTATACGAAAAGCTTGCAATTCTGGAACTCCATGTTATTTACTTTGTATATCGTATTAAATTATCATATCCAAATTACCTCACGTATGAACACATTGATTTTCCCAACATCATTGACCATCTCTCTACTAGGGCACGATATATATACGCTCTCGCATCGCTACTTCTCATTCCTTATATCTCGATACATTGCAAGTTGATGCCCTTACCGACGTACCGTACAGATTTCTACACTCGCCACTCAACATCCTAACAACGATATATATTCAAACATTGAATCTGGACGCAGAAGAAAGAGATACCTTTTCCATTTACATGATTCACGAACATTTACCTCACATTCTACCATCTTAGCACTTTTTTTTCATTCATAACTAACATTGGGCTTCCATCCTGTCTACATCAGTCTCGAGTCGCCCGAGACAGAAGATATAACGCTCATGTGTTTAAACTAACTTACCCATTGTGATTGTGGCATGAATGCACTTCATTTCATCTATTCATATCCACATCATATTTATTTACAATTTAAAATATGTATTATTTTTCATATCCAGCACCTTTGTACCTTGAATGTATTTCCTGCACTTATGTTTTCTCATTATTATTATTATTATTATTATTATTATTATTATTATTATTATTATTATTATTATTATTATTATTATTTAAATATATGTATATTTTTTCTCATCAAGATTAATGTATTTTGTGTTCAATATTAATCTACTCATAGTCGCACTTAGACCAACTACAATCCATTAAATTCAATTAACTTGTCTTAACATCTGTGCCAAAGAGAGGGCGTAACCCTCTAATGGCTGGGAGTGAAACATCTCTTCCTCAAAATGGATGCTATAAAATGGTGAATAAAGTTACCTATTTTATACCTTTACTCCCTGACATAAAAAAAAAGCTTTTATTGCTATTGTAGGATTTTAATAGATAGACTAGTTGAACCTGCGCTCTCTACACAGCGCATCATTCGCATATGAGCATGAATCTCCTTGCTATTCCTCACAACATCTGTACATGTCCTTTTATAGACAAAAGTTAAAGACGTTGTGATAAAAATCGTAAAGGAAACTATAAAAGGCAGATTTTTCGATTACTTTTTCAATATCTCGGACCGTTTGCAAGATTTGAGTCTACTTCCAGTTGAAGTTTCTAATTCATGTATTCTTTCTTCTTGCATGTAGTATGTAATAAGCAAATACATTATATACAGAATTAATTATGTCAGTTATATATGGTGTTCATTGAGCAAAACACTCCAAAAATAAAGATTCATCTTAGACTGAAGAAATGGTTATCGTTCCTTTTTCATTATTATTTGTCCATGAAACGAAGGCCTGAGATATATATACAACCCCAATATACAAATATGTGGTGTTGGAATGTATAATGCATAGGATATGATGCTTTAGTTTTTTTTTTTTTTTAATTTAAACACTTCCAGTGTACCCGTAAAAATGTAATAAAGAAATAATTGTGTTGTTTTTTAAAATATTCCATTAGAACTGGACAATGTACGTAAAATTTGCAATCGATCAGTGAAAACGTCATTTTTCTAGAGCCTCTAGTTTCCGTGATCTCCATAAACATATAGTCTAAAAGAACTCCAAAGATGGCAGCACAGTTCATTTGCGTTGATTCTGGCTAGGGCTTATTAAAATACAAAAGCTTTGAATAATAATTTTAAAACATAAACTTTATGAAAAAGATGTATTTAAATAATTTATTTAAAGTACATACACTTAAAATGTTGTATCTTCTAAGCGTGAAATCACACATAACGGTGTATGAAAGAGTTGAAAGCCAAAGTTATAGGTTAGAACTCAACATCATCATACTGGAACTGGCCAGCTGGAATCTCTAACCAGGTAAAAAAAATAGGGTATCCGTAGCTGGCGGAGAAAAATAAGCAAGTCCTTTAGTATTTCCATTCCCTTTGGTTAAATCGCGAACATCTATATACGGTTGGATTACTTGCCTCTTTGAGGTCAAGGAAACAACCGTCGAGTTGATTTGAAGCCTCCACGGAGGCTAACACGCCTAACTGATATTACCTATAGACTACTTTGCTATTCTTCTTGGTTTTACGGTTTATTTGGTATCATCTCATACTTGGGCTTAGCCCACCAGGCAGTTTTCACTATGGCGGACAATAGCATCGATCATGGCAAACGCACAATCAGCAAACACGCTTTACCGAGTATCATCCCTGGTCCTCCAGGTTGCTCCACCAAGGTGGAAAAACGCAAGGTACAGTCACAAACCACTTCTGGTCGTATCAGAAGCTCATCTCAAAGCTCTATTACGTCTGTGGCTTTCCGCTCTTCGATAAAGCAAAGTTATTCTAACCGCTTGCAATTCTCACCACCTGCAAAGAAAGCACACACTACACCAGATAGAGTGGACAACCCTACGGACATGGAAACAGATTCTACTCCGGCTCCAGCTTTATCTCAATCAATTTACTCGTTTCTGTTGACCAATTTCGATTCACGCTTCTCGACTGAGAAACAAGTTGCTCTACAGCTACGCAAGTACCTTCCTCGTGCCTCACTCAAAGAAATAGTCAAGACTAGGAACGGGTTTATTTTCAAAACAGAAGATGCAAACTTGCTCAGTACTATAAGGAATAAAGTACCTATAGATACCTTCGGCAAAGATGCTAAACTCACCAATCTCAATACATCTCAACGCAAGCAAATACCACCACCTCGACGTCCTCCTCTCCTTTCCGTGGTGATTCGCGGTGTTGATCCTTCTTATAGCGATGAAGAGATTCAGGAGGAACTTACATGCGAAGGACACACACTCCAGAAGGTTATACGAATTAGAAATGCTGCAGGCCCCACGTATATTGTTCGAGTACTAACACCTTCTCAAACCACCATTGATTCTCTTCTGACTAATGGGGCATACATTTATAACAGAAGACACAGAGTTGAACCTTCACGGTCACCAGCACCCCTACCACTTCGATGCGAAAAATGCCAGACATATAATCAACACTCTACCGCAACATGCCCAAATACCACTATCTGCGGCTACTGTTCTGGTGATCACTCAACTCGTTCATGTCCCAATCTACAACAACCACCGAATTGTCACACTTGCCATGAACAACACCCGACATATAGTTACAAGTGCAAGGGCAAACCCGCCCCTACCGAAGCTCACCCTGAGTACGTGGCACCACTACGTATATATAACTATTCTACAGACGTCCCACAATCACTGGACTCTCCTATAACAGTGCGCAATATGCTTGCCTTTCTAACGCTTACTCTTCAAAATATTCAACCATTTCATCGTTCGCATGTCTTAAAGCAAATCACCCATGCAGCAAAAGAAATATTCCATGTTACATTTCATGCTACTTATTCTGGTCAAAATGTCTATTTTCATACAGCACCTTTGGAAACTACTGTCTAACCTACTGATCATGGACATAGTCTTTATATTTCTCAATATTAGATCCATTCGCCAGAATAAAGCTTTATTCGAAGCGCTGTTACTGGAAGAAAGAGCGGCAGTGTTTATCCTTAACGAAACCTTTCTCACTCCCTCCCTCACTTGTCATTTTTCTGGATATACACTAATTAGACAGGATAGCACCCTTCCTAGGAGGCGCGCAAATGGAGGAACAGCCGTCGGATTTTCTCCACGTATTCCATCACGTCGACACTTTTGTAGGCTGCCAGATTTTCCTGAATATCTCATCATTACTTTATACTTCCGTAATATAGCCATAACCGTTGCTACACTTTATATCAGACCTGGAAAGCCTCTACCTACTGCATTCGTGCAACACATTTCCGATAATTATAAGAGATTCATAATTATGGCCGACTTCAACATGCACAGCAGATCAGAAAGAGACAGGTATACATTTCAAACCTTTGTCACAACTCACACGACTGGTATCATTCATGATCTTCCAAAACCCACTAGGCCTGTATCACAAAGCACACCAGATATTGTCATTACTTCTGCTAATCTCGTTTCACAAATCCATATTGATGTTCTCGATCCATTAGGAAGTGACCATGTTCCAATCAAATTACAACTCAGTACTTGTCATACGTCTCAATCTACAGAATTTCAAAGAACTAGCCTCCGTTTTGACAAAGCCAACTGGGAACAATACAGAACATATCTCTCGGCAGCAGTAGAGCCTTTGCAACCTCCTACATCAGAGGACGAACTGTATCATGACATCCATACCATCACAACTTCAATCCAAGAAGCTAGTTCACTTTACATACCAGTAACTACATCAACGCCTTACCGACCAACATTGCCACCAGAATATCTCACATTTATCACTCGCTCTCGACAGTTTTATCGTGACTATCAACGTACAAAAAATCCAGAATCACTCCGTCATCACCGGCAACTTCAGAGGATGGTCAAGAATTACATTCGTGCTTACAAGCTACGGTGTTGGGTTAAAACCTGTAATTCCCTCTCTGACGTCACTCATCCTAGCAAGTACTGAAAACGTTTTAATGCTCTGTGCGGTAAACATACTAAAACACCATATCCATTATTAAATGGTGACTTACCTATACAGACAGACTCCGACAAAGCTGACGCTTTTGCTGATTTTCTCCAAGACATCTTCACACCACTCAGTTCCACATATTTATATAGACATCCTGCTGACACAGTCAATCCATCTTCTCCTTCATTAAAACCTCATGCCCTTCATACTCTTCCGCAAAATGAACCTCTAACAGAGCCAATCACAGTTCAAGATATCAGTACAGTTGTTCGCAACAAAAGAAATAGTGCACCTGGCTTTGATACAATAACCTATCGCGATATAAAAGAAAGCCCGCTTATATTGCTTAATTTGTTAGCCACGATTTTTACTTTTATTCTGCGAACTGGCTATTTTCCTGTCACCTGGAAAACTTCTAAGACGTTAATGTTTCCAAAACCAAAGAAACCTCCTGCCAACTTATCATCCTACCGCCCAATTCAATTAACGTCTACTTTTAGTAAAATCCTAGAACGTATTCTAGTAAGACGACTACATGCATACATAGAAAGACGCCAGATACTTCCCATACACCAAGCAGGATTTCGCCCAGGTTATTCGATCAACGATCAACTACTTCGTTTAACCACCATGGTTACACAACACTATAACTCGGTCAAACCATCATGTCTTGTATTATTTGACCTCGAGAAAGCATTTGACAGGGTATGGCACATCGCACTTATATACAAATTAACTCATCTTCGATTTCCTGTTCCATATATAAGACTGATATACAACTTTTAATCGGACGTCTGTCATATGTGTCAATAAATAACTGCCTCTCACATCCTATTTTCCTTCACTGTGGAGTACCTCAAGAATCGGCTCTGTCACCACTCCTCTATCTTCTCTATGTTGCCGATATGCCTCCACTTCCTGATAAAATTCACCTCTTTCAATATGCCGACGACACTGCCTTTCTTGCCCTAGGATCTACTATCCAATCCATCAACACTGCTCTACAGTTAGCAATTAACAATTTTCTTCGCTGGTGCGGCAAATGGCAGCTAACGATCAACGCCACAAAAACGCAGGCAATTGTCTTCATTCCACCGAAGCGAACATCAAAAGTCAGAAGAAATCCTAAGCACCTTTCACTACAAGTAGACCAAACTCCCATCCAGGCACGTTCAACTGTAACTTACTTGGGGCTCACATTCGATAAACATCTCACTTGGAAACAACACCTTCAAACAGTCACAACTAAAGCCTACAATAGACTTAACTTATTAAAAAGGCTCACCGGAACGTCCTGGGGACTAAAACCAAACACAATTCTGAACACATACAAGGCCTTTTTACGGCCTGTGCTCACTTACGGACACGTTGCATGGATTGCGGCCACCCGAAAAATTTACGAAAAGTTACTAGTGTTAGAACGACATGCTTTCCGCATTGCATATCGAGTCAAACTGCCTAGTCCCACAGCAGATTTGTACGACCGGATTCAGTTTCCTACACTTCAGTTTCATCTTGAAACTTTACGTCTGACATACATATGCTCTCGTTATAAAACCCAACACCCTTTACTTCTGAATACTATGCACCACTTAGCTCTCCATCCTTCTCCATCTCGATATTACTCCCTACCGCCACGTTACTCTATACTCTCTACTGCTACACTCTACCCCCTGACGCATTAGACCAGGAGCTCCTCACAGACTATCAAGTTCATGATCATCTTCCACTCATATTTCCATCATTTGCACGCTGAATCCATCTGCTACCAACAGGGCTCCCATTATCTACGTCGAAACCTCGATAAGCCCATAGGCGAGAAAATAACTTCGTCTGTCTGACCAACACTTATAGTGTTGCGATGTGAAGACACACCTCGCCTCATTCTTCATGCTCATCATTCACACTCTGTATAAATATGATATGCTTTACCACTAGGTACCCATTCCTACTATCATATTTCTGCTGTTCCAGTTCTGTACAATAATAAATTAACTGCAATTCCTCGTTAATTTCCTACCAATGCTAAGGATCGGAAAGATCCTTAAGACCCTAAAAAATTATTATAATAAAGAACTTCTAGGAGACCGTCACAAAATCCCTCAAAGCGTCCATTTACGTAATACTCTTCCCTAAGAGAGGGCGTAACCCTCTAAAAGGGTGCTAGTCATTATGACTAGCTATGAACGAACGAACGAACGAAAATCATCATACTGAATCAAGGAGCCTAACCTCTCTTGTGCTAGTTAGTGTGCCAGCGAGGAACAAGTGTTGCAATACGCATTTGGGAGCAAAGCACACATACAACGCTTAGAGGGTTGACGGAAGTTTTCACTTTCGAAGGGCAAACTTGCTTTTTGATCTTCATCTCATCATCTTGTTCATCTTTTTCATCCTCGTTTGGGCTTCGGCCCTGGGCAGCTTCATTAAGATGGCGGACTCTAGCAACACTGACGGACAATCGAATCTCGGCAAACATTTCGGCTTACCCGCTATAGTTTCTACCAACCTAGGCACGCGCTCTGCACAAACGGCACCCACTGCACCTTCCAACCGCACTCGGCACTTTTCTTGGGGAAGTCAACCAATATCGTCTGTATGTAGAGATAGACATCCTTCAAGTGATTCTAAACAGTCAGCGAAACGCATACGGTCACGGTCCCCAACGGTATCAATGGATGTAGAACTCAATCCGCAACATACTAATATTGCTACTGGGGTTCAAGGTACATCCTCAATTAGTCAAATGTCGATCCTCTTTACCATTTCATTCTCACTGATTACGATACGAAGTACACCAATCCCAAAATGATTTTTCTTCAAATCATGAAATATGTTCCACGTGTACGGGATACTCTGGTTCAGATTGTTCCAACTAAGAACGGTTACATCCTAAAATCTAAAGATCCAAATTTTGGAGTTACTATTCGCAACAAAGCCTCCCACGAAATCTTTGGTAAGAGCGCTAAACTAACAAAATTAACCGATAAGCGGCAGAAACAACCTCCACCACCTCGAAAACCACCGTTGCTATCGGTCGTTATTAGAGGTGTCTCCCCAGAGCTCACCGATGCAGAAATCCAAGAGGAACTGAAACAAGAAGGAATTTCAGTGGATAAATGCATTCGAATTAGAAATAATAATGGTCCGACGTACATGGTTCGTGTACTTTCTAAACAACAAGATACTATTGATTACATGTTACGTTTTGGTGCACCTATTTACAAGAAAATGCATCGTGTAGAACCATCTAAAACACAAGGACCATTACCTATCCGCTGCGAAAAATGTCAGCTATACAATGACCATACTACAGCAGCCTGTTCCAATCCATCTAAGTGCGGATATTGTTCGGGGCTACATGACACCAAAGCATGTCCCAACTTACGAGGACCCCCTAAATGTAACACCTGTGGCAGTGGGGATCATCCTACGTATAGCTATCGTTGCAAAGCGAAACCAGTACCAAAACCAGAACACCCGGAGCTAACAGTTCCCCTAAAAACGACCGACACGACAACTCAACTCAACCAATCCATCTTACCACCGTTAACAGTCGAAGATCTTCTCCGCTACATTAGTTTGGTGCTCCAAAATATATTTCGATTTCAGCGAGCCAATATCCTTCACCACATTATCTCAGCCGCAAAATCCATTTTTCACATCAATCTACATGCAACATATTCTAACAATTATGTTCATTTTCACATTGGATCTCTGGAAACTGCTGTTTATCATGGGTATTACTTTCTTATTTGTTAACATACGGTCCTTTTCGCAGCATAAACTATTATTAGAAACACTGTTATTGGAGGAACGTATCAATGTCTTTGCACTTAACGAAACCGCTTTAAAACCGAACGTGGCAGCCCGCATTCCCGGCTATCAACTACAACGTCATGACTATCATGATCACCTGGCTCGTGCGCAGGGAGGAGTAACAATAGGCTTTTCTCCAAAATATCCAGTTAGGTCATATAATCCGCCAGCTTTTAGTACTTTCCCGGAATATCTCCTTTACTCCATATACTTTCCTTCTATAATCATCAATTTTAGTACGATTTATATTCGACCACGTCAACCTATCCCGCTAGAATATTTCCAATACATCGCCCATAACTACCGAAATATTATCATCATGGCAGACATTAATATACATAGTCGCAATGATCATGAAAAAACAGACTTTCAACAGTATTTAACTAATAATCTCCATCTTCATCTTCATGTCCTTCCTTCGCACACTAGACCTATCAGTCAGACCACGCCTGACGTTGTCATTACTTCTCTGAATCTTCTTTCAGACTGTCAACTAGAAGTTTTGGACTCGATTGGGAGCGATCACCATCCAGTAAAGCTCACACTAACTCGAGGACAACGTCCACGCCAAGAAATCGCCCCTCGTCATGTTCCGAGATATGATAAGGCTAACTGGTCTCTTTTTCGGCAGGATCTTGAACGCATTCTTCATTGTGAAACGCCTCCAACTAATGAAACTGAGTTGCTTTCATGTGTTTCCACTATCACTAAAGCTATACAAATTAGTGCTCAGGATCATATTCCGACAGAACAAGTGCATCCGCACAGGCCGAAATTACCGCCAACCTACATTCCACTTATACAGCAAGCTCGAAAACATCTTCGAGAATATTATAGAACCGGTAATGATGCATATTTACGCCTACATCATCAATGGCAAAGAGCGGTTCGTAACTATCTTGTTGCTTATAAACGTAGAAACTGGATAAGAACTTGTAACAACCTATCCGAGGAAGCTCATCCTTCTCGCTATTGGAAGCGGTTTCATCAGCTTGTTGGCAAAAGCACTACAATAACCTATCCTCTCATAGCTGACGGTACTCCTCTCTATTCTGACGCAGAAAAACCAAATGCACTTGCTGCACAGTTGCAGGACGTTTTTACACCATCAGCTGCTTCCAAACGTTGTGAACGGACAGATATATCTTGTCTTCCTGCCTTACAACCTTCCACGGAGCATGTCATTGACCCAAATCATCCTCTTACTTCACCCATCACAGTCAATGAACTCCATACGGCACTAACACGGAAAAGAAATACACCACCTGGGATCGATTCGATATCTTACAGACATATCAAAGAAGCTCCGCCATCACTCCTGCTACTCCTAGTAACAATATACAATTTCATCCTTAAATCTGGTTTCTACCCTTCAGATTGGAAAGTCTCCAAAGTTTGCATGTTTTACAAACCTAATAAACCTATACATTCAGTAACGTCTTACAGACCCATTCAGCTCAACTCAGTATTCAGTAAGTTACTGGAAAAAATTCTCGTTTGCCGACTCCATAAGTACTTTGACACAACTTATCTGTTACCTATCCATCAGGCGGGCTTTCGTCCTGGGTATTCCATAAATGACCAGCTACTTTGTCTCTGCACAATAATTACTAACCAATATAACAAAGCTTTACCATCATGTCTTATTCTCATGGACCTAGAGAAGGTGTTCGATAAGGTTTGGCATTATGGCCTCATTAAAAAACTGCAGTCGTTCAAAGTTCTCGTGTGCTATCTCAGGTTAATATATTCTTTCATTTCAAATCGTATAGCTTATGTTACAGTTGGTACAGCACTCTCCTGGCCCATTTTTCCTCTAACTGGTGTACCACAAGAATCAGCTCTCAGTCCTTTATTATATATCCTTTATGTGTCCGATATTCCTTCTGTACCCCACAACGTATTAATTTTTCAATATACTGATGACACAGCTTTTCTTGCACTCGGCAAAACTGTACATCAGCTTAACATTGCTTTACAAGCAACACTCGATAATTTCGTCAAGTGGTGTAAGAAATGGCACTTAATGATAAACTCTGAGAAAACACAAGCTCTAGTATTTTTACCGCATAAATGTCGTTCCAAAGTCCATAGAAACTCAACTCTCTTACGCATAACTGTTGATGGTTACCCTGTACGCCCTTCCACCACTGCTACCTATCTAGGCGTGGTTTTCGATTCAAACCTCAGCTGGAATGCTCACTTGAAAAAACTAACGGACAAGGCCAATCTTAGATTAAATCTTTTGCGACGCCTCACAGGAACAACTTGGGGACTTAAAGCCGATATTTTGCTTCACACTTACAAAGCATTCCTCCGTCCGATCCTTACTTTTCAGCATACCGCTTGGTGCAATGCTTCTGTTTCCTTTTATGAAAAGCTCAGCATACTGGAACGACATGCTATTCGACTGGCGTATCGAATTAAACTTCCATATCCGACGTAGCTCACGTATGAATATATAGACTTTCCTAAGATCACCGAACATCTCGCACAACTTCGCCTTAGGTACATAACCTCTCGCATCCAAACAGGCCATCCGCTATTCTTGGATATACTTCACACCGACTCACTTACCGGCGCAGCATATCGATACAAACACTCACCTTTAAATATCTTCATATCTATGTATGTGAAACACGAACATCTTCCTGCGGCTGAAAGGGAAATGTATGAAGTATATGTCATTGATCATCATCTTCCTCATCTCTTTCCATCTTAGCACAGAGATCCTCATCACTAACAAGGGCTTCCCAATGTGCTCATTAGTCCCGAGCCGCCCCGGGACACAAGATTTAACCCTGCATCTGTCTTGCTAATATAAATCTGTTTGTGACGTGTAAGCACCTCACCTCATTTTTCATAATCATCATTATTCTTTATTCTATTATATTTATTTTGTATTGTGATTTCTATTCGTATCTAAGCACCTCAATAATATATCTGCACTTTTCTGTTATATATTATTTCAGAAACAATTTATGAATTTATTATGCATTTAATAATATTTGTGTTTATGATTACTGCACTTTACTCATATATAATTACCTTGAACTCAATAGTGATACTCTAAACTCCATGCCAAAGAGAGGGCGTAACCCTCTAATGGCTGGGAGTGAGAACTTATTTTCTACATGATGAAACTTAATTGATGAATAAAGATTTCACTATGTTACCCTATTCCCGTATCCCCCCCCCAAAAAAAAAATTCTCAACATCATCGAACTAGCCACCTGGAATCTCTAACCAGGTAAAAAAAATAGGGTATCCGTAGCTGGCGGAGAAAAATAACCAAGTCACTTAGGTATTCCATCCCCATTGGTTTATTTTAGTCGCGAACATCTTATACGGTTGGATTACTTGGTTCTTTGAGATCAAGGAAACAACCGTCGAATTGATTTTAAGCCTCCACGGAGGCTACCACCAACTTTATCTTACACTGTTGACGACCTTGCTATTTCTTTTGGTTTCACGATTTGTTTTGTTACTCTCCTCTTCGGAGGAAGAGACAAGCGAAATTAGTTGACGACTTAGGCATCTCTACTGGTTATCGATTACTTTTTGTGCTTCCTCTTCGGAGGAAGCAGATTAGTAACCTACAAACTTAGAGCATTGCTCTAAGAACAACCCATTTAAGAGGTACACCGCTACCCCCGTTTCTGCTAAGCTGGCGCCATCTCCTACTTTAAGTATAAAGATGGTCTCTCAGAAGACACCAGTCAAATCTGAGAAAAATTCCCAATCATCCAAAATTCCTAATAACAGGGGCAAAATAATACGATCAACATATAAACCAGAAGACTTCCTTGTGCCTTTAGGTAAAAACAAGCAAACGACCGCTCCAGCGAAGACAAAATTGAAAACACCTGCAGTTAAACAGACAAGTATTTCGCAGCCATCAACGTCGAAAAACACTAAAGATATGGATTTCACAGTAGTGGGAACACTTAAGTGGCGTAGGTCTTCTTTGGAAAATCTCAACAAGGCTGAAAAACAATTTAACAGCACCCAAGAATATCCACCTCTTCCCACTAGCAATAAGTTCGCTGTTTTGTCACCCGAACAAACAGACAATACTAGTGCCACTAACAACCCTGCGCCAAATAACAAGCCCTTCAGTTTCAAGCCGCCTCCGATTTTCATATATGGGATTACCAACACATATACCTTTATAAAGACCCTGTCACGTGCATTGAAGGAGCCTCCCTTAGCACAGCCCAACAAAGAGCGAATACGACTTCAAGCGGCTAACAAAGATGATTATAACTATCAAGACTTATTGTGAAAAACGAAGACTCAATATGCCACAGGAGTAGCAAAAAATGAAAGGCCCATAAAGGTAGTTGTCCGTAAACTGCCTATTGACACCGAATTAGATGACCTGAAGGAAGAACTTATACGATTAGGCTTCAAACCAATAAGTGTCCACCAAATGTCTCGCAAAAGCAAGACTGATGATAAGAAAATACTGATGCCACTGTTCTTGGTAGCTTTGGAGAGAACTGCAGCTGTTAAAGAGATATATGCAATTAATAACTTGCTACACTACAAGGTCCAGATCGAACCCTATAAGCCTCCTTCAGTGCTGCAATGTTACAGGTGCCAACGCTTGGGGCATTCTCAAGATACCTGCCAAGCTCACCCGAGGTGTCTTAAATGTGGACAACTGCATTTCACAGTCTTGCAGTAAAACAGACACATCAACACGCGCCACTTGTGCAAATTGTCAGGGGGATCACCCGGCAAATTACCGTGCTTGCCCGGTATTTAAGTCTTACTCTGAAGCACTAAAATTACCGGCACAGCAGCAGAAGAAACACCCAGAAGCACCCAAGAAAAATTTACAAGAACCAAGGACAGAGAAAACCTCCATTCCCACTTCTGTTAATAACCAGCCAATGGCTACAGATAATGATCCTGAAGCTCCCATTGCTTCCAACATCTAGTCAACTTCTGCCCTCAATCAAGGGAACTCTAAAGAAGATCTGGACTTAGAGTCCGTTCTTTCCTTCCTCAAGGAATTACCTTTCCGTAAAATAATACTCATATCAAACGTGGGATTACGCGATTCCGACAAGCAGTCGATTCAGCTTCTAAGGCTGCAGTTGTAATAGAAACTATAGCGGAAATGGTTGACGATGGCTGCTTCTAAATCCAAGGTTCTCCATCACTCCCTTATTCTTGCTACGTGGAATGCAGATGGTCTCGAAGGGCAGAAACACCTGCTTATTAGATTTCTCATCCAACATAAAGTTGATATTATGTTTATACAAGAAACGCATTTTACTGCTCGAATAACTAGTTGGCCCTTACCTAACTACATTGTGTACAGACAGGATAGAGTGGGTAGACAGAAAGGAGGATTGTTACTTATCATCAAAAAGTCATTCCCAGTCAGGTTGATTACAATACCACCCCTACTTACTTTGAAGGCCCTTGCTGTTGAGCTAATAACTCCAGGCGTTCCACTAATATTAGTCACTGGGTACAGGTCCCCGGCCACACAACTAGAGCCCACGGACTTCGATATCGTAGCTAGCTTAGGGCCAAAAGTCGTCTTGGCTGGAGATCTTAAAGCTAAGCATGGCGAATGACACTCAATTAAATCTAACAACGCAGGAGACGCCTTACACCAATATATCCTAACGTCCAATTTCATCATCAGTGCCCTACGAGACCCGACTCACCATCCAAAATTCGGTGTTCAACCCGATGTGCTTGATGTCGCTCTTTGCAAGGACGTATCCTTCACTGTACATCCTTATTTCATCTCGGATTTAGACTCTGATCATGACCCCGTCATTTTCCACGTTTCCCACCGCAGCCTCGAACATACCACCCCTCTCATCAAACAAATAGAAACTGATTGGGATGTATTTAAACGGTAACTAAACACTATGATCGATCTACGAGATAGACCCGCCACCATTGAGGATATAGAACAAGCAGTTTCCCACGTCACTTTAGCACTTCGTACTGCAGAGACAGCAAGTACCACCATCAAAATCTCTTCAACTCAAGCCGGTCAATGCGACAGTTTTCATCTACACCTGTATATTCATCTGAAACGCTGGGCTAGGCGTCGATGGCAGCACACACTACATCCAGCATATAAGATACTATGGAACAAACTGCGTGCAAAACTCAAGATGCTGACTGTGCGACAAAACCAACAATACTGGGAAGACACTTTTCGCAATGTTACAGTAAATGATCGCAAAATCTGGACGTATTCCAAAGCATTCCAACGTACTACAAACGCTTCAAAAGCTAGAGTCATACAAGGACCTCAAGGACTGACTCAAGACCCTCAGTCACAAGCGGATATTTTCGCCGACTCTTTGAAAGAACAGTTCCAGCCAAATAGAGCAATTCTCGATCCTTATTTCCAACAGCACATCCAAACCACATTATATACCATAAATAAACAAAACCCTCTAAATGATATTACTTTAGTAACACCTCGGGAAATAGAAAGACATATCAAACGTCTGCCGGCCAGGACAGCATCTGGGCCTGATGGGATTAGAACTGAGATACTGAAACACCCAACAAGGAAATTACTGGTCTTATTAACCTATTTATTTAATGCCATCCTTCAACTATGCTACTTCCCAAAGACCTGGAAGGAAGCTCGTATTATCACTGTACCCAAACCTGGAAAAAATCCACTGCTCCCAGAAAACTATAGGCCGATCAGTCTTTTGTCATACTTAAGTAAATTATTTGAGCGTGTGTTACTCTCGAGGCTGAGGCAGCATGTAATCAATGATCTCATACCATCCCATCAGTTTGGGTTTCGTGCACAACATAGCACTACTACGCAACTCGTACGCGTAGTAGATCACTTAACAGTGGCTTTCAACAGAAAACAACACACCTTTGGAGTATATCTGGATGTTTCAAAAGCATTTGATAAAGTCTGGTTAGCAGGGTTACTATATAAACTATACACCCAAGGTCTTCCTGATCGTCTTCTGCATTTACTTCGTTCTTACCTCATAGGCAGAAAATTTCATGTGTCTGTTGACGGTGTCAAATCCTCCTCTAGGACTATCAAAGCAGGTGTTCCACAGGGCGCTGTACTTTCACCGCTTTTATATACTCTATACACAGCAGATCTTCCGACACTACCACATTGCTTTCTCGCAACGTACGCCGATGATACTGCCTTTTCCACGACCAGTAGCACCCTTGCACAATGCTACATCTATATGCAACGTCAACTAACAAGTTTTCAGGAATGGGCAAGACGTTGGAGGATTAAAGTAAATACAGACAAAAGCTGTGCTGTCATCCACAGTCGCAGACGCATCCGCGTCCATCGACATCTTATCTATGAGAACGCACACATTCCTCACGCCACCCACGCCAAATACTTGGGAGTAACTTTAGACCGTGGGCTAACATTCGCCGCACATATCAGCGACATCAAGCAAAGAGCTTTACGAAAAATCTCAGCGTTATATCCCATCTTTCGCTGCAGTTCAATTTCTCATGAGGTCCGCGTTCACATACCTAAGATGATAGTCCTGTCCACCCTCTCATATGCATGTCCTGCTTGGCAACACGCTTCATACAGTCACCTTCGAACACTTGAAAGTGTGCAAACTAGAGCTGGTCGTATAATCACTGGTCACGACAGATATACATGAAACAGACAAATTCTGGAAGATTTAGAACTTCCTACTGTTAGAGAACTACTGCGACATCTTCACAGTAAGTTCTGGCGTACTTTACCCAGACACATTAATCCAGCAATAGCTAACATCGGCATCGAATTCGCTCTACGAAATGTCTATCGCACGCCACGCATTTAATATCTTCCCAGCGTTCGCACTGATATCATCATCAGCTACTCTGCGACAGTTGTCGATGTAGTCTACCACGCCTAACAAAACAATAGTACTACCCAACAAACCACCTGCACATGTTGCATATATTTTATACCATCTAACTCATGGAGTCAGGGGCTTCGGCCCGATACTCTACTCAAAACTTCAAAATTACCGTGACCGTGACCGTCAACATCACATACTGAATCAAGGAGTCTAACCTCTCCTGTGTTAGTTAATGTGCTAGCGAGGATCAAGTGTTGTAATACGCATTTGTGAGCACAGCACACATACGGCACTCAGAGGGTTGACGGAAGTTTTCACTTTCGGAGGGCACCTTGTCTTTTGAATCTCATTTCATCATCTCTTTCATTTTCATCTACATTTGGGCTACGGCCCTAGGTTGTATCATCACGATGGCAGACTCTGGCAATATCAATGGACAAACGAATCTTGGCAGACACTCGGGCTTACCAGCTATATCACCTATTCCCAGTACTTCATTATCACAACCTGCACATACCGGTCAATCCAGTCGCACTCGTAACAGACACTTTTCCTGGGGTCATGAACCAATTAGTGTAACGCGAGATAGGCATCCATCTAACGAATCTACGCAATCCGCGAAACGCATCAGGTCTCGATCACCAGTAGCATCAATGGACATCGAAGTCGATCAACGACAACATACAGGTGCATCGTCTGCTGTATCTCCTACTATTTCATCTCACGCCACTCTCTTTCATTACATTCTTACTGATTTTGATGCTAAATACACAAACCCTAAAATGATTTTTCTACAAATCGTAAAGTATGTTCCTCGGGTACGTGACACCCTAGTTCAAATCGTCAAAACCAAAAATGGCTATATCTTGAAGTCTAAAGATCCGAATTTTGGTATCACAGTCCGAAATAAAGCTTCTTACGAATTTTTTGGCAAGAACGCTAAGCTTACCAAACTCACCGATAAGCGACCGAAACAGCAGCCACCTCCTAGAAAGCCAACTTATCTGTCGGTTGTCATTAGGGGTGTCTCCCCCGATTTAACTGATGAAGAAATTTAAGAGGAATTAGCACAAGAGGGGATTTCAGTTGATAAGTGTATTCGTATTCGCAATAATAATGGACCAACATATATGGTACGAATTCTATCGCAACGGCAAGATTCTATTGACTATCTTCTGATATTTGGTGCACCCATATATAAGAAAATTCATCGCGTCGAACCATCTAGAACGCAGGGTCCACTACCAATTCGTTGCGAAAAGTGTCAGTTATATAATGACCACACTACGGCCAATTGTCGTAATCAACCTAAATGTGGTTACTGCTCTGGGCTTCATGACACTAAAACCTGCCCCAACTTAAAAGGACCACCAAAATGCAATACATGTGGCAGTGGGCTTCACCCTACATATAGTTATCGGTGTAAGGGTAAACCAGCACCCATACCTGAGCATCCGGAACTAACTGTCCCATTAAAAACAGCCGACAAAACCACACTACCTACACAATCAATATAACCTCCGCTAACTGTCGAAGACCTCATACGCTACGTTAGCCTGATGCTACAAAACATCTTTCCTTTCCAGCGAGCTCTTATTATTCAACACATCATTTCTGCTGCTAAATCAATTTTTAACATTCATTTTCATGCAACTTACTCTAATAATTATGTGCATTTTCACATTGGAACCCTGGAAACCGCTGTTTAAAACCATCTGCACAGTCTTCTTCATAATGGGGATTTCTATTATTTTTGTTAATATTCAATCTTTTTGTCAACATAAACTATTACTAGAAGCTTTATTACTAGAAGAACAAATTAATATTTTTGCTTTAAACGAAACCGCCTTAAAACCGAGTATGTTTGCTCGTATTCCTGGATATAAACTAAAGCGTTGCGACTTCCAAGAGGAAGCTCTACGGGCTCAAGAAAGAGTAGCATTAGGATATTTTCCTAAGTATCCAGTTCGAGCATATACTCCACATGCTTTGGCTAATCTCCCGGAGCACCTACTATTCAGCATATACTTTCCATCAATCATTATCAATTTTAGTACAATCTATGTCAGACCACGTCAACCTATGCCATTAGAATATTTCCGATACATAGCCAACAATTTTCGAAATATTATAATCATGGCGGACATTAATATCCATAGTCGAATTATTCGCGAAAATCAGACTTTCAGGAGCACTTAAGTAACGATCTTCAGCTCCATCTTCATGTTTTGCCTGCACACACCAGACCTATCAGTCAAACTACACCAGATGTCGTCATTACCTCTATGAATCTCCTTGACGATTGTCAACTTGCAGTACTAGATTCTATTGGCAGTGATCACCATCCAGTTAAATTAACATTCACTCGGGGACAACCCCCACGCCCAGTACATGCACCTCGTCTAGTTCCGAGGTATGATAAAGCAAATTGGCCTCATTTCCGGGAAGATCTAGAGCACTCTATTTCTAGTATAAAGTCTCCAACTACTGAACCTGAACTTGCTTCCTGTCTTTCTACTCTTACCACAGCAATTCAAACCCGTGCCCATCAGCACATTCCGACGCAGAAAGTACAGCCTCATAAACCGGCCCTACCACCATCATATCTTACGCTCATCCAGAAAGCCCGACAACATCTTCGGGAATATTATCGAACCGGGAATGAGGCATGTCTTCGGCAGCATCGCCAATGTCAACGAGCTGTTCATAGCTACCTTGTTGTATATAAACGCCGCAATTGGATCAAAACATGTAACACCTTATCCGAGGAAGCGCATCCATCTCGCTACTGGAAGCGATTTAATCAACTGACTGGCAAGAGCACCACAATAACCTATTTGTTAGTTGCAGATGGCATTCCTCTGTTCTCCGACGAAGAAAAAGCAAATGCCTTTGCTTCACAGCTCCAGACTGTTTTTACACCAACAGCGGCCTCTAAACGCTCTGAACGAAAAGATCTCTCTTGCATTCCCGCTTTACAACCTTCAACAAATCATGTCATTGATCCTGAGCATCCACTCACTGCACCCATTACTATAGATGAACTCCATACTGCATTAAAGAGGAAGAAGAACACAGCGCCTGGGATTGACAATATCGCTTATCGGCACATAAAAGAAGCTCCATACTCATTTCTGCTCATGCTGGCAACAATATATACTTTCATTCTTCAAACTGGTTTCTATCCCCCTGACTGGAAAGTATCAAAAGTTTGCATGTTTCATAAACCAAATAAGCCTGTACATTCTCTTTCTTCATACAGACCAATTCAACTCACCTCTGTATTCAGCAAGCTCTTGGAAAAAATTCTCGTCTGCTGACTTGAAACTACTAGTCTCCTACCTATTCATCAAGCAGGATTTCGGCCTAGATTCTCCATCCATGATCAACTCCTACGTCTCAGCACCTTAATTACAAATCAGTTTAACAAAGGCTTTCCTTCCTGCCTCATACTAATGGACTTGGAGAAGGCTTTCGATAAAGTTTGGCACTATGGTCTAATTAAAAAACTGCAGTCATTTAATCTTCCTATCTGCTATTTAAGGTTAATCTACTCTTTCATTACAAATCGGATTGCGTATGTCACAGTTGGTAATACACTCTCTTGGCCTATATTTCCACTTACTGGAGTTCCACAAGGACCTGCACTCAGCCCATTATTACATATTCTATACGCTTCTGACATTCCTTCAGTACCACGTAATGTTTTCACTTTCCAATATGCAGACGATACAGCTTTTCTTGCACTTGGCAGCACTGTCCAGAATATTAGCCGTGCTCTACAAACAACTCTCGATAACTTCATCAAGTGGTGCCAGAGATGGCATTTAACTATCAACAATGACAAAACGCAAGCACTGGTCTTCCTACCACCTAACAGACGTTCCAGAGTCTACCGAAATCCGACACTCCTGCGAGTGACTGTCGATGGGTATCTTGTACGCCCTACCAACACTGCTACGTACTTGGGTGTCGTCTTCGATTCAAAACTGACTTGGAATGCACACTTGCAAAAACTGAGAGCTAAGGCTACTATTAGATTAAATCTTTTACGTCGTCTTACAGGCACATCTTGGGGCCTCAATCCCGATGTCCTACTCCATACTTATAAGATGTTTCTCAGACCTATTCTCACTTTCGGACATACGGCCGGCAACTTCCTTCTACGAAAAACTTTGCATATTGTAGCGTCATGGTATTCGACTAGCTCATCGAATTAAACTTCCGTATCCTACGTGGCTCACGTATGAATATATCGACTTTCCGAAGATCACAGACCATATTGCACAACTTCGTAATCGGTACATTACATCTCGAATCGAAACGGGCCATCCACTATTCCTGGATATTCTTCGAACTGATGCTCTCACTGATGCCGCATTTCGTTACAAGCATACCCCATTGAATATACTCATTTCCTTATATGTCCGCCATACAAACCTCACAGTAGCAGAACGCGACACTTATGCCATTTATGTCATTCATGCTAATATTCCTCATGTTTTTCCATCTTAACACAGATCCTCACAACTAACAAGGGCTTCCCCCTGTGATCATTAGTCCCGAGTCGCCCCGGGACAGAAGATTTAACCTGCAAGTGTCTGACTAATTTCTATCTGTTTGTGATGTGACAGCACTTCATCTCATCTTTCATTTTCATTATCGTACATTTTCAAACTGCACTATCTCACATTATATTGGTATTCTTGCACATTTGCACCTATTTTCTCCTCGATTATATTTCGCTATTCACGTGATAACCTGTATTTATCATTTTCTTACCTTATTTAATTTCTTTATCCTTCATTGTATATTCACAGGTGGTGTTTTCATTGTACTAACTTCTTTTGTGTACCTTATCATAAAAATATAAATGAAAATAAATAAAGTGTTAAAAATATATTTAAAAATGATGCCATAACCCTTTTCAAAACTGATGCCCAAATACCGATGTTAATAACAAACTACACTTAGCCCATCCTATTCTTTTCATAACTACATTTGTATAGAAAATCACATGCCACAGAGAGGGCGTAACCCTCTTAGAGGCAGGAGAAATCTATAATTTTCCAGTAACATATTGCATTGATAAAAGTCAATATTCCTCTTCTCCTTTCAAAAAAAATTCTCAACATCATCTTTCCTCGAACCTAACTCCTCTTGTAGCAATTACTGTACTATGCTGTGATCAAGTATAGCAAACGTACTTGTGAGACCAGTACAGATACCCTACTTAGGAGTCTGACAAAAGGTTTTCATCTTCTGGAGGGTATTAAATTACGATTTTGAGGGTCATTGTTTTCTTACTCTGACCAACTCTTTGTCGCTGTGCGACACAGGCTGTTCTTTTGGATTTCGAACTTCGCATACGACTTAGGCCATGCATAACGGACTTCCTCGGACAGTATCACAACGTTCATCTACTTCTGCTAAATGTTCTAAAAATGTCTCTTCACCTCCATCTCGTTCTCGCTCACCAAAGCGATCTCAAACCTCTAGTGCCATAGAGACTGTTACTCCTCAACCTGCACGTTCTCGCTCACGCTCGCCAGTACGAATTCCATCTGAAACTAATCTCCATGACTCATCTATGGATTACACTTCAACAGAAACTTCTGCTACTCCATCTGCCTCTGTCAATCCTCAACAGCCAACTCTGTACAACTTTCTACTAACTAATTTCGACACTAAATTCAAAACTCCAAAGCATATCTTCCAGCAACTTATCAAATACGTTCCGCGTGTCGAAATCAGCGAGATTATCTTCCGAAATAATGGAGTCATTTTGAAAGTGCGGAACAAAGCAACTTTTGAAATTTTTGGCAAAAACGCCAATATAACGCAACTCCAACCCAGACAAAACAAACAACCTCCGCCTCCTCGAAAGCCTCCTATGCTATCTGTAGTCATTAAGAGCGTTGACCCTGAGTATACAGACACTGAAATCGAGGAAGAACTCAAAGCGGAACAAGTTCAAGTACATAAATGCATTCGAATCCGCAATGACAAGGGACCCACCTACCTAGTACGTGTACTAACTCCTGAACAATCTGTTGTCGATCATCTACTTCTTATAGGAGCATATATTTACAGACGAAGACACAAGGTTGAACCTTCAAAAACTCCTGAACCACAGCCCATACGTTGTGAACGGTGCCAAACATACAATCAGCATATGACCAAAGATTGTAAAAATTCTTTGATTTGTGGCTACTGTACCCAAGCCCATGCTACTCGGGATTGTCCTAATGGAAATACCAACCCCAAATGCAACACATGCTCTGCTCAGCATCCTACTTACAGTTCAAAGTGTAAGGCCAAACCTTCAGTTGATCCTACTCAACCAGAGCTTACTGTACCAATCAGAACGTCTGACCGTCCAACGCCACCGAATAACTCATTAACTCATCCTGTTACAATTGAAGATATGATTCGTTTCTTTACAGTAACAACCCAAAACATTCATCCCTTTCTGCGTACTCATATTCTTAACCAAGTCATGCTTACAACTAAGCAACTATACAACATTCAACTTTATGCTACATATTCTGGTCAAGATGTTCACTTTCAACTTCATCCTGTTTCAACGCCTGTCTAAAATTATGCATATCACCATGGACTTATCATTTCTGTTTCTAAACATTCGTTCCTTCAACACTCGCAAGGCACTACTCCACACTCTACTGGTGGAAGAAAATATACACGCCTTTGCCTTGAACGAAACATATCTTTTGCCCCACGAACATTATCAGCCGTATACTATTTCTCGTTGCGATGGTCCATCTGGAGATCGAGCAAATGGCGGAACTTTAATAGGAATACGAAACAGATTACCTCAACGCACGATCACGCATCACTTTCAGGCCCCTCTTCCAGAACACAACATCACTCTGATTTATTTTCCTTCACGCACTATTGCCTTTGCTACTACATATGTTAGACCCAATGTGCAAATTCCCTTGACATTCTTCCAATACATGGACACCTCATTTCGTCATTATATTATTATGACTGATCTCAATCTATCCAGTCGCACTCTTACGCAACGACGGAATTGCTATCAATTTCTTATGCTGCACACAAATGCCGAACTATGCGCATTACCAAGACATACCCGGCCTTCCTCGAATACAACACCTGACGCAGTCATTGTCTCCTCTACATTACAACCATTCGTAAACTGTCATGTTTTTATCTTCCATTGGTAGTGACCACGACCCAGTTAAATTGACATTACATTTTCCAAACCACCGTCAAGCTCTTGACACGCCACCACGTACTGCTCTCTGTTATGACCGTGCCGACTGGAACAAATATCGAGAAGATTTGACTACTACCTTATCTAACGTGCCTACTCCATTACATCACTCTGACTTACATAACACGCTTGATGCACTTACTACTGCTATACAACATAGTAGCCATCAACACATACCCACGATTAAGTCTAATTATACTCGACCCGCACTTCCTCCACAATATCGCACTCTAGTTGTTCTTGCACGGCAGGCATACCATGAATATCTTCGCACACGTGATCCAGGGCTTTTACAACTACAGCGCCAATATTTACGGCAAGTTCATAATTATATCATTGCCTATAAAAGACGTAACTGGGTCCAAACAGTTAACCATCTTAATCAAGAACATAATCCTACCAAATTCTGGAATGCCTTTCACAAGCTCTGTGGGATACGCTCTTCTCTCTCTTATCCTCTCATCGTTAACCAGACCTCAGTACAAACTGATACAGAGAAGGCTAATGTGTTTGCTCAATCACTTCAAAGCATTTTTATGCCACCACTCATCACCTACACTCCTGAACGTTTACGCACTAGAATAAGCAACGTAACAGATCCTCATCAACCACATCTTCGTATTAGTTCTAGTCACGACTTAGATTTGGATCATCCTCTTACTAGTCCAATTACACCTTTGGAGATCACCGCAGTCTTGGCCAACAAGAAGAATACAGCTCCTGGGTTTGATGGTGTAACTTACCGCCATATTAAAGAGGCTCCACTGGTGGTTCTGCTCTTACTCTCTGCTATTTATAATCTTATACTTCGAACTGGTGACTATCCGGCTTCTTGGAAAACTTCAAGTCTTAATGTTCTGAAACCGCATAAAGATAACACCAAGGCAGAGTCTTACCGTACAATACAACTTACGTCTACACTGGGAAATATACTCGAACGTATCTTAGTTCGGCGTCTACATACTCACTTCTTCCACAATCAAATTTCTCTACACCAAACTGGTTTTCGTCCTAACTACAGTCTCAATGATAATCTACTCAAACTTACCACTATTCTTACCAATCACTTCAATACCATCACACCTTCCTGTTTATTATTATTTGATTTGGAAAAGGCTTTCGATTCAGTTTGGCACGATGGGTTACTTTACAAACTTCATCTTCTACGACTACCATTCGCATATATCAGATTAATTTATCACTACCTCACCAATCGCATAGCATATGTCTGCATTAATTCATCTTTATCTTTTCCTATTTTCCCACTTAGTGGTGTACCCCAAGGGTCAGCGTTATCGCCACTCTTATATATACTATATGTTCAAGATTTGCCTGTTCCTCCTGACCCTATCCACACCTTTACCTTTGCAGATGATACTGCTTACCTTGCCTGTGGGAAATCTATTCAGCATATCAATGCTATACTTCAAGAGGCAATAAGTAAGTTCTGTGACTGGTGTAACGCTTGGCGACTCCGAATCAACTCCACTAAAACACAAGCACTTGTCATCATACCATCTGGACATACCAGTCGGGTTCGACAAAATAGGTCTCTTTTACATCTAACTATAGCTGGCACACGCATTTCTGTCACACGTACAGCGAGATATTTGGGTGTTATCTTTGATGACTATCTTTCATGGCGTGGACACCTTCAGCATTTTATAACTCTGGCGCAAAATAAACTAAATCTTCTAAAGAGATTAGTCGGCACTTCATGGGGCCTTCATCAAGATACGGTGTTAAATACTTTCAAAGTCTTCTTACGACCATCTATACTCCATGGACACATTGCATGGCTTAATGCCAATAACAAATTCTACACCCACCTCCAGATAACTCAACGACATGCATTACTACTGGCATATCGCATCAAACTGCCGAGTCCTACCCGGCTACTCTATGATCGTCTTTCATTTCTTCATCTCCTTCTTCATTTAGAAAAATTGCGTACCAGGTACATCACTACCCGTTGGAGGCAAGGCCATCCCATCCTTTGCAGTAGTATACGTATCGATGCTGAACAAGACGTTCCACCTCGGCCAGAACCTACGCCACTTCAGCACTTAATTACAATGTATGTTCTTATACATCCTGACGAACACATAGACGACTTTCTACTAGCATATGAACCACCAGATTTATCACCCAACATCTATCCATCGTTTGCACCTTAATTCGCACTAACAAGGGCTTCATATTGTCTCTCATTATGTGTCGAGTCGCCCCGGCACAAGAAGATGACCATTCATATGTCTAACTAACCTACATCACTGTGTTGTGGCGTCTGGTTTGCACTGCATCTTTCATCCCATCATACATACACAATGACAAATAATGAACATACGTTGACTGACGATTATTAATCAATTGATGAATAAAGATCCCCATATAATGGATAAATAAAGATATCAAATAAATGAAATAAAACCTCTTTGTCCTTCCACTTTATCCTTAGTTTCCCTATATAATTAACTTCACTCCCAAGAGAAGGTATTCCCTTCTACGGGTTTTGCATGGTAAAAAAATAAAAATAAAAAAAGTTCTCAACATACTAACAAACTAACCGATGAAGCCTCACCAAACCGATATTGGAAAACCTTTCATAGAGTCACAGGAAAAAGCACTAAACTATCGTACCCTCTGTTGGACAATGATGTCCCTCTTTTTACCGACCAAAATAAGGCTAACTCATTCGCAACACAATTACAATCGGTCATTACGCCTGCAATGTCATATATTTCTCATAAAAGCGCAGATTTGTCTACTATCCCAGCTCTTCAACCATCACTCATACGTCATAGATAACGACCATCCTCTTACAGCACCAATCACTACTCACGAACTTCAACGCGCACTTTGTAAGAAACGAAACACTACACCAGGCATCGATCATGTTTCCTACCGGCTCCTAAAAGAAGCTCCACTCACTTTACTTACACTACTTGTTGCTCTCTACAACTTCATTCTGCGCACCGGCTTTTACCCAATGGATTGGAAGGTATCCAAGATTTGCATGTTTCTTAAGCCTCATAAACCAGCGCACGCTGTGTCTTCTTATCGCCCAATACAACTGACAACAGTATTCAGTAAACTGTTTGAGAAAATTCTTGTCCATTGGCTCCATTTACATATTCAAGAACATAACTTACTGCCCATACACCAAGCTGGTTTTCGACCAGGTTTTTCCATTAACGACCAGTTACTTCGGCTGTCTACACTAATAACAAACCAATATAACAAGGCCTTTCCATCTTGCCTTGTATTAATGGACCTTGAAAAGGCTTTCGATAAAGTGTGGCGTTATGGGCTTATACAAAAATTACAGAAACTAAACCTCCCTATCTGCTACTTACGTTTCATATATTCATTTTTAACTAATCGAATAGGATATGTATACATAGGATCTGCCATCTCACATCCCACTTTTCCGTATTGTGGCGTTCCACACGGCTCTGCCCTCAGTCCACTCTTATATATACTGTATGCCTCTGATATACCTAAACCTATGCAAAACGTGTACTTATTTCAATATGCCAATGACACGGCCTTTCTAGCTCTTGGCAAAACTATGCATCAGATTAGCATGAGATTACAATCCACTCTCAGTGAATTTATGCAATGGTGTAAAACTTGGAAACTTACTATCAATAGCTATAAAACACAAGCGTTAGTCTTTTACCTCCGAAACGCCGTTCCAAGGTTCATCGCAATCCGCGAAACCTCAAAGTCACGCTTAATGAACATTCTCTGCAAACAACATCTACGGCAACATATCTCGGGGTTGTATTCGACACAAAACTCAGCTGGAAGGCTCATCTTGAAAAAATATCACAAAAGGCTAATATACGACCCAACCTTCTACGTCGGCTAACTGGAACTACTTGGGGATTAAACGCCCCATTGCTACTAAATACATATAAAATGTTTCTTGGGCCTATCTTAACGTTTGGTCACATTGCTTGGTGCAATGCTCCAACAAAGTTCTACGACCGTTTATCGATATTGGAACGCCATGCCATCCGACTTACATATCGTATAAAGTTACCATATCCGAACTTTCTGACATATGAACATATCAATTTCCCTCACCTTGTTCAACATATTGCCGACCTTCGTTTGAAATACATACTATCCCGCCTATCAGCCTCCCATCCATTACTTCTTGATACTTTACAAGCTGATACCGAAACTGACGCACCGTATAAATATTTACATTCAGCATTAAACATTCTTCTCACGTTATATCTAAAAACCACACATCCTACAGCTGAAGAATACGACATCTTTAATATATATCATATACCCGATCATCTTCCTTATTTGTTTCCATTGTAGCACAATGTCTGACTTCAATACCGTCAAATGGGGTGAATAGAAACATGGGGGTGAATAGAAACAAAACTCCTAGATTAGTTTTGGATTTATCTGGACGATAAATTAATCAAGAAAACTGAAATTTCTTAACATAGTCTTATACGGCAAAAGTGTCCAGGGCAGAGACAAAATGTTTTACTCAGTTGGGAACACTGAGGTAGACGGCAGTAGCATTAATGTGTTACTGAAATCTTACACGGTATTTTAGCGCTCCTTAAACTTTCTTGGTAAGTATGACATTTTCATATTTGTTGCATTTGAACATATGCCTATTTTGTAGTTTGTTGTTTCATTTACTGACGTTCATAGTAAAAGTTTTCCTTTTGTAAATTATTTTTAATCAAAATTTAACTTTACTGGGTTATTGTTATGATTTTTAATTAGTGGGGTGAATAGAAACACTTCTTGGGAAATTCTTGAAATTCCTCAAGGAGTGGAAAATTCTTGAGGAGCAGAAAAAAGGAACTGATAGGAATGTATCAACCATCTCTAAGAACAAATTTCCCAGTCTTCTGAAAAAAAAAAAAAAAGTGTGAAACTGAAGGAGGAAAATATCAGGGCTGGATTTGAAAAGTGTGGAATTTTTCCCCTTTGTCGAGACCAAATACTGAGGATGTTGCCAAGAAAAGACAATGAACGAGAAGAAACAGAACAGCAAAAGTCATCTCAGACTGTAAACCGTTCCCTTATGGATCTTCTCAGGAGCATGAGAGAAGATGAAAAAATTAAATAAGGGAAGAAGAGAGTACGAATAGATGTTTCTGGTAAGAGTTTTTGTTTGTTTTCTAAAAATGATACATTTCCATCAAATCACAACGAAACTCAACCTACCTTTGTATTGTCGGAAGAGGAGAAAGACAACACTCCAGAAGACAACATTCCAGACGATCACGAACTAGATGATGGTTTTCTAAAGCTGGTGATTTTGCTGTGGTAAAATGAGAAGCTAAAACTCGATGAGACTATTCAGCACCCAAGTGCGAAAATGGGAACATGATGCATATGTGGGAGTGTTTTATAAGAGAGCACATAAACAATAAAATTTTCAGAACGAAACTGTTGGGTTTTATTAGGAGTTCGTCAGCACGCTTTAAGTATATGATAACTTTCGGACCCCTTTGTGGCTAAGCGGTTAGCGTACGCGCCTTTGGCGTGGGAGACTCGGGTTCGATTCCCGGCGGGAGCTCATGTAGTTCTGATTCTACGTTAAACAGTAGGTCCACGTCTCATATAGCCTCGCTGCTGAACAGGACGTAAACCTCAAAATCAACTCAACTCATGATAAGTTTCCCTGATGATTTCAGTGGTTTAAATCTTATTCAAATATCATCAAAACTATATGGTCGTTTATACCTATATTGTGCATTGTATTGTTTTATAAGTTTGTAACTTATGTAATATTGGTCTTATTGAACTAATATCTTGCAGGTATCAAATAAATAGTTCGTTTCAACAAATACGCTGTTTCTTTTTTACCTTTCCAATAGTATAAAAGAAACAACAATGAAAATAAAGTAATTGTTTCTATTCACCCCATGGGTAGGGGTGAATAGAAACATTAAGAAAAATCAAGGTGAAGAAAAGTGGAGTTGATAAATTAATATGACGTTTACTGAAATTCATTAGCATATTAAGACCTTTCTTTTGGAATAATCTGATACGCGAAATCTTTAACATTACCAGACTTATATTCTCATATAGCCAAAAATGTGTTTCTATTCACCCCATTTGACGGTATTAACCTTGGGCTGTCCCCTTGTTTGCATCAGTCTCGAGTCGCCCCGAGACAGAAGAACTAACCTGCATTCGTATACCTAACACTGTCGCGTGTATGCACTGCATTTCATTTTACATCATCATCTTTATTTCATAAAAGCACAACACATTGATTCTATACAAAAAAAATACAAATCTGTTTATACCTGCACCATTTAGATGTTCGTTGCTTTCTTCTATGCACATTTCTCTTTATTCAGTTATCTAATATTTTGTTTATTGTATTTTTTCAGCACTGTTTGTTTATAAAACTACTCTTAGACCATCCTACATCATTTAATCCGTCAATGTCGTTAATACTGTGCCAAAGAGAGGGCGTAACCCTCTAATGGCTAGGGTTAGGATACATACTACAAAAGCATTTATTCTTTTGGAACTACTAATTGATGAATAAAGTAAAACCGGCCAATCCCTAACCCTATTACACTAAAAAAAATCTCAACATATTTACCTCATCAAGAAACCTAGCCTGTCTTGTGTTTGTTAGTGCGTCAGCGAGTACCAGGTATTGCAATACGTACCTGAGAGCATAACACACACTACACTTACAGGATTGGCGAAAGTTGTCGCTTTCGAAGCGTTCCTTGTTTTTTGAACTTCATTACACTCATCTTATTTTCTTATTTCGACCAGAGGGCCTGGGGCCCATCACTGGCTGACCTGATATGGCGACTCGGGGAAAACTTGTCGGACTTCCTACGGTAATAGCTGGTCCTACCGTATCCTCTGCAGACTGAGATATCAGACGTAGGCACCAACACTCACACCGTACCGACAATAGCGCGGAAAGATCATGATATCCAGTTATAGGTCACCATCACACTACATCTCCGAAACGTCATCGCCGAGATAGCATCTCAGACTCTGATAGTGAGCGACTTAGAATCGACAACACGGAGTTTCCATCGCTATCTGATAGTGCAAAACAACCAATCTATTCGTTCTTACTTACAAATTTCTACAAGAAATATCAGAACGGAAAGCATATCTATCTTCAGCTTACCAAATATTATCGGCGAGCTCAGATTTCACAAATTGTTGCCACCAGAAATGGGATGATCATCAAATCTCCTGATCAGCATTTGGCTACTACAATTCGTAACAAGTTCAGTTTGAAATTTTTGGCAAGAATGCACAGCTCACTAAACTGACTGACCGGAGAATCAAACAGCCGTCTCCGACACCTTGCACGCCTGCTTTCTCCGTGGTCATACGAGGTGTGAATCGTAATGTGAGATTTTACATGAACTCACAGAAGAAGGGCACAAAGTTTCCAAGTGCATCCGCATTCGAAACGACCGCGGTCCCACTTACATGGTCCGAGTGTTATCTCAAACGCAGAACACTATCAATCAGCTACTTGATAACGGAGCTTATATACAGGGGTAGACAAAAAATCTAAAACCACTTCATACAGGACATGTAAGATTAGCCCTCCACTATACAACACGTGTTGCGGTTGCCAATCTTTTTTGTCTTCAATGTGTCATGTGGACCTTCCTCTTCCGTCAGCAGTAACTAGTTCACCTGTGAGTGTCATGGTGTGAAAGTGGTGCGGTAAATGGGCGACCTGATAGACTTTCAAAGAGGTATGATCGTTGGGGCCCGGCTGGTTGGAGCTTCAATAGCAACAATGGCGAATATTGTAGGGGTATAGAAAGGCACTGTGTTCAATGTCACGCTGGCATACACAATTCATGGGCAAACGACGTCTGCAAAGCACAACTCTGGTCGAAAAACAATTCTGTCATATAGGGCCCGGAGGGCATTAGAACGGATTGTAGTAGCTAAAAAGAAGACCCCTGCAAATGAAAATTACGTCTGAACTCATTTCCGGTCTACAGAACCCTTTTTCATCGAAAACAGTGCGACGAGAATATTCATGGCAGGGCCGCTATCGCCAAACCCCTGGTCACAGCAATAAATGCGAAGAGGCGTATCTAATGGTGCAAGGACCACAAGGCGTGGACTAATGAGCAGTGGAAACACGTAATGTGGTCCGATGAATCGACCTTCACCTTGTTTCCAACAACCGGTCGTGTTTACGTATGGAGAACACCGTCGCAGGCCTATGATACAAACTGTGTGCTCCCAACTGTAAAGCATGGGAATGGTTCTGTTACAGTATGGACAGTGATATCGTGGTTTTCTGCAGGTCCCATCATAGCCCTGCATGGAATGATGAATACTAAGTCGTATGAGGCCATATTGGGTGACTAGGTTCTACCCATGGCCCAAATATTGTTCCCTGATGGTGATGGCACATACCAAGATGATTTGGCACTCTGTCACGCTGTAAAAACGGTGAAATCATGGTTTGAGGAGCAAGACCAGGAGCTATCACACCTCCCCTGGGATCCACAATCACCAGATCTGAACATCAGCAAGCCATTGTGGTCTCGTTAGAAAGGCGTACTCGGTTTCATTACTTCCACCAGCATCCCTTAAGGAACTGGAGCATGTTTTGGAGAAACAATAGTACAAAATTCCACACACGACGATTCAGGAGCTGTATACGTCCATTTCACGTCGTATCCAAGCTGTTTTGGACGCTAAAGGAGGCCCCACACCATACTAGGTATGATTTTCACAGTTTTGCAAACGTTTTAGATTTTTTGACCAACCCCTTTATATCGCAAACGGCATCCTGTCGAGTCATCACGGACTGCACGACCAGTACCAATCCGTTGTCAAGAATATAACACGCACACCACCGCCAACTGCAGGAATAACTTGAAATGTGGATACTGTGCTGGACTCAATTCCACACGCACCTGTGCGAACCTGCAGCGTCCACCTCAGTGCTCCGCTTGTCCTGAACAACACTCGACTTATAGCTTTAAGTGTCAAGCTCGACCCGCACATTCACCGGATAATCCTCACTTAGTGGCACCACTTCGCACTCAAAGTGGACCAATGACCGACTCCACTCCTTCCTCCAATGTGCCACCTGATTCTCAGCCTGTTACAGTATCTCAATTTCTTCAGTTCATCATATTAATGCTGCAAAACGTGCATGCTTTTCTGCGGCCGCATGTACTACAACAAGTACAGTATGCTGCCCGCTGCATATTCCACGTTACCTTCAACGCCACCTACACAGGCCAACGAGTTCACTTTCACATCACCCATTTGGAAACATATCTTTATGAATTTCTTTATGGATATCGTTATTATCTTTCTCAACATCAGTTCCCTCAATCAACAGAAACCTTTATTCGAACAACTTCTTCTGGAAGAACATGCATCAGCGTTTCTACTAAACGAAACGCATCTCACACCTCGCATGTCTTGTAAGTTCTAAGAATACCAGCTCTTTCGAGCGGATAATCATACACCGGCCCTCCGGGCCAATGGCTGCGTACTCATTGGATTTGCTTCTCAGTTACCTTATCGTTCTTTCCAAGCTCCTATATCCAACCTTCCAGAATATCTTATGACAACTTATTTCAAGGCTTTATACATCACCTTGGTCACCATCTACGTTCGCCCAGGTCATGCGATACCATACACCTTTCTTCAATATATCGCAATTTTCGCTACTTCATTATCATGGCCGATATCAACATTTATAGTAGATCCGCTTGCCAGAAGGCTCAATTCCAGGACTTCGTTACAACACGCATATCTTGCATTCTGCATAAACTTCCAAAATCAACACTTCCTCTCTCAGATACCACACCGGATGTTGTCATCACCTTAACTACCCTTGCCGCAAATGCCATATCGAAGTCTTAGATCCTCTTGGCAGTGACCACCTTCCAGTCAAGTTAACTATCAAATTTTCTTTTCCCCACCACTGTTATGTAAACATTCCACCTAGGGAGGTCCCTAGATTTGTCAAACGTAATAGGGATAACTACAGACTTCATCTCACTTCTAAGCTTGAACATCTCGAGCCACCAAATACTGAGGATGAACTATAATCGGCGCTGGATGCTATCACCTCTTCATTTCCATACAGCATCTGCCGAGAATATACCTACCTCGCAAGTACATCCATGGCGTCCTCGATTACCACCTCAGTACCTTCACATGATCAGACGTTCTCGACACTTTTACCGAGATTACGTACGTACAAAGAACGAAGAGCCTCTACGCCATCACCGACAACTCCAACGTAAGGTTCGTAACGTACGTATGTTGTAGCCTATACGTATGTTGTAGCCTATAAACTTCGAAACTGGGTCAAAACGTGCAATACATTGCACACAACTTCACATCCTACCAAATACTGGAAGAAATTTAATGCATTGACTGGCAAACTCACTCGAACACCTTATCCTCTCATTGACGGTGATCATCCACTCATCTCAGGTAGTGACAAAGCTGATGCCTTTGCGAATCATACCCAAACCATCCTCACGCCACTTCCTCCTGAAAGATCTGAACGACGCCATCCATATATCTGTACTAGACTCCATAGGTAGCGACCATGTTCCTATCAAAGTCGAACTTCACTGTTCTCCTAGCACTCAGCCTAAGCCCTCTCCTCAGAAGGTCTACTGCTACCAAAGGGCAAATTGGGATCAATATCGTTCCGATTTAGACGCTGCCGTAACTTCGCTCACTATGCCTAGTACACAATACGAGCTTGATAGAACAAATAACTGCTCTAACTACAGCCATACAGGACGCAGCACAAAGTTCCATTCCAAGAATCGAAGTTCAGTTACATAAACTTAAGCTACCTCAGCAATATTTATTACATTTATATATAACTACCGGCAACTTTGAAGCGCTTCGACTTCATCGCCAATACTTAAGAGCCACTCATAACTATATCTTTGCGTTTAAGATATAGTTAGGCTTTGGCTCTGTTACATATGTTCTCGTCAGACAGGCGTCTGATTCTTTCCTCCTCTTTCTTAGCAACATTTATAACTTTGTTCTACGAACTGAATTTTTCCCGCTCGACTGGAAGTACTCCAAAGCTCTTCTTTTCTCTAAACCAAAGAAACCTCCATCGGAAGTCACATCGTACCGTCCTATTCACCTCACAAGTTGTCTCTGCAAAATCTTGGAACGAAACCTTGTACGTTGTATGCACGACCATCTCAACTCTCATAAACTTATTCCAATTCATCACGCTGAATTTAGATCACATTTTAGCACTCTAGATCAATTATTCCGTCTTACCACAGTCATTTATAATAAGTTTAATACAGGATTTCCTTCTTGCCTTGTAACGTTTGATCTAGAGAAAGCTTTCAAAAGGTTTGGTACCCTGGCTTACTGTACAAACTTCGTAACTACCTTCTACCAACCAACCTCTTACATACGATTCGTACATTCCTTCTTAATAGGGCGACCAGCTTATATCTCGATCAATGGAACGCTATCTCATCTCATCTTCTTACAATCTGGGGTACCGCAAGGCTCATCTTTGTCTCCTTTATTATACTTATTGTACGACGCGGACCTAGTCGTCCCTAATACCACCACAATATTCCAGTTTGCGGACGACACAGCATTTTTCACAACTGCCCGTACTGTACGATCTCTTAAAACCATGCAAGCAGCTATTGACGCATTCCTGCGTTGGTGTCATATATGGAGTTTGAACATCAACTCTTCAAAAACACAAGCCATAGTTTTCTTACCACGTAGACGCCGCTCTCAACGCGCAACGAAATCCGAATCTACTTCGTCTTCTGGTTGATCTTACGCCTGTTCCCGTGTCAACCACTATTACGTATCTCGGTGTTATTTTTGACACTCCTCTTACATGGACTCCAAACTCATAGGTCAAGCACAAAACCGACTTAATCTTCTAAAACGACTAGTTGGCACAACCTGGGGGCTACGAGCATGTACCGTAATCAATACACCTAAAACATGAATGCGGAGTACGTTAACTTATGGACATACAGCTTGGATATCTGCATCGTTAAAATTCTACCGAAAACTTGCTATCCTCGAGCGCCATGCTATACGCCTAGCATACCGTATAAGTCTGCTGCATCCAACGAGATTACTTTATGAGATGATCGACTATCCACCATTACTAAATCATCTTGAGCAACTTCATATACGTTATATCCGCAAACGATTTGCGCAGCACCATCCCCTGATGCTTGAAATCCTCCGCTACGACCGTGATAACGATGCACCGGCCAATTACGTTGATACTCCCCTTCAGCACTTCATGTCACTATATCATTTACAGTTAGATAACGATATGCTGGACCCCGAAATCTTTGCAGTTTATCGCCCGCATAAACTTTCATCTCATATCTACCCATCACATGCACCGTAAGTACCTATTAACGAGGGCCTCCTCTGTCATCATCAGTTCCTGTTTGCCCCAGGAATAGAGATAACTTCATTCGTCTAAACTATCATAACCTAGTGATGTGACGTCGAGAGCACTTCATTTCATCTATTCCATCAACTACATTTGCAACTTTATTTTTTGAGTCAATTTACCTTTTATTCCATGCTTTGTGTTTATATAATACCTGGCAATGTTAACATGTTCACTTGTAGCACTTAAAATATTCCGTAACAACACACGCCAGTCTCTGAGACTGCTCAAGATACCACTTACTAGCTTTTTTCTTTCCTCCTGTTGTAAAATTAGATGGCGCTACCACCTAATCGTTCCTTGTGCTGCTGCCGTTGCAACCTCACTGTATTGTGTTTGTAGCTCTTATAGGGGTTACATGATTAATTGTTCATTCTGGCTTACCGTTTGAGAGATAGGCGTGTGTTGTAACGTAATGGATGTTGTCCCTGGTCCTTCGCTTGCTGTGAGCTTAAACAGCCCATCTTTTCGGAATGTTGTTACCCAGTGGTTGGAGAAAGAAGAAGGAAGTGATGAAGATTTGACAGTTGATGAAAACTTTGCTTTAGAATCGGACCATGACGCAAATACTACAATCGGATTATGAATCGGACTATGAGTGTTCTGTTAAGATTTGCCGCCATTGTACAAAGTAAAAAGTAAAAATAAGCAGAACAACTTGGTGTTTTTTTTAAATTTTTTTAAGAACATTAATTAATCTTGATCACAATGGAAATGGAAAAGGCATTGAAATTCATAGCAGAGTTTAATTTTCCTTTAAAAGCATGACTTTATAGACACACTGTGTTTTTTCTTAAAATTTTTACCTTTTTATAAGTTGTGTATTTTTCATAAAATGGATCCTTTGAATTTTTTCATGTGGATCATGTTGTTTCTGTGGACTATAGTAAAGGTGTTTTTTCAATAGAAATATAGTACTATCAAAATAGGCAAAAGTTTCCGTCAATGTATTTTGTATTTGTAATAGTTATCATGTGACGGCTATTTGCATTTATTTTGTTTAAAAAACATTGACAGAGTATAAAAATGCAGAATTTATATTGTTCAGTACAAATATCGGTTAATAACGACTGTAAATTCCAGAGGGAGTCTCACAGACGGGCCTGTGTGGTTATGTCAAAAATTCTGGCGTATGTTGTTACGGGATATGTTCATGGATGTGTGTTTCTTTTTTTGAATAACTTCACTTAATCCATGATTAATATTAATATAATGAATGAATAAATAAATAATAAATATAAAACCTCTTAGACCACCTATATTTCCTTCACTTCAATAAATCAAATTGAAGCACTTACCCGAAGAAAGGGCACAACCCTTTAGCCGGGGTGACGGACAAGAAAAAGCGTTTTTAACTGTATGGTAGCATTTTAATAGATAGATAAATATGGAATTTCTACTTCATAGTATACCCTATTTGCTTCTTCGTAACTAACTGCATATCTTATTTCAAAATCTTTATTTACTAAATGATTAACATACAGTATAGTGATGATTAACGTTGTACCGTGGAAGGAGGCGAGCGGGGCGTCGGCTCCGGGCGCCGAAGTAAGAGGCCACAAATTTCGGAAGGAAAAAGAAAAGAAGGAAAGAAAAAGAGAGAGTAAAATGTTACTCATGTTAGGGAAATGCATGTACAATAGCGTGGAGCGAAAAAAATCAAATTTTCGAATTTTAATAGGTCTCAAAATTAGTATTTGCGTGCGAATCAATGGAAAAATAACGAAAAAATCGCACTTTGGATCTTCAGTTCGCCCAAACGGCCTCAAGTTTGAAAAAATTGACAAAAAACACCAAAATTTACTTTTAAGCAAAAAAAAAAGAAGAAGAAGAAGATTTTCGCGTATCGAATTCTAAGAGGGCTCAAACGTCGCGTATTTGCGTGCTAATCAACGGGAAAATAACGAAAATAATCACACTTTGTATCTTCAGTTCGCGCAAACGGCCTAAAGGTTTGAAAAAAATAACAAAAAAACACCAAAATTTACCATTACGCAAGAAATATACGGCTTATTTTTTCTTTCCTATACCGTCCAAATACTTTATTTTAGTTGTGTGAGGTTATGTTTGTTAATAATTCGTTAATGTGAGTGATTTTATGCATTTTATTTTCATAATAATTTTGCAGCTCTTCGTCCATTTCTCAACGTTTTTTCCCCTTGAAATGACCCAGAAATCGCCACGACGAAGTGGCTCCAATTCGAGTTCCATTCACACCTTATCCAACCATTTTATCAATTAGGATGTGCTAAATTATGTTGATTTAGTCAAGGACTTTGTCTTAAATTCAGATTTTTGTATCAAATGTTGACATTGTGAGTCTTAGAAGCAACGTTGCTCTAATGTAGCTATCTCTGTTTTCTTGTCCTTACACTTTTCCTGCAGACTCTGTAACAAGTTTGACACATCTTACAACTTGCTAAGTATGGCATGGAAAATTTAAGAAGTCAAACTCATGAGCAGATTTGTTATGCGTAAGTGATAAGACCGTTTGTGTTGTCAAGCTTTCGAGCACTAGAGGGGCGACAGCTTACATTTTCTCCAATCTATCAGCTCATTGTAGTCCGTGGCATCAAAATTTGCCATAAAAGATGCCATAAAAGTGCCATAAAAGTTCTAACAGACCAATTCAGACAGGGTAGTGTGCTTCAGATTTAGCTACAAGAGATTCTGGACCTTTCAAGTACTTTGGATGGTTGACATGCGGAAACAGTTGTACGTTTCTCAAACAAATCCTACAAACGAACAAAAGTGCTTGTAAACTACATAATAAAGACATATGTTTCTATCTGGTTCGACATAGAGAGATATCAGTCAGTGAAATATGGACCTAAACATATTTTGAAGGTAGTTCAAACAATTAGACATTTGCCAAACAACATTAAAAGAATCATCGATCCTGTGAAAAACGAGTTCTCCTGTCATCCAGGGAACATATTATTGGCTAAGACAGTGGATGAGAGACAACACGTAAGAGAGAAGGGTGCTAGAGGCAAGAAATCAAGATCCAAAGGGGAAATCTGTTAGAACTTTCATGGCACCTTAGCTCCGTCGTGGCTAAGCGGTTAGCGTACGCGCCTTTGGTATGGGAGAGCCGGGTTCGATTCCCGGCGGGAGCTCATGTGGTTCGGATTCCACGTTAATCAGTAGGTCCACGTCTCATATAGCCTCGCTGCTGAACGGGACGCTAAACTAAAATCAACTCAACTCAATTTTATGGCACCTTCTATAAATTTTGATGCCACGGACTACAGTGAGTTGATAGATTGGAGAAAATGTAAGCTATCGTCCCATCAGTGCTTGAAAGCTTATGTATGATAAAAGTACTCATGAGTTTGACTTCTTAAATTTTCCATGTCATACTCAGGAAGTTGAAAGTTGTGTCAAACTTGTCACAGAGTCTGCAGGAAAAGTGTGCGGACAAGAAAACAGAGATGGCTAAATTAGAGCAACTTTATTCTCAATACTCACAATGCCAAAATTTAATTTAAAAACTCTGAATTTAAGACAAAAATTCTTGACAAAATTGAAAAAATTCTAATTGATTGGAGAGTTATGTAGAGTATCGGTAGAACTCGCATTGCAGCCACTTCGTCATGGTGATTTCTGGGCCATTTCAAGGGGAAAAAAGAAAAACATTGAGAAATGAGCGAAGAGCTGCAAACTTAATGTGAAAATAAAATGTATAAAATCACTCACATTAACGAATTATTAACAAACATAACCTCACACATAACCTAACAAACATTTTTTAAAAACTTTAGGCCGTTTGCGAGAACTGCAGGTACAAAGTCTGATTTCCTTACTTTTCCGTTGATTAGCACGCAAATACGCAACGTTTGAGCCCTCTTAGAATTCGATACTCGAAAATCTACTTTGTTTCGCATAAAGGTATATACATATATACAGGTATGAGAATAAAAAGATGAAACAAAAACTGAGATAGGAAAATGTCATAGGGCGCATCACATGGTGTTGTTGTGGTGACCCCCAGAGCCCTCCTTCAAGGAGGCCCAGGGGCCAACTTCAAATTTTCAAATAGGAACATGTATTGAATCATACCTCATTCAATAGTACTTGAAAAACGAAACAACTTTTGTAGGAAACAATTTTCGATTTGGGCCACCGTTTTTAAATGGCCGCAATATATAACCCATTGTTGTTTTTTCTTTTTTTTTTTTTTTTTTTTTCAACACTATTGCAATCCTTCGCTTCCCCATAGTAACTGAGACGAAGAATGCATTGTCCACCCTCGTGTATATTTCTTGGCTGCTTTCTTCGCTTCTATATTTAGAAGATTACCTCAGTGGTTTGTTTACGAAATCCTTTGCTTAGCCGAATCTGGAATTTCTCTTTAGTAGAAGCAAGAGTTAAGTCGACCTGCAGAGGTTATGTGGTCAACAGAAAATGTATCATGTTGCTTTATCATTCGCGCATCCGCCAAAAGGCGCAAAATCTAAAATTAATTATAACATTTCATTTACAAATTTAAGCACTAGAATGCATAAATCGCAGTGATACTGTAATTATCTAGCTTACGAAAAGTAGCAGTGTCTGGAATCGAACAATTATGTAATGACATAAACTGATACATTTTAAAAGTTATCGCGTTCAGTAAAATAATTATCACTAATAGAAGGTTGACTGCGATTCATCCTACTGTGTCTTCAACGGCTGATATACTATACGTAATTTTGAGCCATTTTAACTAATGTTTTATTACGTCAAAATCCAGGACTATTTCCAATACACTTGACATTATATATATATATATATATATATATATATATATATATATATATATATATATATATATATATATATCAGATTGCCCGTTCTTCGCACGGGGAGAACACGTTTTATTTTAGACATAAAATGCAATGGGGGATTAATTTGGATTTAAACGGCATCTGAAGTGTCACTGTGCATGTCGGTTTCGATACAAATATTGGTCATTTTCGATTCTTTTTAAATATATTCCCTTCTGCTAAGTTACACAGTCAAGTGATGCGCTAAAAAACATTCCAGGCCCCAACCTCATCTGTGTTCAAAATTTCATAGAGATCAGTGAGGTAGTTCAAAAATTAATGGTTCACATAGATAGTAATTTTCTTTTTAATTATATATATATTTTTCTTTTAGATTTTGACTTTTGCGTAGCAAATTGCGTAACATATTTAAATTTGCATGGCAATTTGGAAGTTTTGTGTCGCACACTCGGTAGCCAAGGAAAAAGTATTATTATTAGGCCTATTATTATTATTATCATTATTATTCTTATTAGTATTTCATACAGTGAAATAGTAAACATTTTGTATGGATCACAAAGTATAATAATGAAAAGCAAAGCAAGGAAAAAGTAACAACAATTACACTGGTCAACAGTGAAAATGATTTGGAGATACAAGTATTCAATTCTTACTAATTTTAGGGTGCTGATAACGAATATGAAATTAGTTTCTGAAGATTGGTTCGGGGTTCAAAAAAATACGTTATTATCGGATGTGCTCCAGTGGACAAATTAAGGGTTCGTGGCAGGACCGTGACTTGTGGGGGTGCAGGGGCAACTGCCGCCCGGAAAGCTCACCGCCGTTCGAGGGAGGCTTATTTTAAGATAAAATTTTCTTACTCTATACACGATACGAATGTGAAATTATAAATGAAGCATAAAACAGGTTCACTACATTACATCAACGAAACAGCACAAAAAAGGTCAGTAAAACAAAAATGACTCGTGGGCCCATTTCAGATAGAAAAGTCTACTATTAGGGGCCCTAGAAATAATATTTATTCGTACGGCTTTGAGATTTGTCAATATTGTCCTCTGAATTAATTCGTCATGTATGGAACAGGCCCAGGGACGTAACTAACAGCCTTATAGACCTTGTCGTGCGGCAGGGCCACAGGCTCAGGGGTGCCCATAAAGAGTAAGAGAAAGATGAAAAGAGGGGGCCCAGGAAGCAGAGAAACAACTTTTCTAGGGGGTCCAAATACGGGTATTAATGCGTGCCCCCAGCTCTTCAGAAAAAATCTAAGTTATGGCGCTGGTTCTTGGCAACAGGTGCTTTCTGCTGTAATAAACTTCCCTTTTTTGATGGTTAGTTTCATTGCCATCGTCAAGGACGTATGCAGGGGGTGGGCATTGGGGGTCTTGACCCCCGAAATTCCTACCTTTTTTGTAAATTTAGTTTAATTCCAAGTGTAATTTTACACATTTTAATATAATTTAGTCCCAAATTGTATTTGAAGCCCCCAAAACAGCTTAGAACCCTTCCTGAAATAAATTCCTGCATACGTCTCTGGCTATTTTTATTGCTTGCGTTTCATCGTTGACAAAGAAACATCAATCACCTCACGGTTCAGTTTGCATCGAAGAGTTTGCCAGACAAAACGTGTTTCGTAAGGTTCTTTTGTAGTTACAAATTGCAATTCCGGACATAGTCGTGGTGAGATATTGGGTTTGTGTGTGCTGTTACTATTACTATTATTATTATTATTATTATTATTATTATTATTATTATTATTATTATTATTATTATTATTATTATTATTATTATTATTATTATTATATATCGGTTTATGACTGTACTGAACAAAAACATGTCGCGTAAATGTGGTGACACTGCAGAGCAAAATGTTATTTTTAACGAAGTGAATTGAAAAGTGGAATTTTACGTTTATCTTAAAGGACTTGTACTTTGGCTGTAAAGTGGAAGATGCGGGCAAGAAGTACAAGGACATCACATATATTTTGTAAACTTGTTCTACAAACTTGCGGGACTGGCTACATGGAAAGAGGCCATGCATGCAATTTTGCAGTTGCAATGATATGGTGAGAGCTGACAGATCATACTTCAAACTGCCCATACCTTACTCCAATGTTTCATCTGATGAAGAGCAAAAGGCGGACAAAGTCGACTCAGGTTGTCAAATTCTGCTGAAGATTCATTGTCTCCCACTGATCTTGACTTCACAAAACCAACATATTATTATCTATTCGCCATATGATACTCAACCTGAATTAAATTACCTGCGGTTGTCAAAAAGTGACGCAGAACTATTGGCATCCAGACTCAAGCAGTGGGGACCTTATTCTGAAGGTCTAGAAGTGTCTGTGTTTTGAACACGTCAGAATCCTCTGGAACAGTATTTTCAGTGGGAAGTGACATAGTATGTTGTAACAGTGTAGCTGGTCTTATGAGTAAATTTAACGTAGAAGATAATCCCGATGAATGGTCGTTATTCATAGACGCATCAAAGCTATTCTTCAAATACATTCTGCGTAAACTTCCACAAATTGCTGAAACTAAAATCAGGTAGGGAATCCTTATTGGCCCTGAAATTTGCTAACTCCTCAATTATCCTGAATTTGATGCAGAGTTAGAAGATATGGAGAGGATTGCATGGGTTTCTTTCCGAAGGGAAACGAGCGGCCTCAAACTATAAGGAAACAGTGGAGCACTATTATCTTCTACCAAGCCATGTGGCGCAATATGTCACTAAAAATTGTTACCACCAGATATAAATAAATAAAAGAAAATGTAATTCATGCATCTGACTTGTATATTGTATGACGTTCACCTTCCCTTGATTGAAGTATGCTCAAATGCAATGCAAGTTTTACCAGTCACAAAGCTGTTTGGGCCCCCACAGAAGTGCGCCTGGCAACCCACAAAACATTCGTGCACTCCACCATCATGTGGGAACGCTGAAACCAAACGAGGTAATGTGTGAAAAAAAATCTTTTGATTCTGCGCAACGACCAAAAGAAAAAAATTATGTCTACTTTTGGGTTCCCCTCAAACGCTATCTGTACCGTTTCACTTTCTGTTGATTTTTTTCCCTGTAATTATTACAGACCATTGTTACTGAATCTACCGTTGTGCCATTTTTGTTCAAACGTACCTAGATTCCCTAAACTATTGGGTTTTCTCTGTATTTGTTTGAAATAAAACTTTAAGGTTTCAAATTTTATCTATTTAATTGGTATCTCAAGAATAATTAAAAATAACAAACAAAATAATGTAATGTGTACAATTATGCTACATTTCTCTGGTTAAGTTGCACAGCATGTTCACCTTCTATATCTGCATTATATTTACTATATTGAACATTACTACATATTCTCTTACCCCAAAAATAAAAAAAAAAATATTCATTTTACAAAAGTTCGCTTAAAATCTTACAAATCCACCTTGCTATTACATCGTCCCTGTTACTTATGTTAAAATCATTATGCATCATAGCTTTCAGTTTTATATTTATATACTGCAGGGAATTAAACATCCTGCCCCTTCATGTTTTGTGTGCTATATTAATTATTTTGGCATAAATTATTATTATTCATTACAAATTAATTAAGCAGAATACTCAACTACTATCTCACTATTCATTACATATTCGCACACATCAATATTAAATCCTTAACCTAACTTAACCTACACACAAGTACATACACAAAAAAAAAAAACATATATATCAGCACATATTAAGCGTAGGGACGTGCAAGAAAGCGAAACGGGTATCTTTACCCTAGTCTATTTTCCATAATTCTTTTCCAATTTAGCGTTAAAAAAATCTTTCAAGGTGAACAGCAAATTGATTTTTTTTTAATATCGAAGACTGGATACGAACTCCGTACCATCAGTGACGTGGTGCAACTGTACACACAAACAGTGTTGGGCAAAATCAATTGAAATCAATTGCAATTGATCAATCAATTGAAAGTAATTGATCTGAATTGCAATTGATTTCAATTTGTAAGTGACAATTAATTTCAATTTGTAATTGACAATTAATTTCAATTGCAATTGAATTCAATCATAAAATTTGCAATTAATTTTTCGTCAATTGTTAATTGTTAATTGGTTACCAGGCAATTGAAACTTTTAATTGTTAATTGTCAATCGCAAAGAGTGCAATTGAAACGTTTAATTGTTAATTGCAATTGACAATTGAAACTTGTATTTGTTAACTGTAATTGTTAGTTGCAATTGAAATCAGCAATTAAAACTGAAAATAAGAAGATATGTGTATATTGTGTTGTCCACTTGTTACTGTTTTACATATTTCAAAAAAGGTACTTTTAAGAAATGCTGAATAACTACCATCCCTTCGCCCCCCCCCCCCTGGGAAGAAAGCTGTGAAACTAAGCATTTTTTAAATATATTATGTTTATGATTTTATCCCCCTCGAAAGAACTCTATATGCCCGTCATGCATGCAATAGGGATGGGCACGAGCGAGTTCGAGCGAGTTTTCTTTAAAACTCGACTCGACTCGAAGCAGACATCTTTGAGCTCGACTTGAGAACTAGGCTCGAAAAATTTCCCCCAACTCGACTCAATTCGGGTCGAGTTTCCAGTCGAGTCGAGCCAAAACGAGCAAATTCGAGCTAAATCCTTTGTATAGTTCCAAGTACTACTCTCCTCAAGTATCCCACATACACAATATAATTATCCATGATATTACTACAACTACTATAACTAATTATTATTATAACACCGTGTATAAACATGGAATATAGGCGGTTTGTATCTGAATACTAAAAATTAGTTGACTGTCGATTTCGGTCGTCAATAAATCATCAGGAGGCAAGGACATCGGTCACGAGGTTCTAGGTTTGAGTTGAGAAGGAACAAATATTCGGGCTCGAGCCGAAAATTGTTAAAAGTTATAGGATTCCAGCCAAACATGTTCAAAACTGCTCGACCCGGGTTTAGGGTTGTTAACGACTCTCACAGCTCATTAACTTATGGAGCCGAACAGAGAAGTGAGCCGAACCAACAGCTCATCCAACCAAGCCAGCTCGAGCCGGTGGCTCACACGAGCTGAACCGAACCGACCTGATTGCTTACCCCAACCGAGCCGGTTCGAGCCATCGGCTCAGTTGAGCTGACTCGAACCCAGCCTATGGACTCGTTTCAATGGAGCTGGTTCGAGCCATTAGCTCCAATCGAGTCGAGTCGATGACTCGTCCCTACCGAGCCGGCTCAAGCCATCGGCTCAATTGAGCCTAGTCGATGGGTCATCCCAACCAAGCCAGCTCAAGCTGTTCGCTCAGTTGAATCGAGCCGAGCTGGTTGACATCACTATCCCGGTTGAGCTTCTACTTTTGCTAAAAAAAATTAGACCGTGCAGCTCTCAGCCTTGATAGTAAGAACTACAGACTTATATTGGTGCTCACGGCGTCATTAACTTGTTCCGCCACCAACGAATTTCGAGGTACTTTGTTTTGCATCTTTTGTGCGTTTTTTGTGTCGCTTTGTGAGCCTATTACCACATTTTGTGCGTCACCGGAAGTGGGTCAAAATGGGCCTACCAATATGGCGGAACAAGTTATTGCTGTTCCGCCACCAATGAATTTCGAGGTCGTTGCCTTCACATTGTTTTGTGCCGTTTTGTGTGTCTACTTCCACGTGTTGTGCGTCATGGGAAGTGGGTTAAAATGAGTCCCCAAGGTGGGACGAAAATGAATCACTGTTCCGCCACCAACGAATTTCGAGGTCGCTTCTTTCGTATCGTTTAGTGCCAGTTTCTTGGCATTTTGAGCGCGTATTTTCACATTTTGTGCGTCACCGGAAGTGGGTCAAAATGGGCTTCCAAGGTGGGACAAAAATTACCAAGAGTTCCGATACTATCGAATTTCGAGGTCGTTAATTTCACATCACGTACCCTTTTGTGCGCCTATTTCGATGTTTTGTGCGTCTCTGGAAGAGGGTCAAAATGGGCCTCGAAGGTGGGACGAAGATGACCCACTGCTTCGCCACTACCGAATTTCGAGGTCCTTCCTTTCGCATCGACTAGTGAATTTTCGTGCCGTTTCGTGCCCCTATTTCCACGTTTTGTGCGTCACCGGAAGTGGGTCAAAATGGGCTTCCAAGATGGGACAAAAATGACCAAGAGATCCGCCACTATCGAATTTTGTCAAGATTAGCCTCCAAGGTGTGATGAAAATGACCTACTGTTCCGACACTATCGAATTTCTAGATCGTTTCTTTCGCATCGCTTAGTACCTTTTTTTTTTTTCAGAAAAAAATTCTGCATCTATTTCTCGTCTTCTGTATCACTCGAGGTAAGTTGAACGGGCCTTTAAAGTGGGAGTTAAATGGCTCACTGTTCCACCACTATCAAATTTCGGGATCGTTTCTTTCGCATTGTTTAGTGCCTGTTTTGTACGTTTTGTGCGTCACCGGAAGTGGGTCAAAATGAATCTATGAATATAACGAAACAAGTTAATGCTGTTCTGCCACCAACGAATTTGGAGGACGATTCCTTCACATCGTTTAGTGTGTATTTTGTACCACTCTGTTCGCCTACTTCCACGTTTTGAGCATCACCAGAAATGCATCAAAATGGTCCATCAAGGTGTGAGGAAAAAGAGCCATTGTTCCGCCACTATCGAATTTGAAGATCGTTTCTTTCGCATCGTATAGTGCCTGTTTTGTACCGTTTTGTGCTTCTATTTCCACTTTAGTGCGACAACAAAAATGGGTCAAAATGGCCTACAAGTATAGCGGAATAACTTAATGCTGTTCCGTCACCATCGAAGTGTCGAGGTCGTTTCCTTCACATTTTTATGCATGATTTGTGTCGCTTTGTGCATCAGTGGAAGTGAGTCAAAATGGTCCTTCAATGTAGGATGAATATGTCTTTTTCTGCCATATTTGTAGGTCCTCTTTGACCCACTTTCGGTGGCGCACAAAACGTGAAAATATACGCAGAAACAGTACAAAACATGCACTAAACAATGCGAAAAAAGCTACCTCGAAATTCGATACTGGTGGGAGAGTGGGTCATTTTTCTTCCCACATTGAATGCCTATTTTGACCCACTACTATTGATTCACAAAACGTGGAAATAGGCTTAGAAAACGGTAGAAAACACGACAAGACGATGTGAAGGGAACGACCTCGAAATCGTTCCTGACGGAACAGCATTAACTTGTTCCACCATATTTGTAGGATAACATTGACCCATTTCCGGTGACGCAGAAAACGTGGAAATAAGCTCACAAAACGACAGAAAAATGGAAATTTAGCTTAATTACATGGACATTTTAAGTTTGTACGGTACGCTTAATTATATGGAAAATTTTATACATTTTTCCTTTACGTTGGTGTGTTTACGTTGATTTGGGACTTTCAAATTTTATTCTTTTTTCAGCAGAAAAGTATCTTTAATTTAACAAAAAAAATTATTAATGATAATTATAATAATTATCTATATAATTGAATTCATTGTAATTTGGTCCATGACAAAAACACTTTACCATTTCGTACTAGCTGTTATGCCCGTTCTTCGCACGGTTTAGATAAAATATCAATGTAAACAAACTGAACAACGGGAGAACAATTAAGAAACATTTCTAAAATTGGATTTTTTTTGTGTGAATATATATCCAACAACGTACATGTGTTTTCATTGGGAAGGACGATGGGGGCCGAATTTGAACGTAAACACTATCGGGGGTGTCACTATACATCTGAGCAACCCCGATAAATATGGATTCGACACAAATATTGGTCATTTTCTACTACTTTTACATGCCCCGGTGAACGCCCCCTCAGACCCCCTTGGTTCGAATTGTAAAAAAAAATCTCCTCTGGCCCCCAGCCGATACCGCGAAAACTATGAATGTGACACTAACATCTGCCATTTTCTACTACTTTTTATATATCCCGGTAAAAGCCCCTATGATCATCTGGTTCCAATTTTCAAAAAACAACGCCTTTGGCCCGCAGCCGATGGGGGTTGCATTTAGTAGTCAACGCCTGTGGAAGTATCACCGTTCATCTTAGCGACAGCGAAAACTATGGATTTAACACTAATATCTGTCATTTTCCATTATTTTTACGTTTCGCAATCAGGGCCGTGCTGGGATACTAATGAGGGCGGTGGACAAGTCCACTAAAAGGGCACCCATACAAACGGGAATATATATATATATATATATATATATATATATATATATATATATATATATATATATATATATATATATATATATATATATATATATAGAGAGAGAGAGAGAGAGAGAGAGAGAGAGAGACTTTGAAGGAAAGTGTGGATGCCTTTCTATATCAAAATCTGCATTAAATTTGTTTTGGTATTAACGTAAAGAGCTAATTTGTGGAAACCTTGAATCGAAATCCTCTTTTCTAGAGAAAAACTTTTAGTTCCTTTAATAACATTTTTGTCAAATAAGAAGAAGCTAAATGTATCAAGAACTTAATATACTTCTATGGCCTATGGACACAGAAGGTTCAGTGCCGCGTTTACAAAAGCTCTCCATTGATTTCTATCCTTAGCCTACTGGACCCAGTTTCTACTTTATATTTCAATCTGTGGGAGAACCATTTTAATTTTGTCCTCCCATCTGCGCCTCGGTCTTCCTAATTTTCGTTTTTCTATTTGGATTTTCAGTTAGAACTTTGAAAGCGTTTCTAATTCCTTCCATTCTGGCTACATAACCTACTCGTTTGAGCCTCCTAGACTTGATGACCCTAACAATGTTTTTGTAAACGGTATAAAGTTATGCAGTTCCTCGTTATACAGTTTCCGCCATTCCCTATTCTCGTTCCTCTTGGAGTTCGGATATTGGTTTAAGAATCTTGTTTTCAAATACTTTCAGTCTGCAATTTTCCCTCAGAGTCAGTGACCATGTTCCGCAACCATACAGCACAACAGGCATGATTATCGTTTAATTTTTTAAGCTACAAATTCCTCAACAGAATTCGTGACAACAAAAGATTTTTAAGTGAATAATAACATGAAATCCCTTCTTTCAGTTGACATCAAATTTTTTAGTGATTATGGTTTTGGCTTGTTAATAATGATTCTAGATATTTGAAAGTATCCACTTTGTCGAAAGAAAATATTATTTGTTATTTTAACGCATCCATAAAATGCAGTATTACAATACCGACAAACTTCCATTTATTTAGTATTCTCTGCATTTACTTTTAAGTCCATATCTCTGCAAGCGTTAAGTAAAATTTCTGCATTCCTTCCTATTGTTCTATAACCCCCCATTAAATTTACATGATAAGCATACGCCATAACCTGGTAAATACAATTCAGTTCTAGGACCTGATTCCTGTCTTTGATTTTCCTTATAGTGTTCTTCAGAAAAAAGTTAAATAATAATGGCGACAACGCATCTCCTTCTTTCAGGCCATTCTCAACATGAAAGCTCGTGATCATTTTCATTCAAGAATTTCTCTACTCGAACCTTACTTTGGGATTCATTTAAACACATCTTAATTAATCTACCTTTTTCGGTATTGCAAATTCTGTAAGCATGTTGTACAACGTTTCCCTCCTACCCTAGTATAAAGTCAATAATTGATGTGCCAGAATATTGTATTTCCATTTCTTTTTCAAGTATTAGTCGAATGGTAAATATCTGGTCGATAATTCACCAATTATACCTACATCCGCTCTGATAATCTCCAATAATTTCACCTGTGTATGGAGTCAACCTTCTGATAGAATGTTTAAGAGAATTTATTGGATATTGACAGAAGAGAAATGTCTCAATAATTATTAAATCAGTTTTGTTGCTCTTCTTCTAAACTGAAACAATGATTGATTCTTTTCACTCTTGTGGTAGATCCTCCTTGTTCTAGATAAGGAGAATGAGTTTGTGTATTTTGCTCTACAATTTTCCCCTCCAGCTAAAATTAGGTCAACTAGAATTTCGTCTACACCTGGAGATGTGTGTTTCTTTAATTTTTTAATAGCGATCCCTATTTTTGTCTGGTTAGGTTCTGGAATATACGGTTATGCTGTATTCATTTCACTTTCTCCACGCACATTAGTTTTTGGCTATGTGTTAAGCAAATCATCAAAGAAATCTTTCCATTTATTTAAGATGCTATCCTGATCAGTGAGAGGGGGCGCGGTGGATCAGTGGTAGAGCGTTCACCTCCGGTGCTTGGGGTCCTTTGTTCGATACCAGCTCGCGCCGTGAGGACTTTGTGGTGGACAAACGCCGTGCGGTGGGTTTTCTTGGGGTTCTCCCGTTTCCTCTCACTTTCTTCATTCCACCATTTCATTCATTACTCATCATCGCCGTCTCCTTTAGCCTAACCGGCATAAGCATGGGACGTAAAACTCAAAGATTTCATTTAATTTCATTTTCCAAGTTAATTAATTTTAGCTTCCAAAAATCGCGTTTCTTTGTTCTAAAAGTTTTGGAAGTTTTCCGCCAAATGACAGTGAAATTTTATGTAGTTATTTCGTTCGGATTTTGTACCCAATGCTGTTTCTTCTGTTTTCTCTTCTCTGCTACCTTAGTACATTTCTGGTTGAACCATGCTTTGTTCCTACGTATTTCTGCGTGTCCCAATATTTCTTTGAAATCTTAATGTTATCTCTAATTTCAACCAAATATCCTGAACACTAGTGCACTCCAAACCTTCTAAAACCGAGAATCTAGTCGACACTTCAATGGCTCCCCTCTCAACTGACTCTCCTAATTTCTTTAAATTAAACCGCTCCGTTTTCAAATATTGAATATTTCCTTTATTCAATGATAGTCTCTCTTATTATCGTAATCAACTCTTCTGAACGACCGAACATCAGTTGTGTTAGACTGTTTTCTTCTATCTAATAAAACGTGATCCATTTGATTATGTGTTTTCCGTCTGGTGAGGTCCAAGTATATTTATGAACGTCGCGATGTGGGAATTTTGTAATCATCACGATAAGGTTTTTGGATTTGCGAAGTTCACGAGTCTAACTCCGTTGTCAACCTTCCTTATGCAGACATTTATTCCTTATAATCGGTTTGAAAATACCATCTTGTTCTACTTTCGCATTGAAACTACCTAACAGAATGTTCATATGGTATTGCAGGAGATGATCAAATACCCGTTCTACTCTTTCGTAAAAACTTTTGTTGTCATCCTTGTTTTCTGTTGGGATATGTACATTTAAAACAATAATATTACACCACCGACCATTAAGAGAAGTAAAAGAAAATCTATCATTAACAAATTCAACCCATATAATTGCTGATATTACGTATTCGTTTGTGAACGAAAAGCCCTGATCCTAGTTGGTAATTTTTAATTTGTTTCCCGTAAAAGAACGTAAAATTTTCCGACTTGACTCCTCCATTTCCTTCTCATCTAACTTCCTGATATCCCACTAGGTCCATCTTCTATTTCTAAATTCCATCGTTATACGTTTTAACGCATCTGCCCTATAGAGACTTCTTATCTTCCATGTTCCAAATCTCATGTCGATTTTACTTTGCTGAGTTCGTGCCAAGTTATCAGTTCTGATCCGAGGATTCTGCGAATATATCTGAACAAGCCTTTTTTCTACAGGATGAGTTGTTAGCCCCACACCAAATCCCCAAGCTGGAGGATCACCCCCTTGTCTGTCTACGATTGCTTATTCAGTATTTTCGCATCTAACCTCTATATCCCAGAGGCCTTCTCGTCGATCCACAACCTGAGAACGCGCTGTGCCATGGTGACCGGAAGACCACCTTTTACGGAAATTAATATAGCTATATTTTAGAATTACAATAGATACTGACTATCCGAACACTGATTTAAAACACACAGGAACAATCTGTATGCTTGGGTATATGGTTGCATATTAAGACTGTGAAAGCTTCGATGCCGTAAAAATCGTAAATTAGAGACAAGTGTCAGTGTAGTATTTCATGAATACATCGTACGTTTGACTATCCGAACTATTCTTGAGATATTACATTGTTTCGTTTTATAGTTACATAACTTTATAATATTAAGTGATTATACTCTTTACCTGTTCTCTGCCAATAGCAACTGTATGAATTTATAATACAAAACTGAAATACAGAAGAATATTTTTTTAATGTGATATTTCGCAGGGCATCTCATGTAAAGGGCGCCTTGTATTCTTCGCAGCTTCGCTGGTACACAGGATATCTAAAACCATTTATCTATAATGTGATGTTTCGTAGGACGCCTTATGTAGAAAGCGCATTGTACTTTTCACGGAGTCTTTACCAATAGTAACTGTATGTAGTTATTGTACAGAACTGTGGTATACAGAAGAGTAAATAAAATCCTTCATCTTTGATGTGGAATCGCAAGGGCGCCTAATGTAAAGGGCTCACTGCACCTTTCACTAGTTCTTTACCAATAAAACTGTAAGAATTTATTACTAAATCTTGTACCTTTATTTATATTGTGATGTTTCGGAGGGCGCACCGGGACACGTCCCGGTGTCCCGGTGGGCCAGCACGGGCCTGCTCGCAATTCTCCATCCCCGGTGACTCCCGGCCCGCATACAATGGTGGCTAAATTTGAAAATCATCGCTAATGAAAGTATCACCATTGATCTCAGCGACCGCGAAAACTACAGATTTGACACTAATATCGGTCATTGTGGATTATTTTTACATGTCTCTTGATCCCCTTTATAATGCCTCTGTTCCTTAGCTAATGGGAGCTAAATGTAATAGTAAACGCGGTCTTGAGTTTCACCATTAAGCTCAGCAACTCCGAAAACTATGGATTTGGCACTAATATCGGTCATTTTGGATTACTTTTACGTTTCGGTATCCCTCCCCCTCTCCCCGTTGACCCCCGGCCCGCAGCCGAATAGGGTGAATTTGAAAGTTAATGCGATCGGAGTTTCACCATTGATCTCAGCGACCGCGAAAACTATGAAATCGACATTAATATCGGTCATTTTCTATTACTTTTACATGTCCCGGTAAACGCCCCCTGAGACCCCCTGGTTCGAATTTTGTCAAAAACGCTTTTCCTTGGTGTGGGACCTGGACCAAGGTACCTGTGACCAAAATTTGGTTACTCTCGGTCAACTTGTCTGGTCCCGGAAAACCCCTGAGACCTCCTTAGTTCGAAATTTGAAAAGAAAAACTCTTCGTCTTGATCTGGGGTCTAGACCAAGCTACCCGTGATCAAATTTTGAAAACTTTCGGTCCACTCGTCTGGTCCACAGGCCGCACAAAGATAGCCAGACAAACACAAACAAACTCATTGTTTTGTTTATATTAGAAAGGTCAGATCCGCCGTTATTGTAATAGAGCGGTGCTTGAACGATTGATAGTAGAAATTCAAACTCCGATGAGTGAGAATTTCATAGGCTTGTTTTATTACAAGTTTAAACTCTTTAGTCAGTAGAGAAGAGGACGTGGATCATAAGTTAGAGTTGATGACAATGGGTTTTGGTAGTTCTATGCGTCACAGTGGGTGAGAGTGGTTCATGGTGGGTGGTGGGTCAGAGTGGGTCACGGTGGGTCGTGGGTTACGATGGGTGGTGAGTCAATTGGTCGTGGCTAAAGTTTTCATTTTCCCACGCCCTCTCCGAACTACAGTATTGAAAATTAATCAGTGAAAATCAATTGCAATTGATCAATCAATTGAAAGTAATTGCTGTGGAAATCAATTGCAATTGAATTAATTGCCAATTAATTTCAATTGCAATTGAATGACTGAATTCAATTGCAATTACGTTCCACTGCAATTACTTTCAATCAATTGATTAATTGCAATTAATTTTCCATTATTAATGGCCAACTGCAATTAACAATTAACCATTACTTACTTCAATTGTTAATTGTAAATTTACAGATTAATTGTTAATTGTTAATTCAATTGAAATTTGTCCAACACTGCACACAAATATATATATTTGCCATTTCTTTTAAAAGTGTATAAGATAATAATAAACTATAGGTATTTCAGAACGCGTTACTACCGAATTCTATTTTTGCTTTGTATGTGTCATTACGGTACTATCTAGTTAATTTGGTACATGTTCATATTAAAAAAAATTTGTTATGCAAGCCTAAAGAGATATATCGAAATTTCTATAGATTTATTCACCTTCTATATCGCATACTGAAGTAAGATACTGTACATAATATGTAAATTTTGATAACTCCCCCCCCCCTTTTCCAAAGAGAAACTGTTTTGGTTTACATGTGAATGCTCGAAAAGCGTGGCTATCATCGTGCAAATGGTGGCTATCACTAACATAATCATTTCTTGATCGTCAAACTGTAATATGGAGTAGAATGAATTTGGTTCACTAACCTGGTTTTCTGTTTACACTTTCCAAACAGTCACTATACTCACAACCTCGAATACAAATTTTCAGGACCAATTTCACACCAAAATTAAGGTCTGGGTTCCATTCTTTTCAACGGACATCGAACCTGAACAATAGGATGACTGGGCTTCACTTTAACATTCCAGATTTTTGCCTCCACGCACAGTTCCTTCTGTAGATACTTGGATATGTGTATTTATATTTTAACCTTATTCGTTTTCTACTGTTCGCTAACCGCGAACCCAATAGTAGATTCAAAAAATAGTCTTCATCAGAAGATACCAATTCATCACAACAGAGTTACTCCGCCATGAGACCTACAGCATCGAAGCACCAACTTCCTATTTTGTCCTCGTTTCGTTCCGTCACTCGGTCTATTTGTGTTTTTTTATGACCACTTTTAACATCCACCGCTTTGGTTTCTTTTCTAAACTAAATTTTTTCTTCGAATAATCCCAAAATCTTTTATATTTCCCCGAAAATTGTTCACACTTATAAATCCGTGTCATCCACTATGGATGCTACTTTTCAAGGCGTCTGTCTCACAAAGAAGATTACATGGATTGGCTAATAAATCTCGACAACAATAGGATGAGCAAATCGTGATTTAAGATGAAAAATACCGACCAATTAACTTTTGACACCTGTTAATTCTTCGTTTACGTCAGGTGATGCATGTAGAAGAGAGTAATGTTCGATTTAAAGGAATTTTGAGAATTTATGTTAAGATGGCCGAAAATATAGAAATTAGAAATTACTAAAATTTACGTAGAAAATTATAAAACTCTTAGAGATGACTTATAACTGCAAAATTCGATAGAAAAATGTTCTGAAGACATGATAAACACTGAAATACGAAGTTTTTACCACAAAACATCATAAAACCCAAGAAAATATACAAAATGACACAAAAATCAATATACTACAATTCTACGAACTAAGCTAATCTAACCAAGACACCATTTTTTCAATTGACACGAAATACGACCAAAAATTTAAAAATTTATACTAGAAAATATACGTCTATCTACAGTACCTAATTTATTTATATATAGGGTGTTTCAGATTTTTCCGTCGCATGATACATGTCATCTTGGGAGGTATCAAAATGCATATGTTGAACTCCCACATAGATTTCTTCCCAAAATATTGCGAGCAATCATTGATGAACATGGGGAACATTTCTACCGAGTTATATCTATGATAGAGAAACGATGCAAGGAGTACTATAACAAGTCTGCGCTTCCCGATCATTGTTGGACAATCACTAGAGATGTTCCAGAACCACAATACAAGATACATGCTAAAATGCATCATTTGTAATATTCATGCATATCATGGTTTATCGCTTTCATTTTGCAATTTTAATTTCTTATAAATCCTTTTACATACTTTGAAACAAACTCTCTGCCAAGCACACACATAATTAATTAATTGTCATACCCTATATGTCAAATGATTTTTTGTCTCATATGTAGAGGATCTAACGTTATAAGAAAACACATATTCCTCTCTTTACATACGAACATCATTTTTTATATTTTTATTTTATACCTCACTTTTCCCTATATAAAATTTGATATTGTCAAGCATGATTGAGAAATACTTTTCCCTCACAACTATTGTAGATATTACAATGAAACTTGGCACATGTATTACGTATAAACTACAGTTCTTTTAAAGGTATATTATATTTGGGTACCTTTAGCCAGGGCCGTACCAGGGGATGCTACATTTGAAAAAAGTTATTATTCCAAATTCCCAATTTTACTTTAAATGTCCCGCGTCTTGCACTTAATGTACACGTGCACATAATACCATTCGCAAGCTTCATTTATTCTGAAGCGAATGACATATGAACCACGATACTCGGAAGAACAAAATTCAAGTAATAGCTACTTCAGTGAAATGCCAAATTGAAAATTGAAGAATATAAAAGTGTCAACACTACATAACACATATTTTGTTGATTACACTTAAACTCGAACCAATTCAGCATTTTTATTTTTATTTTCGTATTCAGCATTCTCATTTGCATAAGAAAATGAACTTTTCTTTTCCGAAGCATGAAAAAAGTTAAAATTTGTTTCTGATATTACATTTTTGAAAAGTTCACATCCTACAGATTTTTAAAACTGATTGCTGTTTCCGCATGTGTTCATATTTTTTTTTTTAAAAAAAGAAAGTTTTGAATTTGTAATGACTTAAAGAAATGGGTAGCACCACGAAGTCAACTTCATTTTTTACGGTAAAAATAACTTATTTCACACAAAGTCTAGTTTCTGATTGTAGTCAACTGCTGCTCGGTTCCAACTCGTTTTTCATATTTTAAACATTTTAAAGGCAACACTATTTTTTTCGTAACTTCAATGTAAAACACGCGACCATAGCAAAAGATATATATATCTATATATATCTATATATATATCTATATCTATATCTATATATATATATATATATATATATATATATATATATATATATATATATATATATATATATATATATATATATAATTTCTAGGCCAATACTATGAGACAAATATAAAAAGAACAGGAGGGCAGAAAAGAGTGCTGCTAAGGTCCCATATTTTAGCTAGTAATCTAGTTTTGGAAATGTAAGTTCGAGTCTTGGATTTGGAGAGTCGATTGAGCCACTTTCTTTACAGATAGAGTAAAGTATAGAAGAGGATATGGTCTCTGTCATCAGTTCTGTGGTATGTTTCCAATAATTTGGTTTATAGTCAGTAGTAGGTTGTGTTCTTGAGAGAGAAGAGACACCTAAAGGTAAACGTCGGGTTTCCAAGAACACTAATTAATCACTGAATTTTAACTGTATATAAGATCGAAAGAGAACCATTTTGTCATAAAAGAAAGGTAATGATAAACTCTTTTCTGTTCCAAAAATACTCCACTTCGGTAATAAATTATGATCATAGATGCATCGCATTTTGCGATACAATTTTTCGTTTGCGTCACATTTCTAGGAAAAATGTGGTAGCTAACTGGATGTGATACCGCTTAAACGCTTGCATATATATACAGTGCCGGATTTAGGGGGGTAAAAAGGTGCACATTCACCTCCCCCTTCGTTGCAAATATACACTACCTAAAGTGAAAAGCTAGCAGTAAGTTTTGCAAAATCAATAGTTTCTGTCAATTTTCTGAAGGTTGAAGGAAGAGGATTCATCGAGAGCATTTCCAGGGCAATTCCTAATTCACACTACAGATGCGTAAAGGCATTTAAAACACTCAAATTTAATTCAAATGTACTGGCTGTTATTTGGTGCACACCCCTCAGAAAATCTTGGATCCGATCCTGTATATATATAAAGGGTGTCCCATAAGTCCGTTTACATAGGCCATTTCGGTAAATATTGAAGATACGAAAAAATAATAAGAAAGCAATGTTGTTGGAAAGTATGTATTTTCAATCTAAATTGTTAGAATTTTCGGAATTGGACCAACCGTTTGCGCTCTACAGTGGTATAGCGCCCAATGTTTAAAAGAAATGCAACATTGCCACGTTATCGTTGGACAACAATTAATATAAGTGCATGTGGTTTGAAATATCCTCGACCAAGAGAATAGAAGGGACGGCCACAGTGAAGGATATGAAGAAGAATCACGCGCAACATCAATCCAATTCAGTGGAGTCACCATTAGAAAGGGGGGGAGCAGATACGCAAAGAAGTTGAATTGAATTTATTCACGGCAAACTGGTATTAATTGCTTCATGATGTCAACCAGATGAGACAAGAGGAGAACTAAGTAAAATTAGAAAGGGCCTAAATGTCAAAACTTAAAAACCAATGAAAACTCAATAAATATGAGTTATCGTAATACAAGTTAAACTGGTACTGTCACCATGTGAGTTATTTAAAACGGAAGTAACAACTTTTGAGCTATAAACTCCTCACGAATGTATTCTGCTTGCTACTAAGACAACTTTGAACGATACAATTCAATTTTTACTTATTGCGGCACTTAGATCCTGTCTCATCTTTAATTGTTGACTCGTCTAGAAACAGAAGCGCCAGTATGTCACGTTTCCAGACGAGTTCAAACGAGATACATTAATTATCTCGTACGCAGCCGCTGGTGTAGGAATAGCGTGTCTGCCTGCCACACGGCATTTGGGTAGCCCAAACGTGGGCACGAACAATGGGTCATCCTGAATAAATTTTTTCCTGGCTTTGCTCAGTCGCCCCGGGTGTATGTCAGGATGGTACCTTCTCTCAGTCCAGGGCCGCTCCCTTCTCCAGTCCTAGATTCATCTGAAGTCCCGATGTGACCTCGGAGTGAAGGCCCAGTCTCTCCTTGTGTCTTTTCCTTGAGCAAATAAATAAATAAATAAAGTTTCTCAGCTGAAGCACCATTATTCCTTTCAGGTCTCGTATCGGCTCATAAACTGGTTGTCTCATTTCATTTCGTTGAATGATTGTCTAGTGTCGTGTATGAGTTTTCGAAACGAGACGAGACAACGAAAATGTTCTCATATCGTGACCAATACTACTTATGTCATTGGAAAGGTATTAAAAATGTAGAACCAGCTATTTGAGATGAACCATCCCAGCATTCGTCTGACGGGCGATAATGGCATACCATCCTTCTTCCTTTCACAAATCCATGATATGAGGAGAAAGGACTAAGACAATCACACATGGGATGCTACATCTTAACCTAACCCATCCACTTCAAGTCACCTACCTGTTGAAAGATCCTGAAACAGGTAAGACGATGTAGCAACTGTGCTCAGCGTAGAAGATATTTGAAGAGGTGCCAATCTTATTGTTCACAAATTGCCATATAATGTCGCAAACTGGCCCTAACCCGTAGCAGCGCAGGCCTCGCGAATATTGTGTTTTAGAGCAGCAATTGTACGCGGGCGATCCCTGTAAACAACGGATTTTAAGTGTTCCCACAAAAAGAAAATCAAGCAGTTTTAAATCAGGTGATTTCGGTGGCCATTCCGCCAGACCTGGACGACCGATCCGATGTCCTCAAATTACTGCTTCCAACCATTGTCGAACATTGACACTGAAGTGCGGTGGCACACCATTGTGTTGGCAGTAAAAGTGCTGGCGGTTTGCGAGAGGCAAGTTGTCCAAATAAGATTCCAATATTGCTTATAGCAGGTTTTGGTAGGTTTCACCTGTTAATCACCCCTTTAGGAACACAGAACCCACCAGAACATTACCGTGACCACAAATTTATAAGAGGATCAACTTGATTATGGGAAACTTCGGCCACATGAGGCTTGCTGTCTGCCCAATACACATAGTTATGTCTGTTTACAGTTCCATTAAGATGAAATGTGACCATGTCGGAAAACACGATGTTAGTCGCAAGGTTGTGTTATTTATGTTGAGTGCGTGTAAACCATTCATAGAATTCACGTCATCGGTCGGTATCATGTCCACGCAACTCCTGCACAAAATGTACCTTGAAGGAGTGAAAATGATGCTTGCGCAGAATTCTTTGGACAGACATTCGGCTAGTATTACTCACTTGGGCCACCTTTCGTGTCGATTACGTTGGACTGCACGTAACTTTAGCCACAATGTCAACGAGTGTGCCATCGTCGTTTACGAATTGCGGTCTGCCAGAGCGAGAGCGGTCCAAGACACTGCCAGTATCCTTGAAGCATATCAATAACTTGTCAATCATTGTATAGGATGACCATGGGAGCTGTGATAGCGGTGATGAAACTGTTTCGAAGACGCACGTATATTCAAACCGGATTCGTGAAGAAGAGCCATTTCCATTTTGTTGGAGGCGAATACATAGTCACTATTCTTCATACACACAGAGACATACGGACGGCAATTCAACACACCACTTGAATGCAACACACAACAGCACAAACAGAACTAAACGGGAAGTGAAGGATGAGTGGCGTGGTGCTCGTGCTTGATTACGTAAGACACTGCCACTCGGGGAAATTGGCGTATCATGGCACTATGCTCATTTAAGAAAATCGCTCAGCTGCGCTTTCTGCAATATTTGACGGTTTTCTCCGCTCCTGCTTCTGTTTACCTTCAACAGAATTCCCCATCAAATAATTCACATTCAAACAGTTACTATGTCCCAATTCAGGCATTTCCTTTTGCTTTCATTTATTTCATTTCAACTATTTCCCAGTTCCTATACAGCTCGTCGTACCTCAGTCGATAACGCGTCTGACTACGATAGGGCTATTCATGCGGTCATGGTTCAAACCTCGGTCATGATATTACTACATTTTAAGCGCTCTCGTGTCTGGCAACACTGAGGTGAATTCACCCTGCTATTAAATTCCATAACAATGTTTTTTGAACCAGTACGCTTTTCATGTTCTTTCATTTATTTAACAAGTAAATGACGAGCACTGGTACCCCGTGCATGATTTGCATTCTCTAGATGTCATTCATTTGTCAAGGAAAGAAGAATGGTATGCCATTGTCGACAATTAGACGAATGTTGGAATGGTACATCTCAAATAGTTGGCTTCTACATTTTTAATTCTCTTTCCAATCACATAAGTACTATTGCTCACGAGACCAGAATATTTTCGTGTTTCGTCTAGTTTGAAAAACTCATACATTACACTAGACAATCATTCAACGAAATGAGATGTGACAACCACTTTACGAGTCGAGCCAATACCTGCGAAGGAATAATGATGCTCACCAGCCGAGAAACTTTAATTATTTATTTATTCAAGGAAGTGACACAAGGGGAGATCAGGCCTCTACTCCAAGGCCACATCGGCCCTTTAGGTGAGTCTAGGACTGGAAAAGGAAGCGGCCCTGGCCTGAGAGAAGGGACCACCCCCGCATGCATCCAGGGGGATTGAGAAAAACCTTAGTACGGCCAGTCGGAGCAGGTTTCGTGCCAAGTTCGACACACTCTAATGCCTTGTGGCAGACAGGCAAGCTACCCATACACCAGCGGCTGGGTACGAGATAATTAATCTATCTCGTTTGAACTTGTTTGGAAACGTAACGATACTTGAGCTTCTGTTTCTAGATGAGACAACAATTGAATGATGAGACAGGATATAAATGTCGCAGTAAATAAGAGGTGAATTGTGTCGTTCAAAGTTGCCTTACAAGGGACGTATGCGAACCGTGACAGCTAGATATTTGTCAAAATTGGTACCCTAACAAATTGTGAATCGCTAATCATCCTGGTGGTAGTCATTCAGTGCGGGAATGTCTTGTTTACCTGCTACGTATAATACATATACCAAGCAGTAACCAGGTGAGTCTGTGCTGCGGAAAAGGCAGAAAATGAAAAATGTAAGCAAGAACCCTGATACCTACTGGAGAAGGACAAGTGACCAAGAATATGGCAGTAGTGTCACACAAGCAGTGTGGCCATCCCAACACAAAATTATAGTTTTTTTAAATACAACATATACCATTTTATGGCATTAAGAAATTGGGATAAAACGTGAAAGAAAATAAAAGGCGTGTTATCAGTGTTGACAAATAAGGGAGTTATGAGGCTCTAAAGTTGAGAAATTAAGGGGTTTGTATAATGAAACAAATAAATGTATAAGAATAACAAGACTGCAGAAGGAACATGTGTACAGAAGGGAGTAAACAACATTATGCACAACAACCAGTGACCAAGGGGCTTCTTGATACGTCATATCGAGAGCGCGACTAGGGCAAGAAATGTACGTATTTTGCCATACTATCTGTGGCTTTTCTGTTGCATGTATTGGTGTATTATGTTAAAATTTTTTGCACCTGTACATTACTGGTAACGTGAATGCAGTGATTTTATCTTCATCGTTGTCTCACATGCTAACGTTTCCTACACTATCGATTGACACCTATCACAGGCCATTAATCTTTGCGAATAGATAGACGTACTTTCATGTCACAGATTTGTTAACTTTCGTGCCACAGCTTTTCAGGCGCTACGACGTTTCTGTGGTTTGGAAGGTATACAGGATTTTATACAGTGTTGCCCAAGACAGTTCGTTTTCTAGCTCACGCAGACAGTTTGAGATATCAATTCCACACAAACACCATTGGAATAGCTGCGCTATAGCAAGACTTCCTGTTCACATTTCCGCACTATTATTCTTTTTTTTCTACAGCACTTTAACATGTGCTCTTTTTTGGGTGAATCCTGTATGAAACCCGTTAGTCACTGGATGTGACTGTATGTTGTGTTGTTGTTGTACATTTATTCGTTTATCAGTACGGACCCCATAATTTCTCAACTTTAGAGTCTCATGTCTCCTTTATTTGGCAACACTGTTAACACATCTTTTGCTTATTTTCTGTCACATTTAATGCCAATTGTTTCCATGCTATAAAATATGTTCTGTTTAAAAAACTATAAGTCTGTGTTATATCCTCTCCCATAAGTGTCAGGGTATCTGCATACAATTTTCATTTTTTGCCTTTCCCGGCGCTTTTAGGGTATAACTCGGCACAGCCTCACCCTATCACTGTTGGAATATGTATTATACATAGCGGGTAAACGAGGCGTTTCCGCACCAGGTGACTATCACCATGATGATTAGCAATTCACAATTAGGCACGGTACCAATTTTCATAAACATCGAGCTGTCACGGTTTGCATACTTTCCTTGTTAGTACCATGCAGAATACATTTGTAAGCAGTTTATAGCTTAAAAGTTGTTGCTTCTGTTTTAGATAATTCACATGGTCACAGTACCCGTTTCACTTGTATCGCTATAACTCATGTTTATCGACTTTTCTCCGGTTTTTGAGTTTTGGCACTTAGGCCCTTTCTAATTTTACTTAATTTTCCTCTTGTCTCATCTGGTTGATATCACGAAGCAATAATACCAGTTTGCCGTGAATAAATTCAATTCAACTTCTTTTTTGTATCTGTCCCCTCCTCTTTTAATGGCGATGCCACTGAATTAGATTGACGTTGCGTGTGATCCTTCTTCATATCCTTCACTGTGGCCGTCCCTCCTATTCTCTTTGGTCGAGGATATATCAAACCACATGCACTTATATTAATTGTTGTCCAACGATAACGTGGCAACGTTGCATTTTCCTTTAACATTGGGCGCTATACCAGTGTAGAGCCCAAACAGTTCAATTCCGAAAATTCCAACATTTTAGATTGAAAACACATACTTTCCAACAACATTGCTCTCTTAACATTTTTTCGTATCTTCAATATTTACCGAAATGGCCTATGTAAACGGACTTATGGGACATCCTGTATATATATATATATATATATATATATATATATATATATATATATATATATATATATATATATATATATATATATGTATGTATGTATGTATCCCCCTCTCCTAGGTTGAACTCTCAAAGTTAAAATGATAATGACATACCTCATTTATGTTGAAAATTTATCGAGATTCATCGAGAGGTCGTATTGTTCAAGAGTTAAGTATTATTTATTTTTATAGAGAAGTATATCTTCTCCTCCTTTCCCTGTCCCTAAGTTCTTCCGTCGAAGTGAAATGATTAAAAAAAAACTTTCGAGGTCCGAACCTCATCTACGTTGAAAATTGATTGAGATCGGTTGGGTGTTCAACACAAGTCACAAACATAGTCGCTTTCAATTTTGTATATTAGATTAGGTATACCAGTGTAGAGCCCAAACAGTTCAATTCCGAAAATTCCAACATTTTAGATTGAAAACACATACTTTCCAACAACATTGCTCTCTTATCATTTTTTCGTATCTTCAATATTTACCGAAATGGCCTATGTAAACGGACTTATGGGACATCCTGTATATATATATATATATATATATATATATATATATATATATATATATATATATATATATATATATATATATATATATATATATATATATATGTATGTATGTATGTATGTATCCCCCTCTCCTAGGTTGAACTCTCAAAGTTAAAATGATAATGACATACCTCATTTATGTTGAAAATTTATCGAGATTCATCGAGAGGTCGTATTGTTCAAGAGTTAAGTATTATTTATTTTTATAGAGAAGTATATCTTCTCCTCCTTTCCCTGTCCCTAAGTTCTTCCGTCGAAGTGAAATGATTAAAAAAAAAACTTTCGAGGTCCGAACCTCATCTACGTTGAAAATTGATTGAGATCGGTTGGGTGTTCAACACAAGTCACAAACATAGTCGCTTTCAATTTTGTATATTAGATTAGGTATATTATATATAAATGTAAGGTGTTGAGTGTATTGTGAATTAGTAGTGTTTCTCAATTGATGTGAATTAAAAGATAAAAATAAAAGTTTTACGTATTCTCTTCAAGTTATATAATACGCACATTATGATATGATAATATCGTTTAACATTTTAGACCATGAAAATGTAATATTTAAATTATTGTTTCCATTCAGATTATTTAAAATTAGTACTCATCAACACAACAATATTTATATTATTGAGATGGGTCTCCACTAGCGATACAATTAGAGTCAAACTTTAGGTTACATTGCTCAAATGTCCTGACCCAACATTTCGTTACATCCTTCGCCCCATTTCATGTCTCTGAACTAACACTGAGACCAGCTATTCCTTAAAGATCACCACGGGAACTAGAAATGTATACCCTCAAGAGCATGCTTATAAAATATATTTTCTTTTATCTGTGACTGTACAATTTCAAATTAATAGAAAACATGAAAACCATTCATTTTTAAATTAAGAAAATTCGCATATGATTTTAAAGAATGACTACCATCGTCCTTAATGCAGTGTAGAAAACTTACTCTGTTCAGGACTTTCTCGAAGGAAGAAACACTAATGACGTATTGTGATACCATTAAAGAGTTTTCTCGAAATATTTGTATTTGATAACAACTCACAGTGCTTACATACTAGGCATATAAGACGAATGATTGCATTATAAAATTTAAAATGCATTAAAAATATTACATACAATATCAAAAGATTAATGTGATACCATGTGTAGCTAAAGTGTTATTATGTAAAAAAGTGTTACATAATTTAATGAATGATTTATACTTTTTTAAAAAATCTTCGTTATTACTCATGAAACTGATAAACTTTTGCCTCTAAGTCGCTTGATGTAATTTGCTGAATACGTGACCGTAAACAGTCAACTTGCAGGTGAAGTAAGATAACGAGCACATGCAGTATTTTCTGCTGCAATATGAAACACAATCACCAATATCAGTGCAAAGCCATTTCAGGGCACATCAATATCCAAATCTGGGACACTCAGTAATGACAATACACCACGTGATAAAAGTGGTGAGGGAAATTACGTGCGAAGTCTAAATGGATGCTTTGATTGCGAGTTTGGTGTCAAACTTTCCACAGCCGATGATATGGAGAATTCTATGACAATGAATCAGTGCCTCCTTTCCGCGCACGAACATTAGCAAATCGATTTTTGTAAACAGGTTTATGTTCGCCCGTTCCTCTTGCGCGATTTTTTCAGACACTTGCTAACTATCTAGAACTTTTCTATAATATAAAAAGAGATCGCAATTTTGAGGTGAATGGAAAACTGTAGTATTCAGAGGTTAGTGATTTCTCGGACAGAATGACAGGCCTTATCGTGTTCATAGAAGTGCAGATGAATGCAAAATATAGTGTCATGTTCACACTCGCCATGCAGAACAAACACATAACATTTCGCTAAGGGTTCACACGTAGCTCTCGTTTTCAGTCAATGAAAAATGTGTAATATGTCGTATATTCGTGACATCATCAATTCTGTCCTCTCTACTACTGTTCCAAGTACTGTCTCTACTTGGTGTTCAATTAGTATACATCTCGATTACAACAACCTGCGCTACAGTGACAGATAACAAAATGTTCAAATCACATTAGCAAAACAGAAATTATTTTGTGTATACGGTGTTAGGCAACATTTATTCTGTAATATAACTTCTATTTGCCATATAATTGAGGGATATAACTCATTAATCTTTTTCACAGAAATAGCAGAATATTCTTTATGTAATGCAGTTTTCTCCAGATTCTGCTATGATGCACAAATAAATGTGAAACGGGGAGACTTCTCTGATAATCTTAGACAGATCTTGTCTCAGTTTCTCTATGGTGCCACCAACGTGGATACTGCTACTCTTTATACATATATATATATATATATATATATATATATATATATATATATATATATCTTAGGAATAAATGCATTTATTCAAACTAATTCTGCATCCACAATTTGGTCTCTTTCAAAATGTTCTGCATCACCAATATCTGGACTGTTGGACACACCCTTGTTACTACATTGCATCTTGTGCTATTAACTTGCAATATATGAATATTTCTATAATGTCGATATACATATAAACGTAATATTGGCCATATTTTTATGTTTTATGTATATTCTAGGTATTCTAGAACCAGAGAGTCCAAATTCTTTCCCCTAAATCCCAGCTTTTCTTTAATTTTAGTCTAATTATAGGAGTGATTTTTCGAATTTTAATAGGCTCATATTGAATTTAGACTACCCCCAAAAGATATGAATCAAACGTACTTGTTTGGAACAGCAATATACTCCAGAAAGTCCAAAACGATCTTTCCCAATTTTGATTGCATATAAGACAGAAATGGAGATAGAAAGATGTGGTTTACGGTATAATTTTTACGCACACCTAAAGTTTTATTTACCGTTTAAGAGAGTTCAATGTATGTGACATCTGTAGCACGCAGGATATCTAAGCGATATTCCAATTCCACTGACATCCGGCCTAGCATGTCTACTGTAACGTGTTGAAACTCTGCAGCGATGCGAACTCGCAATATACCCTCGAATCTGCAGGTCTCGCACTTAGGTCTTGTAGCACACATTCTTCACAAACGCCTAAAATAAAATAATAAAAGAATAATGGTATAATATCCGGATATCTTGGGGGCCAGGCAATGAGTCCCCCTCGACCAATCGAGCAACCTGGCAATGTGTCGTGCAAAACCCTCCTAATAATCGTGACCCAGTGTGAAGGAGCACCGTCCTGTACAAGATGTCAAGTTGCATATGTTCGACCTGTGGAAATGCAAACTGTTCCAATATGTAGAAATAAACAGTCGCAGTGATTAACGCATCGGCAATGAAAAATGGTCTCACCACATGATCATGAAGGCAGATCAAACTACATTTACATTTGGACTGTCGTGCACAATTTCCCAGCTTACGTAGGAGTCATCCGAACCCTATAACCGCATATTGTTACGGTTTACTATCCCAAGCATTTGAAATGACTATGTCTGAGAAAATCACCTTCGTCAGAAAGTCTGGATCCTCGTCGATACGATTCAGGCATGCAGCTTTAGGCGGCTGTGTAGCACTCTGAACACCGTGGTCGGTGGTAGCTGCAACTGCTGAGATACTTGACGGAATGATTTTGTTGGGCTCTGGAGAAATGGCTATTGCACCCGTTTCACATCTGCTTCACTCGTGCTCGGACGTTCAGAACTCGTACTCTATATAACACTTTCGGTTTCCTTGAATCTCTCGTACCACTGCCAAATAGTCGTACATGATGAGGGAACTGGATGGAAGATTTGGTCTCTATCCACCATTGCACAAGCACTGTGCCACCTGTTACACATGTTAGGTCGTCAATGCCTAACCTGAAAAGACAAAAACAAAATTAAAAGAAATTAGAGAAGGGAGATTTGTTGTAAATGGAATTCTAGATCAAAACTTTACGCGCGTCTGAACATTATTCCGCGAACCAATCCTTCCTATCTATTCCCATCTCTGACTTACACGCGATCAGAATTAGAAGGATAATTTTGAAACACTCAGTATTTCTAGTCTTACAACACTGAGTGTTTATTTTGTCATTTAGTTGCAGAGAAATATATCAGAACTCTGCTAAGTAAAAGTTACTACACAACTTGAATACTTGTAATTCAAACGTCTATGAAGGGTGTTTCAAAACAACACTGACAACGTTTCGAAGGTGATTCCTGACACCAAAATAAGGCAAAAAGTATCGACCAACCTGAGTTCACAAATGCTTCTTTTCGGTTTTATAAGCTGCTGAAAATACGAAAAAGTTAAATTTAAAAATACATAGCTCCAAAACTACGGGACCTACCGTAGTCGGATCAAGATTTCACTTAGGAACTGGTATGTACCCTATCCAAAAATCCATGTTTCAGGATCCTAAGGTATTCACGCAAAAAATTTATAGAGGGAGTTTGGCTATGGCCATATAATTTGAAGTACTCACCAACTACCTCTACAAAATTTGTTGCAGAAGTAGCGCAGGATTCTGAAACACGATATTTGGATAGGACACATACTAGTTCCTAAGTTAAGTCTTGACCGGACAACGATAGGTCTCATAGTTTTACAGCTATGAACCTTTAGAATTCATATTTCCATGTTTACGACAGCCTATAACTCCGAAAGGATGCACTTGTGCACCCAGTTGGTGTATACTTTTTGCCTTATCTTGGTGTCAGGGATCGCCTCCCAAACATTGTCGGTACTGTTTTGAAACATCCTGTTGAAATTCTAAAAAAAAAAAATAATAATAATAATAATAATAATAATGTAAATGTTATTATTACTCTTAATCATTGGTATGGGGATGGCATGAGGACGAGTCAAATGCTCACCTTAATGTTCTAGGAACTGACAAAAGTTCTATTGATCAGCCACAGGTTTAAAAACATTACGTGCACTTTTATGTCTAATGACTTAGTTGTAAAAAGACCTGCCCTTGTAAAAGAAATAAATATATTGTGAAAACTTCAAAGAACAAAATTATCTATTTGCATCTTTAAAATTATCATATATTACGAAAAATGTCGTATATTCGTTATGTACGTGATAATTGTAGAATTAAGTTTAATTCTGTTAATAATAGCAATGGTATATAATAAACTATCTAGCAATCTTTAGTTTCGAACTCCAAATAGGCGACACTGTCTTCACTATTTTTAATCGTTATTAACACTATTCTGAGCAACAACATTTCCAGCCCCTCAGGACAGGATGCCATTATCCAATTTTCAGATCTTTATTGGCTTATTTTAGCAGAAATGACTGTTTAAAATATTCAGTGTGTGTGTTTTATAATTATTTAATGAACTTTTAAAATTTATTTGCACATTCAAAAATTACAAGAAAAGTGTGCGTCCTAAAATTATCACATATTCATCTTTTATTGCAAGAGATTATTGTATATAGCATTAAGGCTTAAATTATCGTATATCACGCTAAATTATCGTACGTTTGGCAAGCCTGATTGTGGATTTCGTTTTACGTAGAAGTAATCAGTAATAACATTTCCACAACAATTCACTGTCAAAACGAAATTACTTTTCAGTTAATTGTAGTAATTAAATTTATTTAATTGCAAAACCGTAAGTTTAATTACATTAATGTTTATGTTCTATTAAAGAGAGAGGTCATATTAACTGTGGAGTCTTCATCTACGTCCTGGGATGTAATGTTTGAAAAACTTGCAAGGGTCATAGAATACAATTCTTCGATTGAAGAATTCCAGATATACAAGACTACACTTCAAGATATATACTTCTTATTTGCTACTTCGTGTTATCGACGTTAGGATAAATATAGTTATGTTCAACTTAATTCTATGGATATTTTAATTGTGTAATTTCAGTCTTAGCATTCTGTGTATTTATACTGTTTATTGTACTTATTATTATAAAATGTAACATTATTTTAATTGGAGTTGTTTGTTAATAAACTAATTTATTACTTAGCAATAATGTTGGATCAGATAAAACGAATTTCTATTGGTATCTCTCTTCTAGTTCTTAAAGAAAGTCTAAGAAAACTAATTATTACGTTTTGTCACATAAAGATTTAATCTATACAGAAATACGCAGTGGAAACAGATTTCATAAATATGTGAGAACTAAATACGTAGATAATTATCTGGCACAAGTAATTATCGGTTTCGATTCTAATACTAACAAGAAACAGCACGTTTTACAAATATGAAACATTGTTGTAACTGTAATATGAAAATGAAATTGCATTACACTTATAATATTACTTAAATCTGTTGTAGCAATAATTATGACATATGGCACAGTGTTATGTATGTTCTTTGCCTTCAAAATAAAATAAAAACAGGAATTTTAATCTCAGTGTAATATTTTGTTCTTTTTAGACAAACAATTAAACAAATAGAAAATTACGTGAAACATTTTCTCTAGACACGTAATTGGACAGTTTCTTTGACATACCTATCTAGAATTTACATATATATTCTGTTCTATATTTCTTTTAATCCAAGCAGATTTGGTGTTTATGTTCATTATATTTATGTATCAAACAACTACTATTACTCGTGTAGTACTTTCCGTCCAGGTTTACTTTAGGTGCACCACACAAATCATTGCTGAAATATTATAATTCTTTCACTAATTTCCTTCTTATTGTCTCCTAAATGGTTTGCACTAGGCGGCATGAAAATATCTCACTTGGCATAGATAAAATTTAAGAGGTCCATCAGAAGTAACTGTCGAAAAATTACAATTCTTTTACGATTTGTGTATATATATGGAGTCCGGGTGCATGGCATAAAAACTACAGTGCAAAACACAAACCAACCTGTGCTAGGTGGTCACTAAACCACGAATGCCACCTAACTGTGTCAGAGCAGGGGAAGCTGGAAAGCCCACGTGGTAGCGAGAAGTGAGACCCAAGGAAGCAGGCACGTCAGAGACAGTGGGTGCTCGCGCGACGGAGGATAGTGAAAACAAATGGGTGTTGGCATGATATGAGTTGCAATAGTACTTATCATAGTTTCATACTAGTAGCGCTCAACCTGTAAAGATAAAATACAGATTCTGTACACTGTGCAGAAATACACCTCCGGTGGAAAATAGTATATAATACAGTCGTGTTTCAAAAGCATTTACATATTTTTCCCGTCGTATAACACTTGCAATGATTTTACAGACGCAACCCTACATTTGTAATGTGCGTGAAACTGGCAGAACCCATATTCGGAAATTGAAAATAAACAATGTAGATCGTTTGTTCACGATTGTTCACATAAAAGTTTCGTTTGTTCACGATTTATAAACAATTTATACAAACAAAATGGGCGGTGCCACCTTCACGTACCTTAAAATTATTCGAAATCAAAAACAAACCATACAGATCGTTTGTTCACGATTGTTCACAAAAAAATTTCGTTTGTTCACGATTTATAAACAATTTATACGAAAAACAAAATGGGTGGTGCCAGTGAACAAACGAAAAGTTTTTGTGAATAATCGTGAACGAACGATGAACAAACGATCTGCGTGGTTTATTTTCGATTTCGAATAATTTTCAGGGACATGAAGTTGGCAACGCCCATTTTGTTTTTCTTATAAATTGTTTATAAATCGTGAACAATCGAAATTTTTATGTGAACAATCGTGAACAAACGATCTGCATGGTTGACTTTCGATTTCCGAAAATGGGTTCTCTTGCGTGAACTTTACACCGCCCATTTTGTTTTTCGTATAAATTGTTTATAAATCGTGAACAAACGAATATTTTATGTGAGCAATCGTGAACAAACGATGATCAAACGACATGCATAGTTTGTTTTCGATTTCGAATAATTTTCATGTAGGTGAAGTTGGCCCCGCCCATTTTGTTTTTCGTATAAATTGTTTATAAATCGTGAACAAACGAAAATTTTATGTGAACAATTGTGAACAAACGATGAACAAACGATTTGTATGGTTTATTTTTGATTTCTGAAAATGGGTTTTGTTGGGTGAAGTTGGCATCGCCAATTTTGTTTTTCGTATAAATTGTTTATAAATCGCGAACAAACGAATTTTTTTTGTGAACAATCGTGAACAAACGATGGACAAACGATCTGCATGGTTTACTTTCGATTTCGAATAATTTTCAGGTACGTGAAGTAGGCACCGCCCATTTTGATTTTCGTATAATTTTTTTATAAACCGTGAACAAACGAAAATTTTATGTGAACAATCGTGAACAAACGATTAGCATGGTTTATTTTCGATTTCTGGAAATGGGTTTGGCTGCTTAAAGTTGGCACCGCCCACTTTGTTTTTCGTATAAACTGTTTATAAATCGTGAACAAATGAAAATTTTATGTGAACAATCGTGAACAAACGATGAGCAAACGAGCTGCATGGTTGATTTTCGATTTCTGAAAATGGGTTCTGCTGCGTGAAGTTGGCACCGCCCATTTTGTTTTTCGTATAAATTGTTTATAAATCATGAACAAACGTAAATTTTATGTGAACAATCGTGAACAAACGATGAACAAACGATTTGCATGGTTTATTTTCGATTTCTGAAAATGGGTTCTGCTGCGTAAAGTAGGCACCGCCAATAACCAATAAGAAACGCTTGGCTTCGGTTTTGATTCGAGACTTTAAAGTGGAGCCAATATGAAATTCCATCACCCATTTCTCTTGAAAAGACTTTATGTTTTTCGAAACAGACTATTCTTGTTCAAAATAATTAATAGCATACGCATATCAAACAATTGATTTTGATTTTCAATCAAAATTTTAAGTGGGGGAACAAGGGTAAATTTGGCCATATACCAACTTTATTTTGTAAACATCTCTTTATGTTTTAGGAAAGATACGATTTTTACTATTTTTTCTTCAAAAAAGTCAATAACAAACGAAAAACAAACTATTGGCTTCCGATTTCAATTCGAAATTTGAAAGGAGGCAATTTCACATAGGTGTATTGATTCCCTTAAAAAATTCCAAATTTCCAAACGCAAATTCTAAGCCTAAAGTTTTAAAATTGCAGTTACATGTACATACTTCAACTTAGTATACATAAAAAATTACATGCCCGGCGTAGGATCGACACGGCACAGAACCGAAACGGCATAGGATCGACAGCAGAACTTTCATACGATCGAAATAATAAAAAATACATTATTTTATAATTACGCAATATTAAGTAACAATTATTTTCTTCAGGATATATAGGAGAGAACCGTCATACGATCGAAACGGCATAAAAACGAAACGGCGTAGGATCGACACGGCATAGGACCGAAACGGCACAGAGCCAACACGGCATAGGACCGAAACGGCACAGGATCGACATGGCACAGGACCGAAACGGCATAGGAACGACACGGCACAGGACCGAAACGGCATAGGACCGACATTCTGTAGGGTTGTCAACACTTTCTGAATATATCAATATCGCATATCCCTCACCTTGAATTTGTAGATATAAAAAATTGTAAGGATAAATAATTCTGAATGGTCTATTTTTAAAAAATTATGTATATATATATATATATATATATATATATATATATATATATATATATATATATATACAGGGATTTCTCCGTATACAAATTGTATAAAAATACTGTTCGTAATATGTCCATGTCCCACACCTTTAATTTTGTGATATTAACCGGTTAACTTACCAATTATTTCCAAAGGAGCGTTTCAATTTTTACGTATTTTTTATTGCTAAATTCTAACATCTAACATCTTCTAACATTTTAGGAACAAAACGAATGGCAACAGTGTGATTATTTTTACTTAAAGCAACAATGATTTAGGTAAGCCTAAAATGCGCTTTCAATAAAACCTCGAATATACTCGAGCTTGTAAACTTTGTACCGTTCAACGGTGATCAATTGTAATAATTCCGTATGATGCCCGAATATACTCGAGGTTTTAAATTATTTATAAAATTAAAATCTCGAATATACTCGAGCTTTTCAGTTAACCGGTTAAAAAAATGACGCTAAATAACTCCAATAGTTGATTCGAGGTTTTCAATACCGAATAAATAATATTATTTGTCTGATATTTTTATAATGTAATTTTTTATGTATACTAAGTTGAAGTATGTACATGTAACTGCAATTTTAAAACTGTAGGCTTAGAATTTGCGTTTGGAAATTTGGAATTTTTTAAGGGAATCAATGCACCTATGTGAAATTGCCTCCTTTCAAATTTCGAATTGAAATCGGAAGCCAATCGTTTGTTTTTCATTTGTTATTGACTTTTTTGAAGAAAAAAATAGTAAAAATCGTATCTTTCTTAAAACATAAAGAGATGTTTACAAAATAAAGTTGGTATATGGCCAAATTTACCCTTGTTCTTCCACTTAAAATTTTGATTGAAAATCAAAATCAATTGTTTGATATGCGTATGCTATTAATTATTTTGAACAAGAATAGTCTGTTTCGAAAAACATAGAGTCTTTTCAAGAGAAATAGGTGATGGAATTTCATATTGGCTCCACTTTAAAGTCTCGAATCAAAACCAAAGCCAAGCGTTTCTTATTGGTTGTTTTTAAGAGCAAATCGCTTGTTTCGAAAAAATAGAGAAAGAGATTTACAAAATAAATTTAGAATGTGATCAAATTCAATCTGATTCCTTTACTTACAAATTTCGATTCAAGACCAAAATCAATCGTTTGATATGGATTTGTTGTTGCTTGTTTGGAAGAAAAGTAATTTGATTCGGAAAACTTAAGAATATAGTTAAGAAATAATGTTGATGAAGGTGATTTGTTTCGGGGCGGGTTGCTTATTTTGAAGAAAAAATCACTTGTTTCAAAACAAACCAGTAAAATATATCTATTTGCAGGATACATTTGGTGGTCAATTTCATACTGTTTTTTCTGCTCTTAAATATCGATTCAATACTCAAGCTAATAACGTGTTTTCCTTTTTTATTGATTGGTTTGAAGAGAAAATAGTTTGTTTTGAAAATTATTAAGAAGCATTTACAAAATAAGGTTGGGTGGGCCAACTGTTTGGTGGTATTTCAAATTTCGATTCAAAATCAAACTCAATCATTTATTTTTCGTTCGTTATTGATTGTTTTGAAGAAAACCTGAGAACCATTAAAGAAATTTTGATAGTAAAGGTGGTCACCTTCACAGGGTCCCTGCACTTCAAATTTCGTTCAAAGCATAAAACGGTTAAAATAATAAGAGAAACACAATCAGTACTCTACGCAAATGTTTAGGGGGTTCAGGGGCTTTAGGAACACAAGTTTATATAATATCAAGTATTTATATATATAAACGTGCTTAATTTTGCATAATACCTTGCTCAAGGGGGGTTTCAAAGTCCTTAATCCCTTTCCTTCAGTACGCCACTAAACATCATCGTTATCCAAATTGTACTTCTTCTACTGATTCAATTCTTAATTTCAAAGTTTAAAATTATATGAGCACTTATTATGCTATTGGAAAAGAGCACATATTTTATGACAGTGCAAGGAAGTTTCTTGTTTTAACAATTGAAAGAAAGGAAAACACCAATAAAAGTAATAATAATACCTGACACGAATTCCGATAGTAAATCATATTTCATTACCTTATTTGAAACTTTGAGAAAATTGAAACTCTACACCGAATACAAACTGGATAATAAGCAATGCTTTATAATTGCTTGATACGTTTCAAATTGAGAACGAAGAGAGTGATACTGTTTAAAAGAAAGATTGGATAAAAACAAGAATTTTAGGAATGATCTAAAAAATGGATCAAAATATTATGATCTTGGCTAATATTAATTTTTGGATCAGTTACCATAAAATATTCGAACGGTCTCTAAATCGAGTTTTCTCCAGATATGTAGTTCTCCAGGTATAAGGAGTACAAGAAAAATTTCGATTAATGAATTTTTTTGGATTTTCTTTTATAACGGGCCACAAAATTTTTGGACGGTCCCTAAATCGACTTTTCATACTTTTTACGCAATAAGCATATCACACTGAGTTAAGCGATATCTTGGGTTGGTTACAGTATATGTAGTTCTCCATATATAAGACATACAATAAAATTATTGATTGAATGAAATATATTGGACTTTTTGGATCAGGGGCTACAAACGTTTGGACGGTCCCTAAATCAAGGTTTCGTATTTCTTTCGGAATAAGCACATCATGCTGAGTTAAGTAATAGTTTTGGTTTGGCTGCACTATATGTAGTTCTTCAGATATAAGACGTACAAGATTTATTTTTTATTGAATGAAATATATTAGATTTTTTGGATCAAGGGCAACAGAATTTTTGAATGGCCCCTAAATCGAGTTTTCGTATTTTTCAGGCACTAAGCACATCATACTGACAAGGAAGGGTCACGCAGTGGCTCCGCTGAGATCCGAACGAGACAATTGTGTTTGCATTTGAAATATTATAACTAGATGAATCCCAAAGTTATACGTGCCACCGGGAGGAATATCGTGAGCAGTGATTTATTTGTGAATTTTGCAGAAGGGGGGAATGTCTATGCAAGATTGTGTTCCGTATAGCAGAACAACTTTAAAGTCGGGTTGGGACAACGTTATTTTTAAACCTACCTATTTTAAAATATGCTAGTAGTTTGATAGGCGGTCCCCAAGTTCATAATTTTTTTTCACCTTTTTAAAAACAATTCTATAATAAATACAGGTAGGTACGTTAGATTAGATTTGGTTAAGTAGATTAGATTACATGCGTTACTTGCCTTGCCTTACCTACTACTGAGGACAAGTGTGCAGCATCCAGTAAGAGCCATATAGTTACATTTCAATCTGCACAGCTTGTAACAAGTTTCATACTCCTACGTAAAACAGTTTTGTAATGACAAATAGTTCTTTAGTCTTGAGCAGAACAGTGATAGGTGCACATACACTTGAACCTGATTTTATTAAATAGAAGTTGAAAGACGGTACTAGGTGGCATTCCTTATATCATACATGAGTTTTGGCAATTGCCCCTTGTACTTAATAAAATTAGATTCAGGGATGTGTGACCCTAGCACTGTTCTGCTGAAAGTAAACTTCTGGTAGATAAAACATACTGGTATTAAAATGAATCCAGAATTGAACAAAGACTGTAATCTGGTCTTCGAAGAATCATGAGCACATATTTAATAGTTACCAATATGATGCTATCTAGGGAAAAAAAAATACTTTACCTTTTCTTTCATTTTTACTCTCGAAATTGAAACAGTCATTGTAGCCTACAATATTTACAGTTTTTGCAACAAAATTACAAGAAAACAATGACTGCCGATTTCACCCTGAGATAAGCTGAGGCATGACTTATGGCGTGTTATCTAACACTGTCTTTAGAAATTAACAATACTTTCACAGCGTACCTCAGTTTGAATAGTGAAGCAATATAGTAGGGGAACAAAACTGATAAAGTTGCACAGGAAATGAATCCGTAGGAAATTCATTGCCAAAAGCAGCAACAGTTATTTTCTGTAAGTTCTTGCATCTAAGACTTAGAAAAGTATTGTTGCCAACATAACAAGTAGGTGTGTTGGTCGCCATATTGGTTCAAAAATGGCGGATCCAAAATTCATATAATACTTAAATTCAATTGAAATATTGGCATGTGTGGATAGAAAATTAAAGATTGAAACATCCACAATGCATTAAAAAGTAAGAAATATATAATACAGAATCATTTGAGGCCAATGCAGGTGAAAGTGCAATACCGAAGCGTTATATCAGGGGTGCCCACAAGGGGGGGCTATGACGCAAACTGCGTCATTGAAATATTTGGGGGGGTTAAAAATCTATATAAATATGTTCGAGAGGGTGTAAAAATTAATCGAAAAGATTTTTTTCATAGAAGAACACCTGCGGATAGGCAATTGACGGGGGGGGGTGCGTCATCGACATGAGGGGGGGTGGGCACCACTGGTTATATTATAATTTATTTCATGTTTTAGCGAAGATAAAACTAATCACTCACTCCAGTTACTAAAGTTAGGGTTTGTCCAATTCTGCCAGCACCAGCTTCAGATTATGATACGATTTGGACAGCTATAATGAGGTGTAAGTTGATTTCACAACATTTGGGCCAGGATCACACTGTTGTAACATTTGATCAGGCTATTTACTGCAATGCAAATGAGCTAGTAAGGTAGAATGAAGATTAAACCTGTGGCGTAGAGGAATACATCTATTAAGGATATTAAGATATACATCGTAGAGGATATTAAGAATTACTACATCTTTCCACAATGGAGATTATGAACAAGTTAGAAGCACGGTGAAGGAGTTAACGTGTAATCTTCCAGCATTTGTAACAAAACTACAGGAATTTGTATATGAACATGTAAATAAGTTACTTTTAGATTGTGGTTTCCCTACTTGGAAACAGTGAATACATTTCTCAGTTTTATAAGAGCTGAACGTAAGGGAAACTTGCATAAGCACTTACAAGCTTTCTAAGCTATGTTACCTTTGATTGCTGTTCATAACCATACAATCTACGCCAGATGTGGTCCAGTGTACCTTACATGCATGCAAGATTTGCCACACTTACCCGGAGACGTTTATGCAGAGTTCACAGACGGTCATCTTGGTGTCAAAAGAAGCACGCTGCCGTTTGTAGAGATAGCAACTGATTAAGTCATTGAATATTTCAACAAGATTTGTAAGGTTGCAAATGATATAATAAGCATTACTCGGAATGAATATGCCAGACAGCGATGGGAATTCAGTTACGATGAGCTTAGACATCTAGTTTAAGCGGTAAACCAGATCTTCAACATTGACATGAAAACACCTTCATCCACAATGAACAACCTAAGAAACAACTAGAGAGGGATATCACTGATGTATCACTAATAAAAGAACAACTTGTGCGCTTCCAACTGTTTCGTGATATTAACAATGATTGAGAGAGATATTAACAGGACATACAATTCCGGAAAATACTTCACATGGCATTCTCAATGCTTTTGAAAGTGGCAAACGGATTATTGAATCTATCGTTAAGACACTTCTACTTACTGAATCCCAAGTTAATCTGTTTGAAACTATACCAAAATCAATCCAAAAAACATTCAAAGACATTACGTCACAACGAAGTAAGACAAAAGTAAGACATCTGGAGTCTGTAACACAAGTTAATCAGCGACTAATTACATACATAGCCAAATAACCAAATGTTGATGTTCGATTTCTTCTACAACATGAGTTCTTTGAATATCCTCCATACTTGTTCAGGTCAGATTTTTCACCTATCATTGATTATGAGGCTGTTTTATTTCAGCTTCTAACATAGGATACAGTAGCCACTGCAAACATAAAAGATCTTCAGGGCTCAAGAGCACTGATTATTGATGGTATGGCTTGTGCGCACAAGGTTGATAAACCAAAGAATGGTAAAATTTTGGAGACCTTGCAGATTCTTTCACTGAACATAGTTTTTCCAATTATGCAGCATTGATGTTGTTTTTGATAGGTATGTCTCTCCGTCTATTAGATCAAGCACAAGAAACTTCAGATCTGGAAACAACTTACCCATTAGAAGGATTATTCAAGACAGAGGAACGCCACTTCCAGCATCATGCAGGCATTTTATGGCGCTGCCGCAGAACAAAGAGAACCTTGTTACTTTTCTCAGTGAGGAATTTCTTAAACATTCAAAAAGATTACCAGACAACAAAGTACTAATTCATACTTCCTTCCATACAGAGCCTTCCATTTGGCAAAACAGTGTACTCTGTAGCCGGAGACATCCCAAACCTACTTTCAGATCAAAAAGAAGCAGACACAAGGACGTTGTTGCATTGGAAACAAGCTTTAGATGAAGGATTTACATCGTTTGTCTTTTCTAGCGACGATACAGATGTATTTGTTCTTCTTGTGTAGCATAATTTAGGCCCTCGCGTATGGATGAAAAGAAGCAACCCAACTAGATTAATATCAATCCATAAGATTGTGTCTGATATGCCATGTTATGGTATACAGTCCTCTTTGCTTTCATTTCACACCACTACAGGCTGTGATACAACCAGTCAAATAAATAGGCATGAGAAGAAGTGAACTTGGAAAGGATATAAAGACAACTAAGAATTACTAACATCTGTGGGACTGGAAAACAAAATTGCTTCTGATGTTTTCAAGAGAATTGAATATTTCGTTGTCCTCCTTTTCCATTCCAAACCCACTGTATCTGAAGTAAATTATCTTAGATTGAAGCTATTTCATCAGTGAAAGACTATTCAACAACTGCCCCAACAGAGGACGCTTTATGACAGCATGTCAATCAAGCAAACTATCAAACGATCATTTGGAAGAGAGCACTTCAGCAACATCAAAAGCTGCGAACACGTACAGATTGCGGCTGGCAAGCGAAAGGGACATCGTACGTACCAATTATGACAACATTTCCACTAGTTTCTATAGAATATTAGTGCATCACAAGCTGTAGACGCAAAAATAATGTAAATCTTCATCTTGTTCATGTAAATATGCAAGACGTTCATGGTCTCCAACATGTGACTGTTATAATCAGGTGTGCTATAATGAGTATGCATCTCAACAGAACTTATCAGACTCAGAAACTGAAGTGAGGATGAAGAATCGCACTTACTATAGATGACACTTTGAGAATTCAGATATGAAACTTTCTTCTCGTATTACAATTACAGTTTTATAGATAACTTTCAGTTCGCTTTCATGTAATGTATTCGATTGAAATTGTTTTCAATTTAAAATATTAGCAAATTAGTAACATTAATTCCTCTAACCAGGAATTTCAGTAAGATGACCTAACAATCTTGACCTTAAACACAAAAAGGCTTAAACAATGTATAAAAGTACTTTAATTTACTTGTATGCATCCTAAGCTTTTATTTGATACCCCACATGACTACATTCCAATTAACTTGTATTACATAATTTGTCATTATGCACGCCATTTTTGAACCAACATGGCGGCCACCCTACCAATTGCCGAGGTTGGCAACATTACTTTTCTAGCTCTTTGTACCAATGTCTATCATGGTAACATAGTTGCCACTTTTGGCAATGAGAATCCTACGGGGTTACACATTTCCATATTTTGTTACCCTACTAATAGGAGGTTGGTTTACATTGGACACCGTCTTTTTTCAGTTGGTTTGTTGGTAGTAGCATGATGTCCACTTTTTATCCAGCTGAAGGCATACTTTTCTGCATTGAAAGAAGTAATGTCTAGTCCATTAACGTTTATGGAAAGAAGGGATCCGAGGGTTTTTACTAGTGCTCTCAAACGGGTCGGGTCGGGTCAGGTCAACTCGGGTCGGGTTGTCGGGTCGGGTCGCTCGGGTCGGGTTGTCGGGTCGGGTCACTCGGGTCGGGTTGTCGGGTCGGGTCAGTCGGGTCAGCTCGGGTCGGGTTGTCGGGTCGGGTTTTCGGGTCGGGTCAATCGGGTCAGCTCGGGTCGGGTTGTCGGGTCGGGTTATTCGGATCGGGTTGTCGGGTCGGGTCAGTCGGGTCGGGTTGTCGGGTCAGTTCACTTTGGTCAACTAAGTTTAGGTTGAGCTTAAACTCGGCTGGAGTTGAAAACTGCTGTTTTACACTAGCTGCCTAATTAAAAATAGCAATTTTCAATTGATTTTATAGAAGCCATAAATGTATTTTGAACACTTGCAGCTAGTGTTTTTATGGTAAATGCTTATTTTTGTACTTGTGTGTACTTTAATTTTTAAATGTGGATGATTGATTTTACCAATCGACTGTAATATTAATATCTACGCCAATATGGAGTCTGGATTTAGAACAAAACTAGAAATTGTTTAAGCAAGGCCAAAAGAAAGATTGGATATGGACGACCAAGCCCAAGCAGGGCCGCGGTAGCTCAGTGGTAGAGAATGCATCTCTGGTGCATGGTGTCCATGGTTCGATCCCAGCTTGTGCTAAGTAGGCTTTGTGGTGGAGAAACGCCGTGTAGTGGGTTTTCTCGGGGTTCTCCTGTTTCCCACTTTCTTCATTCCACCATTTCATTCATTTTTCATGGTCACCATAACCCTTAGCCTCGAAGCAGAATCGAGGGACCTTAAACTCAGGGGTGTAGCCAAGGGGGGGGGCATCGGGTCCAGGCCCCCCAAATGGTTTCCTGCCCCCCCAAATGACCAGCTTTAAAAACATCATAGTAAAATTACCTCGCTTCCTTCATTTAAAAGTAACAAAGTTATTGACAATTAATAATTTACGGTAAAATAGTATGGAGAAATATTGTTTTTCCATACCGATCGAAAAATCGGATACATTTTTGTGACAGCAGATTACACAATTTACTGCGATTTATATTTGACAGTTTAAAGACAAATATTTTAACAAATTATTATAAATACAGCCATAAAACAAAGGTACTAAACTGATTTGTAAGTACATTATATTTTTATATGCTTTAACAAGTATTTTAAAAGACATAGAGGATGGAAAATTTGGTGAGAAACAATGTTTTTATTCAGTTTGGATTTCATTCGCTCTCTCTTTTATTTCTACTCAGTGTAATAAAATAATTGTTTTTTTTTTTAGTCACGAATAATAAATAAATATTTTTGTCAGGAAACTATAAAGAAATTAAGTGAAATTTCAAAGAAAATCAATCTTGTGTAGATAGGTTCTGTATACAAGGTCTTAAATTTAAAGGTAAGCAAGAAAAGTTCTGTCGCTTTTTCACCCACCACCTTCGAACATCGATATGTCACCTAACCTGGAAGATCAAAAATAGTCCCCATCAACATCGACAACCTTCTGAAAACGTTCTGGAAGGCCATGGAATCCATCGCGGTAGAAGTTGGTGGGCCGTGAAACGAAGAAGGTATCAGGTGCATTTTGGACTTTTACTAGGGATTTGAATTGGCGGCCTCTAAGGTGATTGTCCAAAGAATGGAACAGGTAATAATCGGACGGTGCAATACCCGGGGAATATAGTGGTTGCAATATTGTTTCCCATCCAAGGCGTAGAATGGTGTCCTGAGTCATCCTAGCTACGTGGGACTTAGCGTTGTCCCGTAAACGAGGACCCATTTGCAATTCAGAAGTGATGGCTCCAGAGTTTTGAGTTTTTGTTGAGCACAGCTCAACTGGTGACACTACACAGTTGCACTGATACTCTGACCAGCTGGTAGCAGTTCCCGATGCACGATGCACCAAACACACAGAAGGACCTTCTTCTGGTACAGTGCTGGTTTCAGCTGTTTTGAAATCGGTTCATGGGATGCTAACCAATGATGACGGCGCCGTGGAGCTTCGTATAGGACCCACTTTTTATCACATGTCAACGCCCTGTCCAGAAATGGCTCCGAAACAGTAAATAAACCCATGCGACTGCCGCGTTGCCTTCTGGCCCGGAGTCAAAACATGTGAGACCCAACTTGTAGTGCTTCCCAACTTTATGGATGTGCTGCCGAATGGTTTCTCCACACACTGAATTGTAGTCCCAGTTCATCTTTGTACGTACATGTGTTGGTCTTCTGGCATGTGGTGTTTTCGGGTGTTTCGTCATCGTCCTTAAACTTGTTAAACCATCGCTGCACTGTCCGCGTCGTCACGACACCCTCAACAAAGGCCTGGCATATTTTTTGTCCCGCTACAGCGGCGTTTGACCTCCATTTGAACTCGTTCAACATACATGCTCTTATGACGCTCTGTGGATGTCCCATGTTCCCTCTGTCTTTACGCAAGTTCACTGTGTATCTGAATTGCCACAACCGGGTAGTATGTTGGATATACCCACACCAACAACTGACGTTCGCCTTATCTCTACTCGCATTCAACTCACGGTGTGAGGTCCAATTGAACACAGACCTCCACGAAAAGGGACAGAACTTTATAGTTATGCACAAAAGTATATATAGCGTTTGGTCCCGGGCAGTAGATCTTGATTAAGCATAATAAAAACTATCTTGAATATAATTTATGGATAATAATAATAATAATAATAATAATAATAATAATAATAATAATAATAATAATAATAATAATAATAATAATAATAATAATAATCAGGGCCCGGATCTTGTTGACCTAAAAAATTTTAAAAAGTGACCTATAAAATGACACTAAAACTCCTGTAAAATGACCCTAAAAATCACAAAAATTGACCTTAAAACTTACGTTCTCTCAAACTTTTATTTCATTAAACATTGACATTTTTTAGTATCCAATGGATTTTTAATTAACATTTCTCACTCATATTCAAAAAGTTTTGTTTCAGTTAGTTGCAGTCCATTGATCATCTATTTCTATTGATCAGTTCATTGTACGGCTTTGTAAGTATTGAAAGCGTCAATTCACTCCCGAGTTGAAACTAGGAAGCACTCTTAAATAATAAAACTTAGCAAGTTTAGACTACAGGAAAATAATAGATAAAAACACGTTTAAAGCCCTTGTACGCCTTCTAATGCATTTTTAGTTATTCACGTGATAACATTCATTGTGGTCAATAACCCATAACTATCTGTTTGGCCACCTACCAACCCCCACCTTTCGTTAACCAGCTACAGTTTAGTTTTCATTAACTTGTTAAGAATGCAGTTTTTCCACTCCAATAGTCAGGAAGTAAGAAAAGAGATTATTCAACTTCGTCTTTTCCACATTCGTAAACCGTGTTCATTTAAAGATTTCCTTATGTAGAAGAAAAAGAATAAAAAGACCATAAATGACCTAAAAGTTGCCTTAAAATATTAAAAAATGACCTGAAATTTCAAGACGGCAAAAAGTGACCAAAAGTTGACCCTAAAAAACTATATTTTTAGAACCTAGAGCTGATGGGTAACGTTTTTATTTGAATTTGCCTTGTCCTATGCGTAACAGAAAAAAGTTGACTTGTCAACAAGATCCGGGCCCTGATAATAATTAATAAGCTAAAATAGTGTTTTTAGTTTTCCAGAAGGAAACCAAAAATTTTCCTTTCTTTTAGGCCTGAAAAACACTAGCAGCAACACATTTTTTTGCTCTGTACATTGTAGCCGCCCCCCCCTCAAAAACGACGGGCCCCTCCTACACGAACCTGCTGGCTACACCCCTGCTTAAAGCGAATATTTCATTTTATTTCACCAAGCCCAAGGACATCGATACAAGAACAAGATAAAGATTGGATATGCAAGACGAATTGCATAGTAATCTTGCTCTTGGCCTTGTTTTGGTGATCACCAAGTAGCGATGAGGGTATTTTCTAGCTTTCCGTATAGTATGAAAGACCATAATCAAAATCACACTTGGTCTTCATTTTTACCGATGAGGTGAGCATTCTTGGCTCTTGTATAGCATGAAAGATCACCAAGACTACGAAATGCAGGACCAAGACTTGACTGCAAGACAAAGAATAAGACGCAGTATTGATGACCAAGACCCAGGGAGCGAATTGTTTGAATTTCATTTGTTGGGCTGAAAGTGATGAAATAAAATTAGTACTTTATAATTAAATATCAACCTGTATTTTTAAATTCATATTATGTATCTTCTTACGTGCAACTATATATACTGTAAAATACGTTTTAATTACCGAGAAGAAAAATCAAAGTGGTACGGGTCCCGAAATCATAAGAACCTATTTTGGAATGAAAGTTGAAGGGTTGGAAAAAATCACAGGTGTTCTCCTGTTTCCTCAACCCTTATCATTGTAGTTAAACGATTTCCTTTGTCTCCGCCAAGAGACTCTTGCTACTGCCTTCCGAGAAGACGCCCTGCCGTCCAAGCAGGTGAGAACACTGACCTTGAAGAAAAATTTCGTCACATAGAACTAAAAAAAAATAAAAATAAATAAATAAATAAATTAAAAAAATAAAAATAAAAATAAATTTCTCCCACGTCGGAAATTGGTATCAGTTATAAAAATTAATAACCAAACCTCAAAAGTGCCAAATATTCATTAAGATGCATATACAAATCCCCGCTTGATCTAGCTAGTGGTTAACGTGTAAGACTTCGGTACACGTGGTCCGGGTTTAATTCCTAATGGGAGTGCATTTTGGTGTTCACCCAGTGTTGTGACCATAGTGCTCTCAAACGGATCGGGTTGACCCGACCCGACCCGTGACCCGACCCGACTCGGATCGGGTCAGCTCGGGTCGGGTTACGGGTCGGGTCAGTCGGGTCAACTCGGGTCGGGTCAGTCGGGTCAGCTCGGGTCGGGTTGTCGGGTCGGGTTATTCGGGTCGGGTTGTCGGGTCGGGTCAATCGGGTCAGCTCGGGTCGGGTTGTCGGGTCGGGTCAATCGGGTCAGCTCGGGTCGGATTATCGGGTCGGGTCAGCTCGGGTCGGATTGTCGGGTCAGGTCAAGCAGGTCGGATCACGGTTCGGGTCAGTCGGGTCGGGTCGGGTCATCGGGTCGGGTCAGTCAATTCGGGTCACGGGTCGGGTCGGGTCGGTCTTCAACCCGACCCGACCCGTTAAGAGCACTAGTTTTTACAGATAAACGGTTTGTAGCGTCAGTATGCTGTAAGTCCAAGCTGGAGAAGCCTCTCTCACACTCTGCAGAAGGAACTGGAAGCAATTCTATGAACAGTTCTTCGGGAAACAATGCTATAAACAATGCTATATACCCTGGGACAAAACATATTGAAAAAGTAAAGAATCACTACTAAAACATTAAGTTGAATCATTGTACTTCAAAAAACAGATTATAGGTTAAGAAAGGGGGAATATATCTTCCCAGGCTGGGAAGACTGAATTAAACCCAGAGACAGGGAAGTTAAAACTTAGAAGGGGGGAAATTCTCAGGCTTCCCTGGCTACAAATAAATCCCTGATCGTGAGTTACAACATATTTTGTAATGTAAGAACTACAAAAAAATTACATGGCAGAATAGTTTGAACCGAGTCATTTGTTCAGAAACGGTTGGGTAAGTGGAAAACTCGACAAACACGTATCCCATCATTTTCAACGACAAACTTTTTGGGGTAAAAAACTTTGTCCCAGGGTCCCCCGCAGGGTCCCAGACTGGGTCCAACTCAAAATTTTCAAATGGCAAGGGGGGTTAAGTGGCACATCATTTGAAAGCTGTTGTAAAATGAAAGAAAATGCAGCAAGTCTCGACTCTCTACAACAACCCTGTGCAAAATGACGGAGGGTCAAAATGTAAACAAAAACTTAATTGAAAAGTCCATGGTCACCCCTATAAATCGGAAATGGTGAGACTTGAAAATAGGAAGGGAGTCTGGCATTATGTTCAAAGTACAACAATTTAAGTGAAAACGTCTTGTCCCAGGGTACCCAGAGGGTCCCAGGTGGGGTCCAACTAAAAAGTTTCAAATGGCAAGAGAAGTTAAGAAGCTCATCGTTTGCAAGATCTTGTTAAATGAAAGTAGATGGAGCAAGTCTTGACTTTCTACGACAACCCTGTCCAAAATTGTGGCGGGTCAAAATGTAAATAAAAGCTTAATTGAAAAACTATGGCCACCCTGAATCCAAGATGGCCGCTTAAAACCTATGCCATTCATAACAGTACAAATCTAAATCACTATTTTTCTCTATTATGTATTTAGAAATACTAGGAAGACTAAAGAGCAATTGAATTTCGATTCACTTCAACTATTATTTCATTCGGTAACAACACATATATGGTTTCTTCTTAATGCACGTTCGTCACGGTTCTCTCGGCATTATTTACTTGAATATAACGAATATGCGATGAACACACAACTATGACTTCCTACTCATAGTAAAAAAAAAAAAAAAAGTTTAATATCTTAGGGTATTTTTCTAATTTTGTCATACGTAGTTCATACAGAAAGAACTTGCTGCACCAGTAAGTTGAGGGCTCTATTGTAACGTATTCGTGATGGTTACATTTGTATGTCATTCGTTGGTTTGATCTCAATACTTCAAACAATACCAAATAAAAAAAAATCATTTGCAAGATTGGCAAGTAGTACCAAACATATGTAAGTAATTTCAGTACATCGAACTGCGTCAAACTTTGTTGGCTTGGTCACAGTATTCCAAGAAATAACATGTTTATATACAAACTCATTTTTCACGCTGGCAGCCATATTGGATTACAGATTATACTCTTTGATATTTTGTGGACTATTAACCATAAACGTTCACTTCTCCAACACTAGTGGTGTGAGCTGGATATGCGTTCAATACATTTTGCATATTTTAGTCACTTACTAATCAACATTAATGCCAAATTTGTTTTCCTAGCTTCAGCAGTTTGGTATGCTTATCCTTTCGATATAGGTTTTAAGCGGCCATCTTGGATTGTTTTCCAATTTGTTTACATTTTGACCCACCGCAATTTTGGACAGGGTTGTCGTAGAAAGTCGAGACGTACTCCATCTTCTTTCACTTAACAAGAGCTTTCAAACGATATCCTACCTCTCTTGCCATTTGAAAATTTTTTAGTTGGACCCCACCTGGGACCATGTGGGGACCCTGGGACAAGACGTTTTCACTTAAATCGTTATACTTTGAAAATAATACCACACATCCTTTTCTGTTTTCACATTTGTCTCACCATTTCCGATTTATAGGGGTGACCATGGACTTTTCAATTAAGTTTTTGTTTACACTTTGACCCGTCGCCATTTTGCACATGGTTGTTGTAGAGAGTCGTGACCTGCTGCATTTTCTTTCATTTTACAACAGCTTTCAAATGATGTGTCACTTAACCCCCCTTGCCATTTGAAAATTTTGAATTGGACCCCGTCTGGGACCCTGCGGGGGACCCTGGGACAAAGTTTTTTACCCCAAAAAGTTTGTCGTTGAAAATGATGGGATACGTGTTGGCCGAGTTTTCCACTTACCCAACCGTTTCCGAACAAATGACTCGGTTCAAACTATTCTGCCATGTAATTTTTTTGTAGTTCTTACATTGCAAAATATGTTGTAACTCACGATATTCCTCCCGATGGCACGTATAACTTTGGGATTCATCTAGTTATAGCATTTCAAATGCAAACACAATTGTCCCGTTCGGATCTCAGCGGAGCCACTGCGTGACCCTTCCTTGTGAGTTCAGTCATAGTTTAGGTTTGGGTACACTATATGTTGTTCTCCAGATATAAAGCCTACAAGAAATTTTTTGTCTGAAATATATTGGATCTTTTGATCCAATAATAGTCCTTCATCCTCCATTTATACATTAAGCAAGTAACAATATAACGTGTACATTACGTGATACACTTTGTATTTTATGGTGTGATGTTTAATAATAAATTATTAACAGAATACCCGTTCTTCGCACGGGGAGAATAGTTTCATTTTGAGCATAAAGGGCAATGGTATCTGAGTATGGATTTAAATTGCATCGGAAGTGTTACTGTTCATCTGAGTGACTCCAAATACTATTTCATCGACACTAATATCGGTATTACTTTTTATCATTATATATATAGGGTGTAACTTAATTAATGTAATGAACGTCTGGAGGTGATTCCTGGACTTGGAAGAAGAATTTAAATGAAACGAAGTCTTTAGCTTATCACAATTATAACTTCGATGCTAATGGTAACGGATGATCAATGAACGGCTTCCTGTTCAATTTAAGAGTGTGTAAAAATGGAAAAAATAACTTTGATCCAGAGTAGGTTTATAACGACTATGCATATGACAGTCATGGGCAAAAGATCATGTATGATGAACTAGAGTATAAGGGATTCTTCACATAACAACAGTGATTCCCACAAATTATGTGAATATAATTTGAGCCAAAGTAAGCTGCATTAAAAGATTTCCTCCCCGTAATGCGTAAATCCGTGGAAGATAATAACTACGAGTACAGAAGGAATGAAATTCGACGATACTCAAGGTGTTGCGCGTGTTGCACAAGGAAAGAAAGAAATACAATTTCCAATTATCGATTTATTCTATTTCGTACAAGGTAGGATAACTGTGAAATACTCAGAGGTACCTTGTACAGTATTTGTGCAATGCAGTATGTGTACACGAGACAGCTATGAAGAATAACAGTTCACAGTCTGATATTGTCGACCGTTGACCGCATTGCAAAGATGACATCGGCGAAGCAAATTTTTCCGCGTATGGTCAAGCACATCTGAAATTTCGTAGATGATTGCCGCAGCTATATTAAATCGAGCTACAAGTTCTTCTGGCCGGAGTTTCATACGTATCCCCGAAATAAAAAAAATCAAGCAGCGTGAGGTAGAATGAACGAGGTTGTCATAACACAGGTTTTTCTCTCCCAATCAAACGATCTGGGATTGTTTCATTTAGGTAAGTCTGCATATTCTTGCCAAAATGTGCAGGTGCACTGTCATACTGAAATCACATCTGCTGTCTTATGTTCAAGGGCACATGTTCTATCAATTTTGGGAGAAAATTACGTAAAAATAAAAGATACGTACTCCCACACAGGCAGGCCGGTAATAAATAAGATCCTACCACAAAATTATCCACCATACCACACCAAATTTCTGCTGCTGATCGTTTACTAGAGTTGCATGTGGATTTTTACGCCATACACATGATAGTTTCAAGACGGTCTCTGATCATTCGACGTACGCTGTCTTCAAGTTCAGCTGTCCATATGGGGCTATTTCCTCCGATTTCACGTACGAGAAACTGAAGGGATTCCTCTCTCGAAGTCGAATATGGAGGCGTGGAAAAATACAAGGAAAGTTACTCTCTTCTGAGGGCGACGGTCACGATATAAACGCCTCGCCTCTGGGCTATTGCCCCTTGCTACCCCATAAATGAGTTGCATATATGCCAGCTCGTGGACAGGGTAATCTTCCATTGCGCAGGCGTGTACAGGTTAACACAATCAATTTTACTTAAACACCAACGTCTACACTTTTACACGACCTTAAAGGTTGTCCGACCTGGACAGGTTTGGGTACAAAACCTCGCGGCCAGAACCTCACGGCGACAACCTCGCGGACCAAAACCTCGCCTGGCCAAAACCTCGCCTCCCAAAACCTCGCGGCCCAAAATCTCGCCGGGCCGAAACCTCCCCTGGCACAAAACCTCGCCGCCCAAAACCTCGCGGGACAAAATCTCGCCTGGCCAAAACCCCGCCTGGCCATAATTTCGCCGCCCAAAACGTCGCGGGCCAAAATCTCGCGGGGCCAAAACCTCGCCTAGCCAAAACCTTGCCGCCCAAAACCTCGCGGGCCAAAATCTCGCCGGGCCAAAACATCGTCTTCCAAAACCTCGCGCTCCAAAATATCGCCATACCCAAAATCTCGCCTGACCAAAATGTAAATGTTCCAACAGATGATAAGGATGACGGTATAAAAGACGCTGTTTCAGAAGAAGTATCACGGGTATTTGACCAAGTCCCGTGATACCATATGAAAATTCTATTTCTGTATTAGAGGATTACAATGTGAAGGTAGGGCGACAGGATGTTTTTAAACTGGTTATAGGGAAAGAAAGTCTGCATAAGGAAAGTAATGACAACTAACGGGGTTAGTTTTATGAACTTTGGAACATCCAAAAACTTAAAATTTTAAGAAAAATCTAATAATATTTATGAAAGTATGAAATAATATATGAGTTTTTACAACGTCCCTTGATTGTGTCCTGTAGGTTAAAGGAGACGTAGATGACCAGGATGAAGGAAATGATCGAGTAAAGAAAGGGGGAGGAAACGGGAATAACCCGAGAAAGCCCACGCACACGATGTTTTGTATCTTCTTCTTCTTTATTATTATTATTATTATTATTATTATTATTATTATTATTATTATTATTATTATTATTATTATTTGTAATGTGAAATTGCATATTAAGAAACTCATTGCGTAAATTTTAAAGAAAAGTTTCATTCGCGGCGAGGTTTTGGCAACGCGATGTTTTGTCCCGGCGAGATTTTGTTCCGCGAGGTTTTGGCCCGGCGAGATTTTGTACCGCGAGGTTTTGGCCACGCGAGGTTTTGAGCGGCGAGGTTTTGGCCACGCGAGGTTTTGGCCCGGCGAGATTTTGTCCCGCGAGGTTTTGGGCGGCGAGGTTTTGGCCACGCGAGGTTTTGGCCCGGCGAGATTTTGTCCCGCAAGGTTTTGGCCGGCGAGATTTTGGGCGGCGATGTTTCGGCCGCGAGATTTTGTCCGTATCCCACCTGGACACAACCCTCTACCGTTGAACGCAACACTTCCCAAAAAGAAAGAAAACGTGTGTGTGGATTGAAAACGTGTGTTTTTTGTGCTCCGAAGCGTAGTTCAAGAAAGTGGGGAAAAAGTGTGTTTTCCGGGTCGTGAAAGGTACCGATCGATTCGGGAAAATCTCACGAATAAGACAAAGAAAACCGCACCAAAATCGAACAAACGGTTGCGAAGAAAATTTAAAAAAATACCTAAAAATTCTCCCGTTTATTAACATTGTGGCTGAGAATGGAGGAAGAACAATTCTAAAAAGTAATAAATGCAAGATCAGCATCCGGTGTGAGTGAATGAACAAGAAAATCGAGTGATACAAGAAGCAAAGAAAACTGTAAGTACAGTATTTTCTGCTTGGGAAATAATATTACCTTTAAACTTTTCTTTTCACTATCCTGGACTTAACTTTTCTCTCGAGCATGAAGTGGTATAATATGGGCTTCTAAGCTAATTTTGGGACACTATGGCACCCGGACCGAAAGGACCAGGGACCTGAACCCCTCATTCCCTCCCATGTCCTCCCTCTCCCCCTCCCCTTTCTGAACTATATTCGACCGAAAATGGGATAGGTCTTGACTTTTGACCCCATTTTCGGAAGAATATCGGGGAACCCCCCCTCCCCAGGAACCTTACCCCTCTCGGATCCCACCGATCGGGAAGGGTGTCCAAAAGTGTCCCTACAGGGTTTTGTGCAAATCGGCCCATAAACTAAAAACTTTTGCCTATCGGAATAAACTCTAAGTGTAATAGTATTTATAATTTTAGTGATTTAAACTTAAACATAAACGCGTAATACGGAAAAAAATGGCGATGTATCGTTCCCCTCCAGGGACGCCAGCTAGAGACCAGTCACCAATAAATCCTACAGTACGTCAATCTAGGGCGGAAGAAACAGAACAAAGAAAAATAGCGAGAGAAGAATCCTCAACATTCGAACAATCAACTAAGAAAAACACCTTGGAAGATACAGGATTCGACACAATGGGGCAATTAGAGCAAGAAATGAATTACATAGAAAATCTCTTAGATTGGAAAAAGATAGAAAGATCCCACCTTGAGAAACTAAAAAAGAGGGCCATAGTATGGGTTAAGGACAGGGCACAGCTTTTAGGGCAACTAGGCCAAATGGAGAAAATTAACAGTACACTTCAGGAGAAATATGACAACCTCCAGAAAGAAAAACTAATAACAGAAATGGAAATGATGTCAGGCCAGAAAGGCAGCCGCATTGAAGAGAAAAAACAAATGGAAGAGTTACGGCAAATAAACGTGAAATTAGAAAAGGAAATAGAGGAGCTAAAACAGGAAAAAGCAGAAATTAAGAATGACAGAGAAAGGCAGTATAAAAGACTGGAAACAGAAATTCAAGAACTCACAGAAAACAGAAATGAACTAAGAAAGCAACTACAAGAAAAAACAAGGAAGTTAAATAAATTAGAAGATGAACATAAATACCTAACAAAAAAGCTTGAAGAAAAAAAAGAAGAACTAATAAATACACAACAAGCTTTCGGACGAGCAGAGATATCATGGGAACAACAAAGAAACATATATAGGGATAAAATCGAAGAATTAACAGAAAAGCAGAAGACCGACACAGACATAGTTATACATTAAATACAAACGCTAACCAAAAAGATTGAAGAAAGGCATGAAAGAACAGAAAAAACGGAAACCGATGACAAACAACAACTATGGACAGACGTAATTAAAAAAAGAAAACCTACTGAAAAAGAACTGAAGATACAGGAAATGCAAGCAAAAAGAAAACCGGCATTGATAATAAAACCGAATCAAGGAGAGACATCAAAGCAGACAGCGGAAAGATTAACAGGGGCTATTGATCCACGAAAAGAGAAATTAAAGATAACTGGTTTAAGAACTACCAGAGATATGGTAGTACTTGAAACCGCAACGAAAGAAGACATTAGGAAAATAATGGCTAAAGAAGAAATAAGGAAAAACTTCAAGTGCGAAGAAACTAAGAAGAAAAACCCGCTGATGATCATATATGGGGTACCGTCTGAATTAAAGGATGAAGAACTACTCCAAGCTTTTATCGAACAGAATTTCGATGAAAACGAGATGGAAGAGGCCAAAAAGAGTAAAGCAAGGTTTCGAGCAGGAAAGAAACAAGAAAAACGATGCCACTTGGTGATAGAAGTTGAACCGAAGATAAGGAAACTGTTAGTGGAAAAAGAAAAAGTCTACATCGATTATGAGGCACATAGAATAAAAGATTTCCTGGTCGTTCCTCAATGTTTTATTTGCCAAGAATTCGGTCACGTTACGAAATATTGCGACAATAAGGAAAAAGTGAGATGCAGATATTGTGGCTCATTGCAACATAAAAGCGATGAATGTGAAGACAAAGGAAAAAAGATATGTATACCATGTAAACTAAGACACAAAGTATGTCAAAACCCACAAACGGAAGAATGTGTCTCATACAAAGTAGCCAGAGAAAGGATAATTTCTAAAATAAACTATGGAGAGTAAAAAGAAAGAATTAGTAAATACAAAGAGAAAAAGCCCAAGTAAGAAACGTAGGGACAAACAAAGATTGGAAAATTTTCTAGAAAGAAAAAGACAACTACTTAAAGAAAAGAGAGATAAAGAAACACAAACATATGATACAAAAGAAAATGAAAAATCGAAAATAAAAACTGAAGAAAACGAAATGGGGAAGTTAACAAAAAACGACAAGGAAAAAGGAGAACTAGAAACACTTCTAGAAAATAGAAAAAAGAATAGGAGAAAGAAATTTAACGAAGAGAATTATAAATGTATGCAACAGACTCCTAACATTAATGAATCATTTGTCTACGGTGAAGAAAAATATCTTTTCCCAATTCAAGAAGAACATATACAACAAATCCAAGATCCGGAAGTTTCAAGTACAGAAAATACTCCAGTAAAACCATCAAATGAAGAAATTTTAATAAATAGTGTACAATTATACGAAAATATAAACCATATGTATAGGCTAGCAAAATTGGAAGAAAAATCCTAATGACTGCACTAAGACAGATAGTAAGAGATATTCATATAAATGGAAGAACTATAACATTTCCAACCTTGGAGGAAGCCGATAGAATTGAACTGCGAATTTATGATCTCCCAGCAAACGGATGGGAATTACTTGATCTAGTGGATGAGGTTTTTGAGAGACGAGGGATATACTGGACGCTAGAAAATGTTTACAAACAACTGGTGCGTGCGTATGGTAGAGTATACTTCGACCCAACGAAATCAGGAACGGATGCCTACATATATACGAGATATGGATAAAAATCAGAAGTATTTGAAAATTATGCAGAATAACGCACAAGGAAGTAAAATAGCCACAATGGAACTTAGAAGACTAATAGAAATCCAAAAGATTGATATCGTAGCAATACAAGAACCATATTTACTAAAAGGGAAATTAACAACCTTTCCAGCAAGCTCAAAAATAATGTACGGAGGACAGGAATCTAAAACAGCTATAGTTTTCATGAATAGAGAAATTGAAGTACTTAAACTAACCCAATATAGTAACAATTGGATAACAACAGCTAAAGTTAAGTGTGGAAACATGAAATTCTGGCTAATAAATGCGTATTTCCAATACAGCTTAGAAACACGTGACTTCATAGACAAAATTCAAGAAATAATATGGCAGAGGAATAATACGGAAATATTAATCCTTGCCGATACAAATGCAAAATCAATCTTATGGGGTGCCCCGGAAACAGATGATAGAGGAGAAATAGTTGAAGATTTTGTAATGCAAAACGGACTTGTAATCTCAAACATAGGAAACAGACCAACTTTTGTAGGGAATAGAGGCAGCTCTCATATTGATGTGACATGCGGAACATTTGAAATAACAAGTAGGATTGAAAATTGGCAGATTGGAGATAAACTCACTCTCAGCGACCACGAAATAATACTATTTGATATGAAAATTGAGAAAAATGGAAAAGAGCAAAAAAATTTAATATAGCTAAGACAAATTGGATTACTTTCAAGAACAAATTTAATCTACCCCAAATAAATGAAGATGAAAACTTGACCGAAATAATCAACGAAATTGAACAAGCAACAAAAAAAGCTTTCAAAGAGGCTACTCCGGAAAGTCAAGAAAGAAGAGTATATGAAGACTTTTGGACACCTAAACTACAAAGATTAAAAAGACTTGCAACGTCAGCCCGGAAAAGTTATCAAGCAACTTATAACCCAATAATAAAGGAAAGAAGATTAGAAAAATATAGAAATGCAAAGAATAAATATAAGGAAGCGATATTAGAGGCTAAGAAAAGAAGTTGGGATCTTTACCTCAAGAAAAATATTGAAATAGATCCATGGGGTGTTCCATACAAACTCATAACACAAAAAATAAACCCATTAGTATTAAATACAGTCAAGAAATTAGATGGATCATACACCTCAAACAGAGAAGAAACTCTAAAAGTTTTAGCGAACAAATTTTTTCCCAGAGATGAAAACAATAACGACACAGAAAGAAACACAGTACTAAGAAACAAAATGGGTGAACAACATACAGGAACTGTACCAGAATCGGACAAAGTCACTAACGAAGAAATAGAAAAGATCTTTAGAAAACTTAAAAACAAGAAATCTCCGGGTATAGATGGCATCAAAAACGAAATATACAAGAAGACTAAAGATTTATGGGTCCCCTACCTAACGAAGCTTTTCAATTTACTAATAAAGAAACAAGAAATTCCAGAGCCGTGGAAAGCATCAAAATTAATTATTCTCTCAAAAGGACCAGAAAGGGATCCATCAGAAGTAAACTCATATAGACCTATATGCTTATTAAAAAATATATCAAAATTTTTTGAGAGAGTAATATTAAACAGAATTCAAAAATACAGAAATGTAACTGAAGACAAACTACAATTTGGATTCAGAGTAGGAAAATCAACAGAAGACGCCATAAATACTCTTCTAGATGATATCAAAGAAAAGATATACGAAAAGAAATATGTATTAGCGCTCTTCATTGACATCGAAGGAGCATTTGATAATTTATGGTTTCCATCCTTAATTGAACATGTAAAAAAACTGGAAATGCCAGCATACTTACTGAATTTGATAAGAAACTATCTAGAAAACAGAAAAATAATAATACCCAATGAAGAGGGCGACATAATAATTAAAACAGAGAAAGGATGCCCGCAAGGATCAATATTAGGACCCCTACTATGGGACATAGAATTACAACCTTGCTTGGAAAAAATAAACAAAAAGCAAGAAGTCGATAAAATAGTGGCATTCGCCGATGACGTCGTAATAACAACATTAGGAAACAGCCGAAGGGAATTAGAAGAAAAAGTTAAAAAGATAACAGAAACACTTGAAGAATGGAGTATGGAGAGTAAATTAAGGATATCATCAAAGAAAACCAAATATCTAATTTTCGGCACAAAACTACAAAGAAACCCGACTATAAAATTAAATGGAGTAGGAGTAGAACGAGCGCAAAGCATAAAATACCTTGGCATAATGCTAGACGATAGACTAAAATTTGATGAACATTTGAAATATATAGTAAAAAGGGGAAACAGTGTAGCGAATAAATTGACTACTATTGCAAGAAACAGATACAGGCTACCATTAAAAATACTAAGACTATACCAAGAAACTATTTTGTCAGCTACCATGGCGTACGCATCCAGCGTTTGGATTGATAGACTATTAAGAAATAAGACCTACAAAAATCAAATCAATGGACCACAAAGAAACCTATTAATCAGAATGTCTGGAGCTTTTAACACTACTTCGCATAGCGCACTCTGTATAATCCTTGGTATCCAACCAATGAACTATGTGTTATTGCAAAGGGCAATTAATTACTGGTTAAGGAAAGAAGAGAAAAGGAAAATTAGAGAAATTTTTAACAGGGATCTAAAAGATGAGAAAGAAATTAACGACAACATAATACAACTATGGGATAAAGAATGGCAGGAATACAGTGGAGCGCAACGATTACATAGAATTTTTCCTAGCATCGTCGATAGACTAAAAATAAACCACTTAAATCCAACATATGGATTGGTTCATTATCTATCAGGCCATGGACCATACGAACAACACCTCCACAGAATCAAGTTAAGACCCAGCCCAACGTGTGAATGCGGAGAAGAAGGAACTCCTGAGCACCATGTCATGTGGTGTCCATTATTAGAAGAAATTTTAGAACTAAGAACTCAAATAAAAGAAAAATCACTGAAAGAAATAATAGAAGTAGAGGAAGACTGCAAGAAATTGGAAAATTTGACAAATGAATACTCCGAACTAAGACGAAAAACTTACAGAAGAAGAATAGAAGGATGAGTGCAAGTGGAAGAGTGTGTGAAGAAGTCCTCGGACCGGAGAAAAGACTCCTGGAATCCAAGCACTGGATCACCGTGCTTTCGCCGAGGACCAGAATGCGTGCTGCACCTCCAGCCTCTCGGTTTGGAAAGGAACTCCGGTGCAAGAGTGAATGTTGCGTGAGTGCATGAGTAGAGGTGAAGCGAGGATAGTGTCTCAGAGATAAATAATAGAGCAACTCTCGCCAATAAGACGGCCCATCCCGTGCGTGCCGGCCGAAGGATAAAACGGACCAGGGCCTGCACTAAGTGCTCTGAGTGGGCCCTGGACCTCAAGCCAGCACAAATGGGTGGAAACTGGCATTGATACGCAACTGAGAACACTAAAGCATCAAAGCAAAAGTAACAGGAAACGCTTATATAGAAGCATCAGAAAATTAAAAGTTTTGAAAATGTGAAAATTTAGATAAAAGTAAGTGTAGCGTGTGTGTTTCATAGTGTAAGTACTAGTTGGTGAAGGTTAGTGATTTCATCAAAAGCAGTCAGTGTCAATAGTGAGTGTAGTGTAGTGTTGATGCAGGATAGTGAAAAGAGGTAAAATATAAAGGTGAAAAGCCAGTGTAAATAGTGCAAATGTGAAATAGAACACACAGGAGAGAAATGCAGGCAGAAACCAGAGAAACCAAACATATAGAGTGAAAACCTGAAGAAAAGAAGAAAGAAGAAGATGACCAATAGGTAAACACGAAAACACAAAACATACGACATTCAAAACAACACACACGTAACAAACTTAAACTCAATAAAACAAAAAAACACACAAAATCTCACAAGACTAGAAATGAGAGTAGAGTTAAGCAAATATTAAGTTTAGTTATTTTTTTTGTTTTTTGTTTTTTGTTCGTTTCATCTTTTTTTTTTTTTTTTTTGTCCAATCCCTTGTTTAGGTTTCACGTCCTTTTCCCCTTCCCTTTCCTTCTTCAAAATTATGAAATAAATAAACCCAAAAGAGAAATCATTCGCAATGATGATACTTCGCCGGTTTTGAATGCTCAAGGCACCGGCTGACAGTAACGCGGCTGAGCGAATGAAAAAAAAAAAAAAAAACTTCCCATTCTGTTATACAGCAATTACACGTGTAAAAGTAGAGCATCTGACTATGTATATCACTCACAAGTTGCGTAGATGCTTATTACAACTCAGCCATGCTAATTGATGCCATTCCACAATAAAACTGCAAGACAGCCTTCTGCAAGCCACTCGCAATTGACACACAAGAGACGATAGTTCCGTAGGTATTCCTCCGTGTAGGTATTCCATACAGCTCTAAGGTACAAATGGTGATCAGAAAAATGGAAGCAACTGAACGAAATTGCAACGTACCAGATTAATATGGTGTCGGGCCACCTTTCCCCTTCAGAACAGCCTTGATGCGACGTGGGATGGAGGCATAGAGGTCGTGAATGGTAGCAAGTGGAATTTTACACCATTCCTCGTGCAGGGCATCAGTCAGTTCTGTGAGAGAGGATGGAGGGGAAATCATCGCTGGAGTCGTGTTTCCAAGACGGACCACAGATGTTCAATTATGTTGAGATCTGGGGATTGGGCGGGCCAGGGGAGGTGTTGAACTTCATCCCGATGTTCCTCAAACCACGCTGCAACAACGCCAGCTTTGTGAATGGGTGCATTATCATCCTGGAAGATGACGTCATTGTCCGGGAACAACATCCGGACCATACGATGCAAATGGTCTCCTAAAATTGCGACATAATCGTTGGCAGTGATTCGTCCGCTAAGTGTGACCACAGGACCCAATGAAAACCATGATATGGCAGCCCACAGCATCACCGAGCCTCCGCCATGTTTCACAGTTGGGCGGAGACACTGCAGATCATAAGCTTCTTTGGGCGTTCTCCACACATAAACACGGCCCGTGGTTGGGAATAGGGTGAAGGATGACTCATCCGACCATATCACACGTTTCCAGTCCTCAACGGTCCAAGTTGCATGGTCGCGGCACCATCTGCGGCGTGCGAAAGCGTTATGGTCCCTGATGAGCGGTTTGGCCCGTGCAACACGACCCCGTAAGTTCATGTCATGTAATTCGCGGCGGACTGTGATTGTCGAAACAGTGTGGGGGAGATGCTGATCGAGTTCCTCCGTCACTTGCTCCGCTGTGGCACGACGGTTCTGCGTGACAATGCGCTTTAATACCCGGCGTGACCTGTCACTCATGATTTTCTTCCGCCCACTGTACCGCTTCCCCGATGTTAGGGATGGTACCGAGACCGAGACGGACTTTTATATACCGAGACGAGACCGAGACCGAGACGGACTTTTACATACCGAGACAGACCTCTATAAATCGAGACGAGACCTTGCTCAGTCTCGAAAGTCTCGGTCTCGTCTCGAATATTGATAATTATTTTGCCTTTACTCAAAATTTGTTTCGTTGCTGTGTGAGCTAATATGGGAACGGTTGACTGATGTACAGTGCCGTATTTAGGGGGTAGGTATGGGGCCCAAGCCCCTCCCGAAATATATTTATGATCATTTTTTCGCATTACACGTACAACACAAAGGTTTCTTACCCGTTCCTCAAGCCTCTCCCGAAACAAAATCCACTGCTGTTGTACATAATCTCCTCTCTCTCTCTCTCTCTCTCTCTCTCTATATATATATATATATATATATATATATATATATATATATATATATATAGGCGCAGATCTAGAATATGATAAAGGGAGGGGCTTGAGGGCCGGGAGGGGAGAGGAGGAACCATACTTTGCCTCTTTATCCAGTGTAAAGCAGGAATGAAGCTCATTTTATTCAGTGTATACCTGAGCGTTAAGGGGGAATATAGCCCCTTGGATCCACGTACATATATATATATATATATATATATATATATATATATATATATATATATATATATATATATATATATATATATATATATATATATATATATATATATATTCAAAATGCTGAAATTTTGTACCATGTTGTGTGAAATATTGAAGGAAAAATTCTTCTACATACCCTACAATACCACTAGATAAAGAAGCAGTGTTGCTAACGCAAAATAAAGTTTTATTTTCTCAAATTGCATTATGTAAAGCATTACCTATTTCTAATTTAGATATTAAATAAAACCACAATACCACATACATTATTCCGTGTAACAAAGGACAATACAGTATCACTAACATCAACATTTTGGAGATGACTAATAACTCAAATGGAATGGTGCAATGCTCATTATTTGTATCTTAGCGTCAAATACTATGATCATGACATATTGCATTTCGAATAAATGAAGACGTTACTTCGAAAACGTGCTGACATATCACGTCTCATCATGTAGATTCTTCCAAAAGACTTAAGTGATCATAATGTCATTTACAACAATTGTTATTTCAAACCGTTTCAGAGATACCAAACACTTGGATAGTGATTGTTATACTGCTTAAAATATCGTATTTATGTTATTTTTTTATAATGATTGGTGCTTTAGTTTGCTTCTATAACATTGCAACAATAGTTTTTGGTGGTTTTAATTACAAGTCGCAGTTCCATTATTTTAAGCAGTGTTGCCATCTTAAATAAGTGCTAGATATTATTCTAAATACGGTGAAAATAACGTAGCTAAACTGCAAAATATTTTTAAATTACACGTAATTTGTTTTATGGTACAAGAATGTTTTCAAAAGACGATGTTTTTCACAGTCTTTATAATGTTAATGTTAATGTCAAAGTTTTGGTTCCAGCAATACATGTAAATGCAAATTGTAACTGAAATTAAATGTAACTGATAACTTTTTAGTAACACTAGTTGTTCCCCATAGCCTTAGGCCTGATATACACAAAACCATACTTAATTAAAAGTTCAAATTACACCCTACTTACATTTCACTTGTTTTTTTGTTTGACTACTGACCACCTCAAACTCGATTCATACCATATAGCTATATGCAAATTACTTAAGGACTTACAGTTAGTAATACACACTGTGTTGATTTTTGGTTTGGTTTGTTTTAGTTTAATGTCCCACGATTATGCTAGAGCGTCTAAAGCAGACGTGGAGCTAATGATTATAATGGAATCCGAACAACTTCGGTCGTTCAACTGTACCCCCAGCGGAAATCGAATTCGGGACCACGCGAAACGAAGTCAAGCGTGCTAGCCGCTAGACCAAATGGAGGTCCTTATATTGTGTTGATTTAAATCATTGAGTCAATGTTGTCAGATTCAACACAAAGATCAAAAACTAGCGTTTCAGTGCTCCAAGAGTAGCGGATTTGAACTATTTGTAGGCCAAATGTATAAAATAGAAAGAATTATTTGGCAATTAATGACTGGTACTAATAAAATTATTTTTAGCATGGGCTGGAAAATGTGCTGGACATATTGCAAGAAATTATGATCGATGGACAAATACAATTCTAGACAGGATACCACGAGATAGAAACAGCCTAGGAAACGTCCTTATACAAGAAGGTTTGACGAAATCAAGAACAACTGGGGAGTGACCTGAAAAAGAATTGGTCAAGATAGATAGTTGTAGAGAAGACTTGGAAAGACCTTCATCCAGCAGTGGATTGATAATGGTTGATTATGATTATGGCTACGACTTTATTATATCTGGACCTCAGAGGTAAACTAAACCAAGTCACAATTTCGCAATTTTACAGGAGAAGCGAAAATCCGGTTCCTTAAATAAGACCTATAGTACTGTTTTCAAACTATACTAAGCAGTTACAAAGTAATAGGTTGCTTTTAGGCTTACATTATTACACCACTGGAAAGAACATAGTATATTAAAAAAAAGTATAGTTAACTCAATTTAGATCAAAAAGTGTCTTAGCATAGGAGTCTACCTCTAAAATTTAAAATTCATATATATAACTTTTACTAGGTAAGGTAGGGTAAAAACGGATCCAAAGTTTAACGAAATTCGTACAGCGAAAAAAATATATTGTTGATCCTTCATATTGCAGCAAAACTACGAAAATTAATAGAAAAGAAAACTAGAAAGTTAAGAATCACTTCTTTTGCCGGGACAGAGAAAATAGATACAGATAGCTCGAATTACCTATATACTTATATAATATGTGTGTCCATGTTTCGCAAGTAATTTTCAATCAATATAAAATTTCAGCGTAATGAACGCATGATTAGTTTTCTCTAATAAAGATAACATGCAGCGCTGAGAGCGGAATAAGCTTAATCTATGCTACGACACTGAATATATCCTTATGTAATACATTACGACATTATGAACTTGTATAAGAAACAGAATGTACTTAAAGTGAGACGCATACTATACGAAGCATCGGACTTTGAATCTAACTTGTTTGGCGATCCAACCAGAGACCACAGACAGCAAAGATGAGTGTCGTAGCTTCCACCACAAGGTTAAGGAAGTGCCTGTTTTAAAGTGTCAATTAAACACTGAGATGTGAAACGGTAATAAAGCATTTGTTTAATTTGAAACAAAATATATTGTAGTAATAATTTACTCTATTTGTTAAGATAATGACCGTTATATTCTGTTTTTAAAATGACAGTCAAAGCAGAATGTATTGGATAGTAACTGAGAAATTGTAAAATTTCAATCTCGGTACGATTAAATACATTCGTGTTGCTATGTGTTGCGTTATCCGTTAAGAGGTATTGAACAACTCGGTTTCTAAGGAAGGAAATAAACTACTGTATAATACTGGAGTTAATATATTTTAATTGTATAGGCAGTACTGAGGCTATATGAGACAAAGTCTATTACTGAAAGTGAAATATGGGTTACTATTAGGGTTTTATCCCGGGTATATTATACCCACGCTGATGATTGAACCTGGAACACACGCATGGAAAGCATTAGCGATAGCAAATTAGCTACGAAGAGGTACATCATACCATAATTCTAAATCAAGAATGAAGGCAAAAAATAAGAAGCGAAAACGACAGACTGTACGATAATAATACTTTCACAATTTTAATTTCACATTATTTATTTCGAGACTTTCGAGACGAGACCCGAGACGAGACCGAGACTTGGCCTTCGAGACCAAGACCGAGATCGAGACAAGCATCTGCTGACCGAGACGAGACCGAGACTGTACAAAGTCTCGTCTCGTCTCGATACCATCCCTACCCGATGTAGTTTTCCCGTGTGTTGTGTAGGCCGTCATCACCTTCGACACTGTCCCACGCGACACACCTAACACAGTAGCCACTGCCGTCATACTCACTCCACATAACCGCGCACCAATAATTTGCCCTCTTTGAAAATCTGAGAGGTCTCACATTTTACACTACCTCCGTCTGCTGCAGCCACTGGACCTGCTGTTCCACTGTGCCTGACGTAGTATGGAGACCGACCTAACACCACCACCAGCGGTCCGGCGCTGCGGGCGCACGACACCACTGTCAACCCATACATCTGACGTGTTGCCAACTACAGGTGTTTCCATTTTTCTGATCACCACCTGTACATTAGGATGTCGAAAAAAGACTATCCTTTTTTTAAAATGTACTTTCAACGAGCTTCCTTTTAGAAAATTTCTCCAGCAATGATAAAATCAAAATGTAAGTGGTCTACACTAGGATAGTATTTTGGTATATTCACAATAGCAATGAAGTTTTTCATAGCTCAGGGAAAAGTTGAGGTTTGCCAACTCGAAGGAAGGGGAAAACGCCATCAAAAGTATTCCTGGGAGAAGATTCACCTAACGGATAAATCAAGTATACTGTTCCAGCGCACTTCTTGGTATCCTTATGCAACGTGTACAACATCCCTTGTTTCTCCACTTTTGTTGCTTCTGTGCACAGAAGTACCATATTCCACGGAATTACATATTACGAGGAGGAAACCGTTTAATGCAACTTACTTTTGCCCCATATGTATTCACACAATATTTGGAATCCCTGGGTCATGTGGAGAATTCTTTATAATCAAGTGTGCAGGCGGGACATAGAGCCCGGTTCCTCTATTTACACCTAGAATTCTTTTCCTTTGCTTCAAGAGAGCTTGGTTTCTTCTTTATACCAGCGTTAGGGTCGAGTCGAGCCAAATCTGGTGTGTAGTTTCGAGTATTCTCTTCAAGTATCTTGCATAGACAATATAGGTTATCAATGATATTAGTACTACTACTAGTACAACTTTTATAATTATTATTAATAATAATAAATAATAATTATAACAACACTGTGATTAAACATGAAAGATACGCGGTCTGTATTTGAATACTAAAAAACTAGTTGATTGCTAACCTCGGTAGTCGTGAATTCTAGGAGTCAAGGATATTGTTCACAAGCTTGTGAATTTGGGTTGAGGGTTTAGGTTGAGTATTCGGGCTCAAGCCAAACATTGTTAAAAGTTATAGGGCACTGGCCAATAATCTTCAAAACTGTTCGCCCCGAGCAGTGGCGGCGATTGGACGTTAAAAGTGGGGGGGGCAAGACATGATCTGAATATTTGTATATCACTGTTAGTTTTCCTGGTTATTTCTAACACTTTGTTTGACGAAAGGTTGTATAACTAATAGGATACTATCTTTTTCGGTTAAAACACCGTATATCGCATTTCATATTTTATTAAGTGAATAGATAAGAGCAACGCAAGTAGGTACTATCCCTTTGTACTCTTAAACAACGAAGGTATCAGAAGAGACTTCATTCCATGCTCATGAACATCTTAAAATTTTGTCTGGAAAATTGTGTAATCAGATTATTTAATAACAAATTTACCAAACAAATAAATAGAGAGAATAATATTAAACATAGTAATGAATAACGAGTCTTGTTTTGTAGAAGTTATATTGAAACTGGGGATTAATGAACAACTTAATTTTTAATTCCACACCACTCTTAGAAAATGAAAGACAGTAAATACTACAAGCATATGCTACATTTAAAGCAATATTTGCTTTTGCAGCTTCTCGAAATATGTTCGTTGCCATTAGGTGCAGTTTTCACTTTCTTGGAACTCATTAAAACACAATAATACTTAGAATCACTCCATCACTCCACTAGAAAATAATCCTAAAACCTAGAATTGTGTTGAATTCACTAAATTTCATTGTATATTCACTCGTGCACCACTAAACACACCACTCACTCGTATATTACACTACAAAACTATGAAAAAGGTAGAAGTTGTTTCTTATTACGCTCTTTTTAATCAATATTCCTTACTTTACAAAGAAGAGAAGACATTTTAGGAATTGTGAATTTATGTGCAATTAAAAAATGTCTTGTGAAATACTTTCTTTGCGAAACGTTCTCTCAGTTAGTTTCAAAGCGGCTGACTAACATATCGAGCCCTTGTAAGAAAGGGGTATAGAAGCAAACCTTGCTAAATCCATTTTCGAATTTTATCTGGGAACGAAGAAAAAGCGACGCCCTTATGTTTTCAGAATTACTGAACAACTTGTTTTTTGTTTTGTTTTGTGGTTGATTTCACTCATTTGTATTAATAGTGACCAATAAAAAAATTGTTCAACAATTCTGAAACAAAAGGGCGTCACTTCTTCGTTTCCTGAGAAAATTGAAAAATGGATTTAACAAGTTTTGCTTCTATATCTCTGAATGCTGGAATTGTTGTGCTCTAATAGGTCAATTTTGGAGTTATTTTCCGTGGCAATTAAAACACAATTCTTGTAGCTTTCTTAACTTCACAGGAAGAAAACCAATACGTACTCATGCAACGGCAAATATCATATGGCACCATTTTTTTTCTATGAAACAGTAATACATACGAAAACTTTAACTTCCAAATGAAATTATATACATTAATGGGTTACTTCAAAAAAGTGGAGGGGCAACTGCCCCCCTTTGCCCCCCCTAATCGCCGCTCATGGCCCCGAGTTTACAATTGTTAACAACTTGAGCAGCTCGGCTTACAGCGCACTCACTATCGACCCGAACCGAGAAGTGAGCCGAGCCAACAGCTCACCGAACCGAGTCAGCTAGAACCTTCGGCCCAGATGAGCTGAACCGAGCAGATGGCTCATCCCAACCAAGCCAGCTCGAACCGATGGTTCACCCCAAGCGAGCCGGCTCGAGCCATCGGCTCAGCTATTACTTCCCAACTGAGCTTCTTATTAAAAAGTCTCTTGTGGTCTCGATATCGAGACGAGAAGACATGCGAGCAGTGTTTCCTCTAGTGAGCAACATTAAGAGTATTCCATATTACTACTTAGCTTACATTTCTCATGGCTTTCGCTTTCTAGTATAATCAGGCCATGATTTCAAAACGAGTTAAAACGTAATAATAATAATAATAATAATAATAATAATAATAATAATAATAATAATAATAATAATAATAATAATAATAGTAATAATAATAATAATAAATATAAGTATTCCATACATATAGAAATGCTTTTGACCAAGCACACAAGAAATTATATTTTGTCCATTCTTTTGTCACTCACAATTATTAATATTCATATAGTAAATATCTCATAATTCTTATATTTTAAAATCAATTGACAGGGCTCTGATTGCCTTTATGAGAAATAAATCTTTGGTTTTATAGATCCTACGCAGTGGCGATGATCGTGCGTCGTTTCGGTCCTATGCCGTTTCGGTCCTGCGCTGTGTCGATCCTGTGCCGTTTCGATCCTGTGCCGTGTCGATCCTGTGCCGTTTCGTTCCTATGCTGTGTCGATCCTGTGCCGCTTCGGTCCTATGCCGTGTCGATCCTGTACCGTTTCGGTCCTATGCCGTGTCGGCTCTATGCCGTTTCGATCGTACGTATTCTATGCATATAACTTGCACAGGCATAGAATCGACAGGAGTTTATAATTTGTAAGAGCAAAGATTAAACAGATAATAAAAATATTATTTTTTTAGGCACATGATTAAAAGTTAAATTATTTCAGAGCAGCGGCGTGAGAGCGAAACGGCATAGGATCGACACGGCATAGGACCGAAACGGCACAGGATCGACACGGCACAGGACCGAAACAGGTTTCTGAGCTGAATTGTCGGTCGTATGCCGTGTCGATCCTGTGCCGCATCCCCGAAAATCAAACTCAGAATTATGTGAATCAAACATGTCACGTTAGGCACTATATTATATCTATTTTGGTGAAACTGCATGAATAAAGGCAAACTATTTGACATATTCTGCCTATATTTCTGGTGTAAATATATGTTCCAATTTACAAGCATACAATTTATTTTATAATGCTTCGTATAAACATGAGGTAACTTCAAGAGAAGAACCTCAAAGAACACTATAAATTCTATCCTTTTTTTATCCCGTTCTTTATCACATTCCAATGAGTTGAGACACGATCACTTTGACATCGTTCCCAACAGAAGAAACTGTTTAATGCAACACACAAATTCGAAGCTACTCGTAAGCTATGAAGACAGGTGAAGTTGTCTAAGGCTAGCCTTTCGTGAAACTTCGGTAAACGTAAGTGACATAGAGATGGGCATAATACAGGGTGTACCAGAAATAGTGACTCACCTTTTGAGTGGTCAGTACATTTTTATTATAAAAAAGAATGGCATGAAACAAAATTGTAGGTACAAAGGAATGATGTAAAAATCAAGTGCTTTACAGTATCTAAACCCTATTCTCCATTTGGAGGTCTACTTGGCTGCCATTTAAACCGATCCGGAGACTCACATTTCTCCACGCACCTCGGTACATCTGAATGGGAATGTTGATGAATTCCTCGGTGATTCGCGCCACCAATTCCACAACACTGTTTATGGGTCTTGCATATATCTTGTTTTATTCAAGTGTCCCCATAGGAAGAAATCGGGAGAGATGAGGTCTGGTGAGCGTCCGTCCACCACTCTCCGCAAGTACCGCTCAACAAACTCGATACGGCGATCGTGAACGTCCTTATTGAGTGCGTGCAGCAGGCGAGGATGATAGGGCGAAGTTACAGATCCTACAGAACCTGGGCACTGGCACTGGCCAAATATCTTTAAAAGTACTCTACCCGGGTTTAGAATTGTCAACGACTCGAACAGCTCGGCTCACAGCTCATAAACTTTCGAGCCGAACCAACAGCTCACCCAACCGAGTCGGCTAAATCCCTCGGCTCAGTTTACCCGAACCGAGCAGATGGTTCATCTCAACCAAGCCAGCCTGAGTCGATGGTTCACCCCAAAGGAGCCGGCTTGAGCCATCGGCTCAGTGGAGCCGAGCTGAGCTTGTTATAAAAAATCTCTTGTGGTCTCGTTATCGAGACGAGACGAGATGCGAACAGTGTCTCCTCTCGTGAGCAACACTAGAGCTCCTTCTTGGCTAAGCGGTTAGCGTACGCGCCTTTGGCGTGGGTGATCCGGGTTTGATTCCCGGTGGGAGCTCATGTGGTTCGGATTACACGTTAATCAGTAGGTCCACGTCTCATATTCGCTGCTGAACGGGACGTTTAACTCAAATTCAACTCAACTCGTGAGCAACACTAAAAATATTCTATATTATATTCTATATTCTAAGAAAAAGTATTCTTTCAAATATTCGAACGATAAAGTATTTCCGTTCTCCATCTTCATAAAAACAACACTAATCAAAGTAAAATAGACTACCGGTAAAATTGCACTCGTAGTTCACTCACTGAATGTATTGATTTGGAGCTGACAAAACCTTCCAGGTGCTTTCAATCAGTACACGTGATTTCCGTGAGACTGTCCTCATTTTCCAAAAACAGCAAGTGGTACTATAATCTTATCTGTTTTTTTGTGTGTCGGTAACTGACTGTCGGTCACTGACATACGTAGTTCATGCTCCATTGTTCTATTCTGAGAAATTCACCTACAGGGAAGAAACATTTGTTTCAAAAAAAAAAAAAAATATATATATATAGATATATATATATATATATATATATATATATATATATATATATATATATATATTGTAATTAGTCATCCTAAATGTAACGCGAAAAAAGTAACGCAAACTAGGTACGTTACTTAAAAAGTAACGCGTTACTTGCGTTACATTACTTCCCAAGACTGCCTTAGAGGTGCATATATACAGAAAGGGAAAATAAAAGATGCCACCAAATAGTATAGAAAGTGCTTAAGTTCAAGGGGTACACATAACACTACAGTATGGAGTTCTTCTGTACTATTCTTTGATGGCGGAAACTTTTCTTCTTCTTTTCCTTTTTTTCTCCACATCAAAGGATTACACCGAAGACCGAACAGAAGTCTATGTTCTCAATGATTTTGCATTGTAAATATTGTTTTTTTAAAAAAAAAAAAAAAAAAAAAAAAAAAAAATACTAATACAGTATGTTAAACTTTCAGTTAAAGAGAATTTTCCAAAAATTGTGCTGTATATTTTAAATTATGCTTTATTTTCTAAAATTATGCTTTATTATGTTTTTTAAATTAGTTTCTTCAGGACCCTTAGACAACCACAACCATGTTCAATGAACCATATGTGTAAATTGCTATTATGCTTTTTATGCTTTGGGATACCCTATAATATAATCCGAAAGGACTGAAAATTTTATCAACGCAGGCGCTCATACAGCTGTCCATCACAATTTATAGCCTTGAAATTTACCTATCAGGTTTCGAGAAACACTGCACAATTTTCTTTTCATGCTAATTTCTTAAAATTGTAAAGGAGGTTTTGAGTTTGATACCTTGGTTTATGTGCTTGGGGAGCCCTTTCTGTGATGTGTAGAGCTTAATTTATTTAGTCCCTTTTCTAAGTAACACATTGCAGAATATTACGTGCGAAACAATGAAACCTATCATTCCCACGAGGTAACTGTCTCAAATAGCTGTGAGTTTGACTCTCTCGTATAATCTCGGGAGACTGGGAATACCAGGTCACATTAAATATTACCGTATAAAATACTGTATACCTAATGTTAGGTTTAAGGGAAGCCAATTGTTGTACTGTTCCGCGCAAAATAAATACACCAAAAACATTTTAAGTGCAATTGTAAATCAACATATAAAAGCTTACCTGAACATACATGCGTTAAACACTCAATTGCATAGATAAACATCAACGTAGCCTTTTTAGATTATTATTGGCGCAAACATTTGAAGAAACACCACATCAGTGGCTGATCCAGGGGGCGATCGGGGCAATTGCCCCCCAAGAAGAGGAAACTTTCTTATTTTATATATATAAATACAACTCATCCCAGAGTTTGGACCTCTTAAAAGTAGCTCTAAATAGTAGTATTCCAACCCACCGCCCCCTCAGAAGTCCGTCCTGGATCCGCCCTGCACTACATTATATTATTGAATTTGAATTTTGATTTTTAAAAATACTGTATTAATACATCACTATTACATACGTTGATTAATTTAGTATTCGATATTTGAGCCTTTTGTAGACTGCGTCGCGAATGGCGGCGGATTGAAACGCGCGGGGAATGTTCAAAATTTTACTGGAAATAAGAAATTAGTAGTAATTAAACACTTCTTCTTAATGGATCCAAACAGGATTTAAATATTCTATGATTCGGTCTTGCGTATTGAACAGCTTCTTTTACGCCGCACAGACTAATGTTGTTACATTTTTAACTGAATAAACATCTTTCGACGTTTTACATTTATACTAGAAACAAGCATAATTTCATATACCTTTCACTTTTTATGTTACTGGATTACATACATGTATTTTAATATGAAGTTTACGATGATTTGTCCACACAAACTAGAAAATTTCTTTCAACTATTGTACTACAGTTGTTATAGTTAGTCCATGATGGTGCCGAATGAAGCTCACTACGTAGTGTCACTTTCAGGTTCAACAAACATTGGCGGAGTGGTACACTACTGTCTTTGCAGCTAGTCCAATAGGAGTTTGCAGAGTTTTTAATTAATAGGCTTATTATCCTCACAAATAAAATGGAATTAGTACCACTATTTCACGTAGTGGATTTAGAAATATCTCAGTGATTCAAACACTAATTATTAGCTAAAATCAACTACATTATAAAAGCACTTTTTACTCTGATTGCATTACTTCACTTGCAGGTGAGTGGAAAGACGTCTTCGACGCATACTATCATCAAATCGGGAGTAACTAAAGTAGGCGGGTTTCCTGGAAGACAGGGGTACCCAAAAGGTAGTGAACAATGAAAAATTATGTTTCATTATCAATTAATAAAGATTACCATTGAATAGGGTTACCAGACGTACTCTTTTAAGAGTAGCCTACATGTACTCTTTTTCAAGGCATGTACTTTTGTACTCTCTCTTTTTTCAGTGAAGTACTCTTTTGTACTCTTTTTACGTGGGCTAATAATTGATGTGAATTTCAACATGCTAACTAACAAATAGCCCTACTGTATGTACAAATTATGTGTTCAGGGATTTTGTTATATTGCAGTTCATTATTAGATATAATTTTAAACTCAAGAAACGATTCGTAGTGACAAAAATAATAATCCTAGCATAGCATAAATGAACGAAAAATTACTCATATGATAAAACCACTGTCACGTCAAGCAGCGATCCATTCTTAAAAAAGTGCTTGATAAGAAAGAGAGAGTATTTGATAAGAAAGATAATGCACCTGCAGTCACATTAGCAGCGTTGTCAATCCTAGCATAGTTATGCGAAACATAGCATAACTTGAACTGTCTTAGCATCTGGCATAGCGAAGTCCTGCATAATACTTTACCTTAGTTGAGACCAAAATGTTATTTCTCTCCTTCTCTCTCTCTCTCTCTCTCTCTCTCACCCACACGGAGAGTAAGAAATGCAGTTTTTGTAGCGGAGGGTAAGAAATCAAAAGGGGCGTTCAGTAAGCACAAAAACGACTGCCGAGTTCTTGGCCTTCCTTAAGGACGCAGATGTTTGTGAATGAGCATATATCGTTCGATTTCATATCGTCTACACAAATAGCATCTTTAAGCTCCCTCGATTGTTGAGTCTGATTTCGGATTTCATAACCTTATTTCAATGTCAGAAACGTACATAATCGCTAAAGAGGAAATCTGAAATCATGTAAATACATATTTATTTAGTTAAAGCTGTGTAAGCAACGAGTTAGAGTGCAAACAAATTCCTTTTGGCAGAAGTCGTGATTTTGAACCGCATCGCGTCCTCAAAAAAATAAAATTGATTTTCTCGGTTTCAAGATTGTCACCAGTTTTGCACGGAAATGAAATCCTTATGAAATACGCATACTGATACTTCCTACACGTAGTGTACAGGAAATAAAACTTCGAATTTTTCTGAATTCAATATATGCGGGTAAACGAAGTTATTATTAAGTAAAATATAATAAGAAAGAAAGCGAGTCTAATTTTGGCACAATTATATATGAAAGATCATAATTTTGTTAGCGTAGTGATGTAATGGTCTGCTGTTTGGGTAAAGGCGCGTTTACACTTAGTCGATTTGCGTTCGATTCAGTTGAATTGACGTCACTTTCAACTTAATCGACCGTGTGAACGGGACTTCAACTTAATCGCTTGTTGATCGAAGGCGACTAATCGACTCGCAACTGAACTGAAAGACGTTTTATTTCCTGTGGTTGAAATAATTGAACACATCCATCGATCTGATTCGGCCTAGTTGCTTCGATTTAGTGGCAAATGCAGCGAGTCGATTTAGTCGTGCGACTAAATCGACCAAGTGTAAACGCCCCATAACAACGCTGGGCAGCAGTTGAACAATCGTTTTTAATTCGCCAGTTAGTTCCTGACTGTGCGTTGACGACTTGGTGTTGTGATAAACTAAACAGCAAGAGCATTATTATTTGGATTTTTTCGTGTCAATTGTTTTGAATCAAAGTGGTAGATAAAATGTCACGACGAAAGTGCAAATTTAATGACGATTTACAGAAGGAGTTTCCCGTGTTTAAAAAGACAAAAAGTGGCTATGAGATGAGTAATTCCGTCGTATCGATAGCGCATAAAGGTCGCGCAGACTTGAATCGACATTTATCTTCAAAAAACACAAAAAATGAATAAGTAGTGCTCGTTCATCTAAAACAGTGGACAATTTCTTCTTAAAACAAGACACTACAGAAGAAAATAAAGTATTGGCAGCAGAGGCTGCATTGGCGTTTTACACTGTAGCTCATCACCAAAGCTACAAATCATGTGATTATTCAACGAAATTATTTAAGCAGATTTTCAGTGACTCCTCAGTTGCCACCCACATTTCCTTAGCAAGAACGAAAGCAGAAGCTATAGTAAATAATGTTTTGGCTCCTCATTCCTTGAACTTAATAGCAAATGAGTTCAACATTCAAAATATAAAATATATTGGAGTTTCAAGTGACACTTCCAATCACGGAGCAATCAAGATGTGTCCTATTTTGATTCAGTACTTTGATGGGAATGCAGGTATGTCACATAAACTGTTAGATGTTACATCAATTCCAGATGAAAAGTCTGACGCAATTTCGAAAGTTGTGGTTAATGCATTAAAAAACACAATAATGTCTGATAAATACATAGCTTTCAGTGGGGACAATTGCAATAGCAATTGTGGTGGTCTAAATAGGAAGGGGACTAATAATGTTTTTTATCACCTTCAAACTTCTCTTGATAAAACTATTTTAGGAGTAGGTTGCCCTGCTCATATCTTAAATAACTGTGTACAGCATGGTGTGGATGGTTGGGCAATTGACATTGAAAGCCCTGTGTTCAAGATATTTAACTATTTTTCAACTTACACCGTCCGAACTGAAGGATTAAAGGAATTTTCATCTTTTGTCGACATTGAATACAAACAACTTCTTTATCATTCCAAAACTAGATGGCTTTTCATGTTCCTTGCTATCAACAGAATACTCGAAATGTTCCCAGCCCTGAAATCATATTTCCTCTCCCTAGAACATCCTCCTGTTGTCCTAAAACAGTTTTTTGAAAACCTTTTAAATGAATGTTACCTCTGGTTTCTTCATTCATTGATGTTTGTGTTTCATAATAAAATTCAGGCAATGGAAAATGAGAGTAACTCACTTGTGGAAATCATATCCATTCCCACTTCCGTGGAAAGGACAATAACAGAAAGAAAAGAAGCAGAATTCTTGCCACTAAAAGTTAAGGAAGTGATTAAAAAGAGCCAGGAAAGTGAGGAACAGTGTTTAGTTTTAAGAAAGATATTATTGTATGTATCTGACAGCTGTTTAAAATATCTGAAGAAATGGACTGAAAATTTTGATCAGTTTCACATTTTTCAATGGATGGAGCTCCATAAAATTCCACAGTGGACAGATATAGAGAAAAGTGTAGAATTTATGATGGATAAAGGCATTAGTATTGAGGAGTCCCTTTTGTTTGATCAACTTTCGAATTTGAAAATTTTTCTGGCGGAAAAGGAAAATGATAAAGAGTTCAATGAAGCATTGTCTCTTAAGAAGTGGGTGAACTATTTCAGTGTTAATAAAGTATCGGTTTATTCTGAACTTTTGAAGATATGTCAGTTTTTCTATGCAATACTTGCTCACAATGCCAACGTGGAAAGGATTTTCAGTTTAATGAAATCACAATGGACACAAGCAAGAGTGCCCATGTTGTGGTTTACAAGGGAGGGGGGGGGCAAGTATAAGCGACGTTTCAAATATAGTTTCAAATTTTGCTGTAACTAATGTAAAAATTCTATTGGGTTTTCGATATTCCCAAGTACAATTTCCACTAGGAGGGGGCGAGCGCCCCACCTTCCCCCCTAATGGGCGCCCTTGGACGCAAGAAAGAAATAGACTGTCAGTGGATTCAGTTAAAAACCTATTGTTGACTCAGTACAACTTCAAAGACTTTAGTTGCGTCCAATTCTATGAATTTGCTTGAAGGACAGAGAGCTACTTCAGAAAGTCAGAAGTTCATCGAAGTACAGCTAATTTGTAAGGTAAAACTTTGTTTTAAGCATGTGGTTAAAATATTGTAGACAATCGTCGTTATTTTAATTAGGATTTCATTTTCTTCCTTTTAATATTGATATAGTAATTATCACAGTCAATCCAAAGTTACAATGTTTAAAAAATGTTACAGTAAAGCCGCGATTATCCTCGAGTGCTGCGAAAAGGTATTCCGAAAGCAAGAAGCAAAGATGAGTGACTGATTTGTTTTAAAAAGGCGTAACTCAAAACTTTTTTTTTTTTTTTTTTTACAGAATAGTATTGTCCTTTATTTATTGTTCTTTATTTTAGTGATTGAGACGTAGAGCAAAGGTTTCTGTTGTAGTGTACAATATATTAAAAGTTTTATTATGTTTTTTTTTTTTTTTGTACAATAGAAAATAGTTTTTATGTTGAAATATTTTTTTCGTGTTTGCATCTTATTTTTAGTCTGTCTTTTTGGGTAATCCTTTGTCACCCAATTCCGCGGATAATCGTAGCTTTACTGTATTTTAGTGGAAAGAATGTTGAACATTTGTTGGTTATCAAACTCATTAAGACAATTATTTTTAAATATAAATTATGGGAAACTTGTATAATATTTATCTATTATATTATTATTATTATTATTATTATTATTATTATTATTATTATTACACTAAAATTTCAGCTATTGCCTGTTCACTCTAGGATGGAAGATTGTTTACAAACAACAATTGTAGTGCGAGCGTCAAAACCTTGCTTCTCACCCCTACATGGTTAATTCATGGTTGCCAGGCACATGAATCTCCGAACCGAATGTACCTACTTCTGCACAGTCATGGACCAAGTGCTATTACTACATAAATTGCTGCTTTTGAGATGACTGAGATATTAACGTTATTATGTAATACAATCTTACATATAATGCACACTCAATTTTGTACAAGTGTTCTTGTTCGAAAGTGTGCGAAAACCTTGTACGCCTGGCAATATTGGAAGATGGCAGTTTGTGTTGTAAACAATAAACAGAGGTAGCGAAGACCGTTAGGTTCGCTGGACAGCGTTGTTTTCATGATAAGGCGACAGAAACATATTGTACTGATTGTAAACAAGGGCTGGGAATTTCGATGCGAGTATAGGTGGAAATATTCTCCCCACATATTGCCTATTGGTGAAGGTTTGCAATGTTGCAAACTGCTAAATATAGAATTTCATACTAATTGAACGAGCTTTGAGAAGGATTAGTATGATGCAATAATTATAAATACTAACAACCATAGACTTAAAGTATTAGGAAATAAACCATGCTGCTGTAAGAAGAATATAATACACATTGAATTAAGTGTTCAAAGTACAATATAAAGCGAATTTTAACATTTAAACATTTTAAAGCTGTACACATTTGCCCTGTTTGGGTGCCCTTACCAGACACTGTGCAACACGATAAAAGGCATTAAAATAGGTAGATCGAGCGTGGGCATGAACGCGGCTCTGGCCGGTATTCCTTATTAAGGTTTTCCTCAGTCCCACGAGGTGAATGACTAGATAGTAGCTTCTGTAAGGCAGGGCCGGATCCAGGACGGACTTCTTGAGGGCGGTGGGTTTTAATACTGCTACTTAGAGCTATTTTTAAGAGCTCCAAACTCTGGAATTGGGTTTTATTTAAATATATAAAATGAGAAAGGTTCCTTTCCTAGGGGCAATCGCCATGATCGCCCCCTGGATCCGCCACTGCTGCAAGGCCAGAATTGGGCCAAACACCGAGGCCCCAGAATTGGCGGGAAATATATTCCTTCAGAATATTATGTTGCCAACACTTTCACAAATATTATGGTGGTGGGTTCCGACATCCCTTTTTCGTTTATGTGTGTTTAAATTCATTATGAAGTAAATGTAGAAGTGTTTCTTTCATTCTCTTTCTTTCTTTCTTCTCATCTTTCTCATCCTTGCTCTCCTTTCCCCACCTTCTTAAAATATGAATACTATCCTCCTGTAATATTGTTTCTCTCAACGGCCCAACCGGTTTAAAGAGACCAACCTGATATAGTTAACTATTAGCAGAAGTGTACCAATAAATTCACATTAGAGACAGCGCCGTAACTTATATTTTTTTTCTGGGGGGCAAGCATTAATATGTGTATTTGGGCCTCCTAGAAAAAGTTGTTTTTCTCATTCTTGGCCCCCCTCTTTCTAACTTTTTCTTACTATTTATGCCCCCCGGAGCCTGTCGGCCCTCCCTCACGGCAAAGTCTGCGGGGCCGTTACTTACGCCCTTGGGCCCATTCCATACATGACAAATTAATTAAGGGTACAACATTGACAAATCTCAAAGCCATACGAATAAATGTTATTTCTAGGGCCCCTAATAATAGACGTTTCTTACTGAAGTGGGCCCACGACTCACTTTTGTTTTATTTACCTTTTGTGCGCTGCTTTATGTAATGTAGTGAAACTGGTTTAATGCTTCATTTATAATTTCATGTTCGTATTGTATATGGATTAAGAAAATTTCGTCTCCAAATGGGCCCCTTCGAACGGCGGGGAACCTCCCTGGGGGAAGTTGCCCCTCCCCTGTCCCACACAAGTTACGGTCCTGATTAGAGAAGAAGTAAACTCTTTCGAAATTTACGCAACTTGCAAATACCAAACCCTACTAGTGCTAAAATTGATGAGTTAGTTCCACTGTTACAACTGCTATAAGGGGAAAGTAGGGGAAGGACTGCTAAGATTCGCTGGCCAGGTTTTGTGTCAAAACACAGCGCCAAGCTACAGTGAACGGACAAATGGAAGATTGTTTACAAACAACAATTGTAGTGCGAGCGTCAAAACCTTGCTTCTCACCCCTACATGGTTAATTCATGGTTGCCAGGCACATGAATCTCCGAACCGAATGTACCTACTTCTGCACAGTCATGGACCAAGTGCTATTACTACATAAATTGCTGCTTTTGAGATGACTGAGATATTAACGTTATTATGTAATACAATCTTACATATAATGCACACTCAATTTTGTACAAGTGTTCTTGTTCGAAAGTGTGCGAAAACCTTGTACGCCTGGCAATATTGGAAGATGGCAGTTTGTGTTGTAAACAATAAACAGAGGTAGCGAAGACCGTTAGGTTCGCTGGACAGCGTTGTTTTCATGATAAGGCGACAGAAACATATTGTACTGATTGTAAACAAGGGCTGGGAATTTCGATGCGAGTATAGGTGGAAATATTCTCCCCACATATTGCCTATTGGTGAAGGTTTGCAATGTTGCAAACTGCTAAGTATAGAATTTCATACTAATTGAACGAGCTTTGAGAAGGATTAGTATGATGCAATAATTATAAATACTAACAACCATAGACTTAAAGTATTAGGAAATAAACCATGCTGCTGTAAGAAGAATATAATACACATTGAATTAAGTGTTCAAAGTACAATATAAAGCGAATTTTAACATTTAAACATTTTAAAGCTGTACACATTTGCCCTGTTTGGGTGCCCTTACCAGACACTGTGCAACACGATAAAAGGCATTAAAATAGGTAGATCGAGCGTGGGCATGAACGCGGCTCTGGCCGGTATTCCTTATTAAGGTTTTCCTCAGTCCCACGAGGTGAATGACTAGATAGTAGCTTCTGTAAGGCAGGGCCGGATCCAGGACGGACTTCTTGAGGGCGGTGGGTTTTAATACTGCTACTTAGAGCTATTTTTAAGAGCTCCAAACTCTGGAATTGGGTTTTATTTAAATATATAAAATGAGAAAGGTTCCTTTCCTAGGGGCAATCGCCATGATCGCCCCCTGGATCCGCCACTGCTGCAAGGCCAGAATTGGGCCAAACACCGAGGCCCCAGAATTGGCGGGAAATATATTCCTTCAGAATATTATGTTGCCAACACTTTCACAAATATTATGGTGGTGGGTTCCGACATCCCTTTTTCGTTTATGTGTGTTTAAATTCATTATGAAGTAAATGTAGAAGTGTTTCTTTCATTCTCTTTCTTTCTTTCTTCTCATCTTTCTCATCCTTGCTCTCCTTTCCCCACCTTCTTAAAATATGAATACTATCCTCCTGTAATATTGTTTCTCTCAACGGCCCAACCGGTTTAAAGAGACCAACCTGATATAGTTAACTATTAGCAGAAGTGTACCAATAAATTCACATTAGAGACAGCGCCGTAACTTATATTTTTTTTCTGGGGGGCAAGCATTAATATGTGTATTTGGGCCTCCTAGAAAAAGTTGTTTTTCTCATTCTTGGCCCCCCTCTTTCTAACTTTTTCTTACTATTTATGCCCCCCGGAGCCTGTCGGCCCTCCCTCACGGCAAAGTCTGCGGGGCCGTTACTTACGCCCTTGGGCCCATTCCATACATGACAAATTAATTAAGGGTACAACATTGACAAATCTCAAAGCCATACGAATAAATGTTATTTCTAGGGCCCCTAATAATAGACGTTTCTTACTGAAGTGGGCCCACGACTCACTTTTGTTTTATTTACCTTTTGTGCGCTGCTTTATGTAATGTAGTGAAACTGGTTTAATGCTTCATTTATAATTTCATGTTCGTATTGTATATGGATTAAGAAAATTTCGTCTCCAAATGGGCCCCTTCGAACGGCGGGGAACCTCCCTGGGGGAAGTTGCCCCTCCCCTGTCCCACACAAGTTACGGTCCTGATTAGAGAAGAAGTAAACTCTTTCGAAATTTACGCAACTTGCAAATACCAAACCCTACTAGTGCTAAAATTGATGAGTTAGTTCCACTGTTACAACTGCTATAAGGGGAAAGTAGGGGAAGGACTGCTAAGATTCGCTGGCCAGGTTTTGTGTCAAAACACAGCGCCAAGCTACAGTGAACGGACAAATGGAAGATTGTTTACAAACAACAATTGTAGTGCGAGCGTCAAAACCTTGCTTCTCACCCCTACATGGTTAATTCATGGTTGCCAGGCACATGAATCTCCGAACCGAATGTACCTACTTCTGCACAGTCATGGACCAAGTGCTATTACTACATAAATTGCTGCTTTTGAGATGACTGAGATATTAACGTTATTATGTAATACAATCTTACATATAATGCACACTCAATTTTGTACAAGTGTTCTTGTTCGAAAGTGTGCGAAAACCTTGTACGCCTGGCAATATTGGAAGATGGCAGTTTGTGTTGTAAACAATAAACAGAGGTAGCGAAGACCGTTAGGTTCGCTGGACAGCGTTGTTTTCATGATAAGGCGACAGAAACATATTGTACTGATTGTAAACAAGGGCTGGGAATTTCGATGCGAGTATAGGTGGAAATATTCTCCCCACATATTGCCTATTGGTGAAGGTTTGCAATGTTGCAAACTGCTAAGTATAGAATTTCATACTAATTGAACGAGCTTTGAAAAGGATTAGTATGATGCAATAATTATAAATACTAACAACCATAGACTTAAAGTATTAGGAAATAAACCATGCTGCTGTAAGAAGAATATAATACACATTGAATTAAGTGTTCAAAGTACAATATAAAGCGAATTTTAACATTTAAACATTTTAAAGCTGTACACATTTGCCCTGTTTGGGTGCCCTTACCAGACACTGTGCAACACGATAAAAGGCATTAAAATAGGTAGATCGAGCGTGGGCATGAACGCGGCTCTGGCCGGTATTCCTTATTAAGGTTTTCCTCAGTCCCACGAGGTGAATGACTAGATAGTAGCTTCTGTAAGGCAGGGCCGGATCCAGGACGGACTTCTTGAGGGCGGTGGGTTTTAATACTGCTACTTAGAGCTATTTTTAAGAGCTCCAAACTCTGGAATTGGGTTTTATTTAAATATATAAAATGAGAAAGGTTCCTTTCCTAGGGGCAATCGCCATGATCGCCCCCTGGATCCGCCACTGCTGCAAGGCCAGAATTGGGCCAAACACCGAGGCCCCAGAATTGGCGGGAAATATATTCCTTCAGAATATTATGTTGCCAACACTTTCACAAATATTATGGTGGTGGGTTCCGACATCCCTTTTTCGTTTATGTGTGTTTAAATTCATTATGAAGTAAATGTAGAAGTGTTTCTTTCATTCTCTTTCTTTCTTTCTTCTCATCTTTCTCATCCTTGCTCTCCTTTCCCCACCTTCTTAAAATATGAATACTATCCTCCTGTAATATTGTTTCTCTCAACGGCCCAACCGGTTTAAAGAGACCAACCTGATATAGTTAACTATTAGCAGAAGTGTACCAATAAATTCACATTAGAGACAGCGCCGTAACTTATATTTTTTTTTCTGGGGGGCAAGCATTAATATGTGTATTTGGGCCTCCTAGAAAAAGTTGTTTTTCTCATTCTTGGCCCCCCTCTTTCTAACTTTTTCTTACTATTTATGCCCCCCGGAGCCTGTCGGCCCTCCCTCACGGCAAAGTCTGCGGGGCCGTTACTTACGCCCTTGGGCCCATTCCATACATGACAAATTAATTAAGGGTACAACATTGACAAATCTCAAAGCCATACGAATAAATGTTATTTCTAGGGCCCCTAATAATAGACGTTTCTTACTGAAGTGGGCCCACGACTCACTTTTGTTTTATTTACCTTTTGTGCGCTGCTTTATGTAATGTAGTGAAACTGGTTTAATGCTTCATTTATAATTTCATGTTCGTATTGTATATGGATTAAGAAAATTTCGTCTCCAAATGGGCCCCTTCGAACGGCGGGGAACCTCCCTGGGGGAAGTTGCCCCTCCCCTGTCCCACACAAGTTACGGTCCTGATTAGAGAAGAAGTAAACTCTTTCGAAATTTACGCAACTTGCAAATACCAAACCCTACTAGTGCTAAAATTGATGAGTTAGTTCCACTGTTACAACTGCTATAAGGGGAAAGTAGGGGAAGGACTGCTAAGATTCGCTGGCCAGGTTTTGTGTCAAAACACAGCGCCAAGCTACAGTGAACGGACAATACACTTTATTCATTTATATTGTTTTTTTTTTCAAGAGTCATTGCTAAGTGTACTCTTTTTTCACTTTCACGATCTGGTAACCCTACCATTGAAGAAAATTTTCCTAAGACTATAAATTCTCTTATATATGGCGCCTGGTAGAGACTGAAGAACCTCGTTTTCTTCAAGAATTATGGCACTGAATATTAAAGTTTTTTAAAAGTTTCATTAAGTTTTTAGGTCAGTTTCACTGTGACATGAAATCACTAACACACAAAGTTCCACAAATTTACTGTCCAGAAGTTCACTATGCTTGGTATCATGGGTAAAAGCGGATCTGAAAAGCTCAGGTGATGCATTACGTCACGCCGTCCCCCATGTCTCTCTTTGCCCATTATATATATTTTAGGAAGTGGATACGTAATGGATATTATTTGAAAGTAGGATAACGGCCTCCCCGCGTTTCACCTCACTTTTACTCGTACTTGGTACAAAAATCACGAAATTCGATACGATACGATACACGACGAGCCATTTTCGGAATCGAGGGCAATTTGTTGAAACGTTTTAAGTCTGTATGATTGTCATATTTGGAATTTTTAACGAAATGTTAAAGATTATTCATTAGGACATATATTTATATGTCCAGTTCTGTCTTTTACGAACATTTTACTATTTGAAAGTTCGTAATCTTGTTTTACCTTTTTCAGCAAATTATTTTCATTTCAGGTTTATATATATATTTTTTTCTTACTTCCAACAACACATTTAAATAGAAAAAATTAAATTACTTAATTAACAGTGTGAAAATTTTATCTTCTTCCAGTGCTGTAGAAAATTACACGAATTGTGGAACAGGCTATATATATTTGGTCGGAAATAGGGGACTATAAGGGCTTTATCTCCAAATTTACACTACATAATGGCAGTTGATTTCACGATAATAGAAATATCAACTACAGTCTAGCTACTGGATGGTTCCAAAACGCGATTAACTGGATTCTGATCAATTTAAGGTTTAAAGAGAATAGGTCCGTTTAATTCAGAAACCAAACTGTAATTTGGTTCAGTTTTGTGTGAAAGCAGACATTATATCGTTGTTTTTAGAATACCCGCAGGGGTGCCCACAAAGGGGGCTATGACGCAAACTGCGTCATTGTAATATCTTGGGGGGTAAAAATCTATATAAATATGTTTGAGGAGGTGTAAAAATTAATCGAAAAGATTTTTATTTTCATGGAAGACCACCTACGGATAGACAATTGGCGGGTGCGTCATGGACATAAGGGGAGGTGGGCACCACTGATATCCGTACATATTTTGGAAAAGTTCCGAGAGATATGTGATGCTGTCGTCTTAGATTAAGGTATTATGAATGTACTGCTTCACTTTTGAATGGAATTGTGATTTCACATGTTTTGATTTTCTATATATATTTTTGTGAGAATACGTTAATGAGCAATGGAAAATACAACTATTTTTCGGTTCGGTTTGGTTTCGGTTAACATTTTGAAAATAAAATGAAATAAATTCTTCGCGTTCAGTTCCCAGCATTATGCTTGTCAGTTTGAGAGAGATTATTATTAACAGTGAATTATAAAGGCGATTTGGTGGAATGAGAAGGTGGTACGAAACGGGATTACGAGAGTGTCCCAAGAAGACACACGACTACCATGTCCACCTCAAGCTTACTTTCCTTGGGAACGAACCAGGTACTCCACCCATCAGATAGTTAACTAGTCGGGGTTCCAGGTTGGATTCCCGGTGGGAAAGCTTTTGAAATTTTAAATGTTTTTGATGTGTGTGTTCGTGTCCCTGTCGTTCAAGGTTAATGGAACTGAAAACGAGTCTAACCTAGTAGAAAATAGACAAGTTACAGAGATATTTTCGGTGAATCAGAAAAACAGAGAAAAGTGGTCTGAAGCGCCAAGTTCCAATTAAGGGTTCGAATAACTCTCAAGACCACTTTCTCCTTCATGTCCTTGCGTGTCTCTGTGTCTTCTTTTTGTTTTCTAATTTAAATTAGAATTCTCTGCACCATAGTATTTTATCATGACGGAAATCAGTGTTTCGTCCTTATTAAAACCTATGAATCGTGAACGGGTGCAATTTGCTACATACACGAGTGTTTTTTCCTTACTTAACAGAGTCGTCTTAGAGTAGTGGCGTGAGCATTGGTTTCATAATGCTAGGATCCTGGTTTCTATTCCTGCATAGGTAATTAGGGAAATTTTTATCATTGACAATATCGATACTTCTGATGTATAATAACATAAAAATATTTCATTTCTATCGGTCTTAGAGTTGAAACGACTTTCTTCACAGAGGAAATACTAACATGACGACACATGTTTACGACCTTGATTCGTACTGTCTGAGAATGTAACGTATTTAGCAAGTAATTCATGAATACATAAGGCTCATACTTAGGGCTTACGACTTAGACACTAATTCTTTCAAAGTATCTCTTATAAGGCAATTCACCCTTAGACAGTGAAAAGAAACAATTTCTTTTTCTATCATTTTCAGTATACTTATTCGCATTTATTTCAGTGTAGTTCCACCCATCCATGTGTCACTGATTATTCTAGAGATTTTAAACTGAGAAGTCTTGTAAGTATTTCTTTTGAACTAAATGTAAACAAATATGCAATATAGGCAGTAAACATCAATTTTAATATCAAATCATCACATTTGCAATTTGCACATGTAAAAAGTATTACTACCTCGCGAAGGTAGGACGAGAGGATATTTTCAAACCGATTATAGGGAACGAAAGTTTGCATAAGGAAAGTAATGACAACGGTGTTAGACTCGTGAACTTTGCAACATCCAAAAACCTAATCGTGAAGAGCACAAAATTCCCACATCGCGACGTTCATAAATACACTTGGACATCACCAGACGGAAAAACACATAATCAAATTGATCACGTTTTAGTAGATAGAAGAAGACAATCTAGCATAATTGACGTCCGGTCGTTTAGAGGGGCTGATTGTGACACTGATCACTACCTGGTAGTAGCGATAATACGGGAGAGATTATCGTTGAATAAAGGTAATATTCAATGTCCGAAAACGGAGAGATTTAATTTAAAGAAATTAGAAGAGAGCCAGGTAAGAGAGGAATACCAGATTGAAGTTTCGAATAGATTCGCGGTTTTAGAAGACTCGGAGTGCACTAATGTTGAGGATGCTTGGATTGAAATTAGAGATAACATTAAAAGTTCAGCAATAGAAAAATTGGGACACGCGGAAATACGTAGGAACAAACCATGGTTCGACCAAGAATGCATTAAACTAGCAGAGAAGAGAAAACAGGCAAAATTACGGTGGCTACAAAATCCGAATGAAACAACTACACAAAATTTCGCAGGTATCAGGCGGGAAACTTCCAAAACTTTTAGAACAAAGAAACGGGATTTTTTGAAAGCTAAAATTAAGGAACTTGAAGATAGTAGTAAAAATAAAAATATTCGGGACATGTATAAGGGGATCAGCGAATTTAAGAAAGGCTATCAACCTCGTGCTTATATATTAAAGAAATCTGACGGAACAGTTCTCACCTATACAGATAGCCTCTTAAATAGATGGAAAGATTTCTTTGACGATTTGCTGAATACGCAGCCAAAAACTAATGTGCGTGGAGAAAAGGAGATACACACCGCAGAACCGTATATTCCAGAACCCAATCGAATAGAAGTGGAAGCCGCTATAAAGAAATTGAAGAAACACAAATCTCCGGGTGTAGATGAAATTCCGGCTGAGTTAATTTTAGCTGGAGGCGAAAAATTGTGGAACAAGATACACAAACTCATTCTCCTTATCTGGAACAAGGAAGAATTGCCACAAGAGTGGAAAGAATCAATCATTGTTCCAATTCACAAGAAAGGCGACAAAACTGACTGTAATAATTATCGAGGCATTTCTCTTCTGTCAACATCCTATAAAATCCTTTCAAATATTCTGTTAGCAAGATTGACCCCATACGCAGATGAAATTATTGGAGATTATCAGTGCGGATTTAGACGAAATCGATCAACTATCGACCAAATATTTACCATTCGCCAAATACTCGAAAAGAAGTGGGAATACAATACCCCGGTACATCAACTATTTATTGATTTTAGAAAGGCTTACGACTCGGTTAGGAGAGAAACATTATACAACGTTCTTACAGAACTTGGAATACCGAGAAAGCTAATTAGATTAATTAAGATATGTTTAAGTGAATCCCAAAGTAAAGTCCGGGTAGGAAAATTTTTGTCCACGAGCTTCCACGTCGAAAATGGCCTGAAACAAGGAGATGCGTTGTCGCCATTATTATTTAACTTCGTGCTGGAATACGCCATAAGGAAAATCAAAGATAGCAACCAGGGCCTAGAGTTGAACGGTATTCACCAGGTTATGGCATATGCTGATGATGTAAATTTAATAGGGGATGATAGGAGAACAGTAGAAATAAATGCAGAGATCTTATTAAACGCTTGCAGGGACATGGGTTTAGAAGTAAATGCAGAAAAAACTAAATACATGGAAGTGCGTCGGGACCGTAATACGCCAAATTGTGGAGGCGTTAAAATATTAAATAATGCTTTTGATAAAGTGGATACTTTCAAATATTTAGGATCAATATTAACAGACGAAAATCATATTCACGAAGAAATTAAATGTCGACTAAAAGCAGGGAATTCGTGTTACTACTCGGTTCAAAATCTCTTGTCGTCGCGAATTCTGTCGAGGAATTTGAAGCTTAAAATATATAAAACGATAATCATGCCTGTTGTTCTATATGGTTGTGAAACATGGTCGCTTACTCTGAGGGAAGAACATAGATTGAAAGTATTTGAGAACAGGATCCTGAGAAGAATATTTGGACCCAAGAGGAACGAGAATGGGGAATGGCGGAAGCTTCATAACGAGGAACTACATAGCTTATACGGTTTACCCAACATTGTTAGGGTCGTCAAGTCTAGGAGGCTTAGGTGGGCAGGTCATGTAGCTAGAATGGAAGAAAGTAGAAACGCTTTCAAAGTCTTGACCGGTAGACCCATAGGAAAACGACCATTAGGAAGACCTAGGCGCAGATGGGAGGACAATATTAAGATGGATCTTACAGAGATAGGAATACAAAGTAGAAACTGGATGCAATTAGCTAAGGATAGAAGTCAGTGGAGAGCTTTTGTGAACGCGGCACTGAACCTCCGGGTTCCATAGGCCATAGAGTTAGTTAGTTAGTTAGTTAGTTTAAAAAGTATTACTATTTTAATTATTTCATCATATCTTCATGTTACAAAATAAAAAAAACCTCTCAGACAGGGTTTCGAACCCTCGATCTTCAAATTTCAAAAATTCGTTACGAAGACAGAGCGGCTCAACATGCTTGCCTACTGGCGTCATATGAACGAATCCACAGGTAGTGTCTATATAAAAAACAGGGAAAATACAATTCCCTCTGTATAAATCTGCAAGAATTGTGACGGATCTAGGATTACTCTTTTTGGACTTAGTGTCTGAACAAGTTTCCAAATTTGTTTGAACAAGATTTACCACTGAAACAGCCCCAAAAATATCCTCGATCGTGTTCGAATACGACGTAATATTGAGGTCTCAAATCTTCAGTAATAATAATAATAATAATAAGAAGAAGAAGAAGAGAAAAAAGAAGAAGAATAAGAATATAGAATACAAATTCCTTATGAGGATACATTGTATTAAAATTTGCAAAATCGCCCCTAAAATTATTCAAAAGTTATAAAATAGTCGGGATTGGACAGAAGTGTCCGTACCAGCAGGACATACCATCTGCGTACGTCCGTACAATTAGCTAAATGTTTAACGAAAGGTTTCCAGTAAACATTTATGTAGAAAGCAGGACCACTGAACTTACAACAGCCGTACGAAAATTTATGTTTTTAAGTTTTATGTTCCATATTTATACCGGCTAAGCTAAAGGGGACGTCGATGATGAGATTGAAAGAAATACTGGAATGAAGAAATAGGACTTAACAGAACCCCGAGAAAAACACACGGCGTGTCTCCAACACAATGCACACTGGAGAGAGCTGGGATAGATCCAGGGACACGAGCTCCATGGCTGAGTTGGCTACGACTGAAACAACCATAAAGAAATCGCGTAACCTGTTGGGTACAGGATGAACCAATAAATTCACAAAACTTCAATAATAATAATAATAATAATAATAATAATAATGGACCACCAATGGGCAACTAGCACATTTTGCCAAAAATTGGCGACCCCGCAGCGACTCTACGCGTTGGCCCCACTTCCGTTTTAAAAATTATACCAGCATTGGCCCACCAGCAGCAGAGACGCTACGGAATGCCAATGAATCTCAAATTATTTCCCGAAAATACGTTCAATCGCCAATATGTGTGGTTTGTTTACATTAAGGCGAGTCAAAAAAATTAAAAAGTAAAAAAAAAAAAATTCTCCGGGATGGACTGTTATTAGTAGTCGCGGTTTCTTCCGATTCCGCTACGGAGGCGATGAAGAAAACATTGCTTTTGGAGAAATAAATCGTTGGAGTCTTTCTAATTTGGCTTATCAGAGTGCTCCTTTAACCGTGTATATTCGACAATAAGCGTTTGGGATCAGATGAAATGCAATCACATTGTTGTAATTTTATAACAAAAAAAAAAAAAAACATTCTCTTTATTTCACTTCATAGTTCTCCCATATTCACTTTCTAATGATCGTCGAACACACTCATCTCAAGATTTTTCACTTCATGATGCAGAGCCAGGGGTTACTCTTGAGCCCCGGAGCTTAATTTAGGAACAATTCATCATGACAAAATAGCATACCTGTGTTTTCTACGTAAAAGGTGTTAAGTCCAAAATGTTCTAAACGTTTGAACTTTAAAAAAAAACTTTCTTATAATACTTTGTGGGGAACTATTTATGCAGAGATTTAAAAATCTACTACCCAAATTTTAAACAAAAGTGTTTCACTAAAGTTTCATGTAGAAAGTATTCTACTGTATACGTTTTAAGGAATATAACTGTAATAAAAATAACTGAATATCAGTGGACAGTAAGGCTAATAATAAACTAAGATTTAGGAGAAGCAGAAATAGTTATAAAAAATTTTGCTACAAAAATACCTATACAGACCATAATTCGATGAGCTCAGAAATACAAAGTAACAAACTAGCGTATAAGATTCAGTCTACAGAGCAATTTTTACTTAAAGAATGGACATTCCGAGAATTGAGATAAGACGAGAAAAGTTTACGATATTTTTCGTCTCGTCTCGATTCTCATCTCGAAAGTGAGAGGATAATTTGAGTTAGTCTTGTCCTGTCACGAATTTAAAATGTCAATTATCGTCTAGATCTTGTTTGTTTTGTTTTAGTAACAAGATGAGAAATTCGTCTTCTCGTGAGCAAGACTAAACAAAACCTCCATATTCTTGACAAATGGCACGTTTCTGCTTGTAATGGTATGACATGAGCGATAATATGCTACTAGCTTGTAATCTTCTACGAGATAATATTAACTATCATTAGTTTATTATTATTACTATTATTATTCCTGAAGATTTAATAGTTCAAGTATTGAAACATCAGAGTATTCAAATATCTGAAGATAATAAAGCGTAATTCATGGTCGGTCAATCGCAACCACAAATTCTAAAGTTAAAAGAAAAAAAAACATTACTTGCCTTCCATGGATCCGATTCGAGGATTTTCAGATTACCGGCCGAGCGCCTTGACCACTTTTTTAAAATCTTCTTTATTGAGAAGCAACAAACAAAATACATGAACATATTAAGAATTTTTTAAAAAGTGAATCAATACATTTAAAAATATGTTAAAAATTAACACAAAGAGGAAAAAAATAAAATGGCATAATGAACAAAGACAATGCATATATACATAGGCATATATACATACATATGTATATATACATACATACATATACATACATACATACATACATATATACATACATATGTATATATGTATGTATATATACATACCTACATTATCATGAGCTGATGTGAAAAAGATATATTACAGATTTTTTATGTTTTATTTTTTTTTAATATTACATGCGTGGACAGTTAAATAGTTAGCAAAAATTTCCTTTTTCGTGCAGGAGAGGGAAGGCTGGCCTGATATTTCAAATATTGGTTGTATAATTCTATATGATATGGCCTATTAGTACACACAAGGAAGATAATTGTTTGCATAGTGATCCAGATAACAGCATTGTTTTTAAATGTCGGAAAGTAATTAAAATCAGGCCACAAGATAGGTTCTGTTACAGTAAAGCTATGAGGTGAAAGGCGACAAATTTTACTAATTAGAATATAAAAATACGTCCAGATGATTGGTACGTTGGAACAGGCATGAAACTTATGTGCTAGTGTATAGAGATTGTTGCAAATGAAAATGAAATGAAATCTTTAAGTTTTACGTCCCACGGTTATGCCGGTTAGGCTAAAGGAGACGGTGATGATGAGAGATGAGTGAAAATGGTGGAATGAAGAAAGTGGGAGGAAACGGGAGAACCCCGAGAAAACCCACAAGCACGGTGTTTGTCCACCACAAAGTTCACTTGGCGGGGGCTGGGATCGAACCCGGGACCCCAAGCACCAGAGGTGAACGCTCTACCACTGAGCCACCGAGCCCCCACAGAGATTGTTGCAGTATGGGTATATATTACTATTTACAATACCTATATTGTGAAGTTTTTCCAGTGTTTCGTATACATTATTGACTATGAAATAGCAAATTGTACGTTGGTTGTGGGTGAGAAAGGAAGCGTTGATTTTTTTTTCATATGGCATTCCAATTTTTGTGTGGGTGCTTTAAGACGACATTAGGTATACTAAAAACCCACAAGCGAACAGCGCCAGTAAAGGTTGTTGACCGAGCCCGTTTCGATTGGATCTTTTGCTAGCAAGGCGTATATCATATCAAGTATGACATCATGTAAATGAGGAAATTTGTAGTTCCAAGGAAACACGTGTACTAGCGCCTGAAGGTCTAAACAATGGAAGCAGACATTGATAACAGCAGCCATAACCGAAGTCTCGTGTTCACACACAAGCTTACAATTTCTGTGCATAAGAAGGGCACGTGCCTGTGCTTCTATGTGCAAAAAACCTATGCCTCCTTCAAGTGAGGGAAGGTAGAGTTGATTTTTAGCCACGCGTAAGATTTTGGAATGTCATAAGAAAAACAAAGCTTAACTGGTTACATATTTTGACTGGCATTGGTAAAATCTGTGCAATGTGGCTTAAAATACTAACAATAGACGTTTTGAGAAATAAGTTTCTACTAAAAATGTTCATGTTTCACTGTCTATGAGTGATAAGAAGACTTCGGATTTTATTTGCTCTAAGATCAGTGATTGAAGTGAGACGGTATGTGGTGGTATGCCATACCGCCTCTGTTTTTTCGTAATCAAAGCATACTGTCTCTGGTTTTTCAGTAGTCAAGACGTACCATTACTGGAGAGTAGATGCTAAATACCTTTAATAAAACTATTTTTATACATAGTAATTGACGAACAGTTTTGCATGTAAAAAGATTTCTTATGTAAAAAATCTAAATTGACAACACTGACAGTTTCGTTATCTTTTTCCTACTTCAAAGAAGTTCATCTTGTGTATATTTTGATGTGCCATATTGAATTGTTTCTTTCTTATGTAAGTGTGTGTCTTCTTGCCTTAATACATATAAATGTCGCGTTTTGAGCGTGGACGGATCTTCCGGGGGATTGAAATATCCCTCCGGCAGTTTTCCCACAGGAAATTGTTGATAGACCTATAAAAACTCGGGTTTTCATCATTTTCGTGAATAATTCTCTATAATGGAACATAAGGAAATATTTGTTTATTTTTGCAGAGTTGCTGGCGGGTATCAAAGTTTCCCCATGTCCCTCCCTCCTGTAACTACAGAGAAACTCTCCAATGGTTTTCAGTCATTATGTAAATAGAAATGCAATATTTTGGGCAACACATCGTCACTGTATTTCAATATTCAGATGGCCGGTATGTAGAGTCAAACCAGAAATAAAATATAACCTCTGCTTTTTTTCCACTTCGAATACTGTGTAAGATTATATGAATGATTTATTTAACAATCACCAGACACAGCTCAGAGGCCATTTTACATTGGATATCCAACAACAACAATAACAATGGAAAGGATTTGGGAAGGTATCGGCCAGGGCCTGTTTAGTAGGTACCATCCCGGCATTTGCCTGGTAGGACTGAGGAAAACCCTGAAAAACCTCAGTCAGGATGGTCGGCAGCAGAATTCGAACCCACAACCTCCCGAATGCGAAGCCAACGCTCTACCACTTGAGGTACTTCGCTCGGTTTTTGTTTTTCTGTGATCGAGTTGCGCTCCAGAAGCCTGTTCATACAAGGTTAATAAACGTAGGCAATTCATGTCGCCCGGATTTTGTAAACAATAGTGGGAATCATCAATATAACTTTGTACAGTTAGTTTGGTATTGTAGACAGAGACACCAGAGAGTAAATGATCAGTCTCGTACATAAGTGGAGCAAAGGACAAACTGAATAATGGACTTGACATTGGATCACCTTGCAAAATAAGATTATTAATGTTTATTGGGCTACTTAAGCCACCATTGACTTTAATTTTTGTCAATCTATGCGTATAAATTCCTCGTACAAGAAAAATAAAGCAGGCCCCAAAACCATATTTCTCAAGGACTTTGGATAAATATTCATGGTTAATCCTATTAAAAGCTGAGAGTAATCCGTAGCTAAAACATCTACGGGTGAAGGAGCAGTGGATCGTGGTAGAAAATGAAATCTCTAAGATTTGATAATGCCTTATAGATCGGGTTGTTTTGGCCTATTCCATATTGATATAAAATTAGCAGTTTGTCACTAAATACTTTTATTCTTGCAGTAAGACAGCGTATTAAATTTTTTAAATCCGTACACAAAAGGGAAATAGGACTTAAATCATTAACACTGGAAATGCAAGAATGTTTAGGTACTAAAACTGTAACACCTGTGCGGAAAGATTCACCTAGAACAACAGTCTGCCTATATTCATTGAAAAGGTTTGTAAGAAAGGGTGCTAATATATCGATAAAAGTTATATAAAGTTCTAGGGGTAGGGAATCAATCCCGTAGATTTTCCTCGACGGGCGGAAGCAATGGCTGATTTAACCTCTTCTACTGTAAATAGGCTAGATAGATATTCTTGATCCTGTTCCTGTAGGTCTGTAGGAAGATAGTTTAGAATTTCAGGACTATCACAGAAGGAAGTAGGCTTGGCATACAGCTGTTTATAATGATTTGTGATACAATGTATTTTTTGCTCACCTACATACATCTGACCTGTGGCAACTTTAAGCTGATATATAAATTTCTGCTTTCCGCGCATGAGTTCTTTGTTGATTTGTACAATTCCGGGAGTTTCTAAGTCGTCATATTGATGTATTTTACTGCGAGTCGTGAAACCTTGCATGCGGCGTTTGTGCATGGCTAATAAGTGGGCTTTGATTTCTTGAATTTGAGGTGGAAAATTGCTACCTTGAAGTTGTTCTTCTGTGTAGTGGTGTAATATTGATACTGAGTACAATATGAAGCAATCCGATCTCGACAATATTGTTGAATAACCACTCGAAGTTTCGGTTTGATTCGCTTTTCCCAGAAATTCATAAGGGATCCTTTGTAATATTGATGATGGTGTAAAAGGGCTGCCCATTCTTCGTGAATAAGATGGATGTAATCAGGCTTCTGTAGGATGGAGGTATTAAAGTACCATAAACCACTTCGTTTTAAAAAATTTTGAGACGGGTAGATCACTGTAACTGCAAGGTGGTCACTTAAGCAGTTGGGTGTAATTTGTACATCTCGAACCCCATGAAGAAGAGATTTACTGATATAGAATCTGTCCAATCGAGAGGAAGACGATCCAGACGTGAAGAATGTATATCCTGGTTCATTAGGATGAAAATGGCGCCACACATCCACTAAGTCCTAAGTTGTTATTAATTGACGTAGAGCAGACGAATTACTGAAATGAGGATAAGCATCGAGGGGAGAAAGTGTGCAATTATAATCCCCGGCAAGAATGCATGGGGAGTGACCATTATACAAAGCCGGGGAGTTCAGTAGCAAAGAAATTATTTCGTTCTCGTTTATACGAAGAACCAGATTTAGCATAGACACTGCACAAACGAATATGTTGTAAATCTCCGGTGGTAATACGCTCACTGGGATGTTGTAAAGGTGCCACAAAACTGAGATTGCTGCGGCAAATAATGGCGGTTCCTGAAGCTGTTTCACTAACACTGGTAACATGAGAATGATTGGGTAGGTAATGGAACTCCGTGACTGCGACTTCCTGGGCGAACAAAATATCGATTTATTCTTGATGTATAAAATCACTCAGGGCATGGTGTTAACTAAAGAAGTGAACTTATTGAGATTAACAGTCGCTAATCGGAACATAAAAACGAGCAAAGACAAGAAATATATGTAAGCGTAACAACACATGATAAATAGGAGGTAATATTACTGCAGAATGAATAAAGAAAAAACACAATACAGTATTATGATGCCACTACAGTTTTAGGTAACCCCTCCTTCGGAATTAACCATTGATTTCGACTTTTTTGTGAAAGCTCTCGTTTAGCGTGCATGATTGATAGAAAGATCTGTATATGACGCAAATCCTTACTACACACACTACTGAGTACTTTTTGTTTATTGAGTTTGCGTTTATTACTATGAATAATTTCTGTATCTGAGTCACTTGTGGAGTCACTACCGCGAGAGTGTGATGGTAAGTTGAGAGTTAATTCTGATGGAACAACTAGAGGTACGGTCTGAGAGACGGAACAAGTTTCTTCGACTTACCTTAGAAATTGATGTTACGACTGTTGAAACAGCTAATGTGGTGCTGAGTGTTGTGGGTTCTGGAATAATTTTAGTATCCTGAGTTGCTTCCACTTCCATGGTATTAGAAAGTACATGTTCTGCAAGGAGCCGATTCGGAGTGAAAGTTGGCATCTGTTGGCTGGTTGTCTGCTTCGTTCAGTGGCTTTGAAGAAGTTGATTCCAGAACATCCTTATGAAGCACGGGAAAAACACTGTAGCTACCGGTGTCAGGAGCTGATGGATCTACTGGTAAATTATTAGGTACTCGTACAATGGGAGAAATGGAATTGTTTGATGTATATGGCACAGTAAAACGTGAACTCCTCTTCTTGGAACACCCCTGAACAAAATGGTCGGGGGAGTTGCAGATGGCGCAAGTTAGAATTTGACCAGGAAAGCTGGTAAACAAACGTAAACCACAGACCGTGATAAACGAAGGAATGTTTCGCTTAATAGTCATTTTAACAATCTTACGACCCGTTCTGGTAGCATAGACATGTTCCTTTGAAAATTGTTCGTCGACAATACTAGTGACATCGCCATATTGGGAGAGCACACGTGTTAATTGCATGTCACTAAGTTCCATGGGGCATAAGGACACCTTGACTATCACCACAGAATTATCCGCCAAATCAATAGCCAACACATGGTCCCCATTATTATCGGAGTAGGTCACTACTCCATTAGTACTAGCTAGGATTTGTTCACATAATACTTTGTTAATTAATTTCTGATATAAGTTCTTATGTATAAAGTTCATTTCAATGGACAACACCCGATCAACAGTTAACTTAAATACCTTACGTATCCATTCATGAATGGCAATAGACGTGGGCTTTTGACTCGCCATGACAAAGTTGATGTGCAATGTATTAGCTTGTATGCAACTAATGGCAGTAATTCGACGATAAACGTCACCAAACTACGAACAATAATAAATATGCACTGAAAATGCTTATAAAGTTATAACGTTTAAACTGAAAATAAGTCACACTGAAACTTTAAGTTCACACAAGAAAGTAGAGATGCAAACAAACACTCGAAATTGGAGCGACTGCAGAGACGATGTTACTCGCCTCGTTGCGAGCGCTGAACTGACCCATGAACAGTGTTGCCAGACCAGCCAGTTGGAAAAGCAGGAGATTCGAAGACAAAAAACAGGAGAAATCAGTAGACACATACAGTGTTGGCGTTTGAATGTAAATCCGAGGGGAGGCAATAAAATTTGCCATTATTAAGGGGGCAGTAGTCAAAACAAGCAGTCCAGAATTCATTTCCGATGAACTACGTTGAGCAAATGAAAGGGAAAAGTCCCGATTTATATTAATATTATTTGATACACACATGTATCACCGTAAACCGTAGTGAAAGAGCAAATTGGAGTGGAAAAATGTCTTTTCATACACGTAGCGATAATGTAACTGTGTTGTGCAGTCACACGTGATCGTGACGTAAGACGATTTCTTGCTGACGATCGTGGAGAAACGATCTAAGGCACTCTTCCAACCCAAGTCCCAATCTAAACAACACTTACTTGTAAATCTTCCAGAAAGTCATAAAAACGCTAACCATAATGCATATAGAAGATGACGTACAGTTGTATTCTTTGGATTCATATTATATACAGTAAAACTCTATAACTATATGCTCTACAGAGCCTTGTGTATTATAACAGAGAAATTTCGTCTTTTTATGTGAGGAAACATTGAAAATTCAATATTAATAATAATATATTTCTTTAACTTCTCGAAGTAAGGAAAAAGCAGGAGATTGTTCACTTTTCATTTTCTTTCGCAGTAGATCAGTAGAACGTAGAAAAAGCAGGAGATCTCCTGCAAAATCAGTAGATCTGGCAACACTGCCCATGAACCATGATCAATACACGGTAAAAGGTTCGTCCTTAGTGTGTTAACGTTAGGTTTCTTCGCCTACGTTTACAAAGTTCTACGTAATTTTTATTCGATTCAAAACGTCTTTCGTATTTATTTTATGATAATATAAGAAAAATATTTGACATAATTTATATTAATAACTTGAGTTGTTCTTATAAATTTGGTCCTCAATTTAGTTTCTTCTTCACACCAAACTACATATATGACAGATTAAATGCTCATACTCTGCATTTTGTTTCAAACCAGTCGTCATTACCTGGTCAAGGACTTATGTCCGCCACTAGACAAACGTTTGCTCGACGTAGTATTGAAGCACAAGGATTACATGGTCAGCTCCAAATGGAAATGATTGAACTGTTGCCTTCTATTTATGGTTCTTTTTTAACAGTCATTAGAAAAAGAATCATAAACCAGGTGTGGCGAAAATTCGAACTAAAACACCTAATGGCTATCTCAGTGATTAAGTATGATATTCACTCGCCCAACAATATACAATAGAAGTTTTTGTAACAAACGTGATATCTACGACTAATTGTAATACTTTTGTTGTATTAACGTAAAGTGCTAAACTATGACGATTTGTTCTCATTTCTTGTTTCATCCTTTTACAGCTTGTTGTGTGAACTGCAACAGTAAAATGAATGTAAATATCTGTTTTACTCATATTTGCTACTTGAATAGTGTTGTTAAACATAAATTACGAAGTGGATGCTTAGTGTATGAACTGATTGTTCATAACATCGATTCCAAGAACGGTTAAACAATGTAGACCCGCGACAAAAATCTTTTTGACAGATAGTAATGTATTATTTTACCACACAAGGCGTTTCTTTTAGATTTCAGCATAATTAATTGAATACCTATCAAGACACACAGGTTTCTATGGTAGAAAAGGTAAATTGTGACATGTGCACACAAAATATGACTATTAGTCATACTTGAAAGATGGCATGTTTTCTACTGATGCAATGGTTTTCGCAAATGAACTGACACACACTGGATATCTTGTTTTTACTTTCTTAGATTGTCTTTCTTCTTTTTCTTTTTGCTTTATCCTATTTTGTTTCATTTTTCGAACAAACTGAAAACTAGTAATATAACTTTAGAAAATATTCTTGTTAGCTTTAATGTGTAATTAAATAATACATTTAAAAAATAAAAAAAAAACTACCATGGCTTTGCTGATTATATTCTCGCAAAACAAAGATGGAACTCAAAACACCTCGATCTGATGTTTTCTCGTAAAATTTTACTAGAGATATTAAAACTGATAACTAACTAAAGTGAAGGTAACATTGAAATGAAAAATGTAAGAGACTCAGAGATTTTACAAAATACTATAACCTGTAAAATAAAATGAATGTTTGACCAACATTGATTTTTCCTTGGTATGTCTAAGGTTAATCTGTTTGTGACTTTCTCATGATAGCAATCGATCTGTAGATATTAAACGGCTTTTTGTACCCGATTTTTTATTCGTTGCAGAGACAGATGTTTTTCTATTTTTTTGCTGATTGCTAAACTGACATGTATCGAACTAACTATTACACTTGTAGAATGCCTTGTGTAGTTCTCAACCAACCAACCTTAACAGTATTGTTGCAGGATAGGTAAAATGGAGGTGTGAATGCACATTTGCTCACGTTATACATATTCTCGGTAAGTTGAATCAATTGAAAAAAAAACGCATCTTGATATCTTGTACACTCCGCATCAAAAAATGCGATAGCTAACGCCGTGCAGCTAGGCCACCCAATATACACCTTCATATCCCATAATCGTGTCTGGTAAACAGACCCCTCTCTCTTCTCCTTTCTTCCCTCCCATACTAAAACTAGCTAACAACATGAATGTAATTCTAATGTCAAACTACACATGTATTAGTATCGATAAAATGAAATAACAACACCGAGACGAAACAAGATTCATAAGTTGATTTAGGGAAAAACTGAAACAAACACAATGAAAAATTGAAACCAATGTATGTCTATTAACAGAGGTTCAGAAATTAGATAGATAGATAGATAGATAGATAGATAGATAGATAGATAGATAGATAGATAGATAGATAGATAGATAGATAGATAGATAGATAGATAGATAGATAGATAGATAGATAGATAGATAGATAGATAGATAGATAGATATTGCTATTGTTTTGGAAAATTGCGAACTATAGCCTGTAACCATATGCTTGAGCTCATCGAATATTAATGAAGAAAATTTTAACTTTTTAAGTGAACCTCGTATAAAAGCACTCTTAGGAATTTTTCTCTTAGCAAACAAACGAATATGCATATGTGTGTGTGTGTCGCGTTTGCGACTAAAGTCTTAGTGTACCTTCTCTTCTCTGCAAATACGGTACTAAAATTCAACACAAGGAGCAAACTTCGTCTGCAAAAATTCCTGCCTATAGGTTGCCATAGTTATTTTTAGCTCTGAAATCAACAGTTTGCATCGCAAGCCTCTCTGTTGGGTAGAAACGCGGAGTGGCGGGGAGAAAAGCCAAATCAGTCTGACGATTGTTTCTGGTGTGACAACAGCATGTAACCAAGGAGTCAGCTCCGGATGAGCAGACGAACAACACTGTGCATACTATGGTACATTTGTTATGTAGCTAATTATAGTGTTTAGCACATCACAAGTTGTATGGTGCGACGATTAATTAATATTAAATATATGGTCCATTGATTATGACGAAAATGTTGCAGAGAAAACAAAATCCAAGTTTAAAACATTTGTTCGTAATTGTTACTTTTAAAATCGTCTTGACGGTAAGGAGCTAGCTGCACAATTAAAAAACTTCAAGATCACCCAAAGGAAGATAAAATGAAAAGTAAGGGAATACATCCCCCCAACATTAAGGACATCCCCCTGGAACCGCCAGAAATCATTTTTCTGCATCATCAAAGTGAGTGAGAAGTGAAAGTGCGAAATAATAATAATAGAAAAAACGTACGTTGTAGTGAAGTTTAGCCGGTAACCCACGCCTTCCGCGGTCAAGTGTTAAATTTCATTATTATATTCAATTATTTAAATCAAAGTGCCAAAATGTAATGTAATATGTGTTTGTGCAGTTTCAACGTTGTTTAATAAAGTGAAAAGTGAAATTTCGCATATCCTTTATCAAAATAATTATCATGGTATAAATTTATATTTTCTAGTTTAAGAGATAACTTAATTTACTTTTCTTTCCAGCATAAATTACTAATGCCTATGCACATAATAATTTTCGCATTATTAAATTGTATCGGCATTGAGAATACGATTAGAATCAGCTTTTATGTCAGTTTCCCAGAATGTTCTTACCCGAACTCTGAACCGTGTTGTCCAGTTGTTATATGGTCGGCTTTGGTAGAAAGTCCGAACTGCTATTGAAGTCTAAAAAAGACGTCCAAAAAATAGTGGATTGAATCCCGGACTGTCATAAATAACTAAGCCCTCCTAGGGAACTGTAGGACACGAACCCAAGACACTCATAAGCCTATATAAATTGAATCATACAGAAGAGATTCGAAGACGCACTAGACACCAGCATAAATGGTGGCGAACCCTGGATGTATTACAATTAGAGATGCAAAAAAGCCGGCTTTTATGAATCGATGGTTATTTGCACATAAAAAGACGGCTTTTTTGGGAAAAAACGAGAATTTTGGAAATTTTGGCTTTTTTTCATTTTCATGATTTTTCTGTTTAAATAGCTTTCTTATAGTATACTCTAAAGTTAAATAAGATTCCATGACCTGAATGCCACATTTCGCTCTGGAATTCACCATCATAATGGATGGAGCACATGGTTTATGAATTAAAGTAAACATAAAGTACGTAGTATTTGAGGGCAATTTTAGAAGCTATTTAACTTGATTTTAACTTCTGAATTATCGACATTTTTTTCTTCTCTAGATCATTTCTTTTTAGTCATCCGTGTTTCACTTCTTAGAGCTTAGTACTCTAGCTTCTAGCACATAATTAAACTCATTTTTTCAATATATCCATCAGAGCGTACATTTTTCAATATATCTGTTAGAGCGTACTTCTACATTTCCGTTATACTGTAGCTGTGCAATGATTTAACAATAATCTTCCAGACACAACTTTGAATACAATTTGATAGAAATAATCAGTATCAGATTTTTAAAAAATTTTGGGAGGTTTTTTTTCTGAATAATGTTTGGTTTTTCTAAAAATTTCTAACTTTTATTTAAGAGGAACTTAAGTTTATGAATACAGGCATAACAAATATTTCGTTTCGTTTGTATACTCAGCTATAATCTTCCAGATACAACCTTGAAGACCATTTTATACTGATAATCAGTGGCGCATTTAGAAAAGTATTTTCGGAGGGGCTTTTCTTATTAATGCTTAGTTTTTCTAAAAATTCCTAATTTCTTATTTGAGGACAGCTTGAAGTTTATGAGTAAAGGCAAAACAAATATTTAGTTTGCTTTAGAAATTCCGTAATTTCGGGGTAGAGGCTTCAATCCGGAAGACATCCCCACCCTAACCCTCTTCGCAAATCCATCACTGCTGGTAATTAATAACAACAAAGATTTAAAAACGATTAGAAAGTAAGTCGGCCAGGACTCACTTTACACGCACCATCTCTACTTTCACAGATGGGATTAAGAAAAACTTTTGTCAAAATGGTCGAATGCGGGGTTGAATCCCGGACTTCCCGATAGAAGCGCAAAAGCTAACCACTCACTCATGTTTGTTGTGCAGTTGTGCTTAACTTAAATGTATTCTTTCTCTCTCTCTCTCTCTCTCTCTCTCTCTTTCTCTATGTCCACAAAAGCTCTCCATTGACTTCTGTCCTTATCCAATTCAATCCAGTTTCTACTCTGTATTTCTATTTCTGCTAGATCCATCTTAATATTGTCCTCCCATCTGGGCCTAGATTTTCCTAATGGACGTTTCCCGATTGGATTTCCAGTTAAAACTTTGAAAGCGTTCCTACTTTCACGATGTTTGGTAAACCGTATAAATTATGTAGTTCCTCCTTATGAAGTTTCCGCCATTCCCCATTCCCCTTCCTCTTGGGTCCAAATATTCGTCTCTGAATTTTATTCTCAAATAATTTCAGAATGCGTTCTTCCCTCAGCGTAAGCGACCATGTTTCACAACCATAAAGCATAACAGGATGATTATTATTTTATATATTTTAAGCTTGAAATTCCTTGACAGAATTCACGCCGACAAAATATTTTGAACTGAATAATAACAAGAATTTCCTGATTTTAATCGACATTTAATTTCTTTGTGGGTATGATTTTGGTCTGGTAATACTGATCCAAGATATTTGAAAGTATCCACTGTGTCGAAGGTATTAATTGACATTTTAACGCATTCATAATTTGCCCTAACTCCCTTGTGAACTTCCCTCTTTTTAGATTTCTCTGCATTTAGTCATGTCCCTGCAAGCGTTTAATAAGGCCTCTGCATTTCTTTCGATTCTATCAGATTTACATCATCAGCATACACCATAACCTGGTGAATACCATTGAACTCTAGGCCCTGGTTCCTATCTTTGATTTTTCTTATAGCGTACTCCGGAACAAAGCTGAATAATAACGGCGATAACTCATAAACTTGTTTCTTGCCAATCTCGACGTGGAAGCTCGCATTTTTCTACTCGGACTTTACTCTGGAATTCATTTAAACACTTAATAAATCTAGCTTTTTCGGTATTCCAAATTCTGTAAGAATGTTGTACAATATTTCCCTCCTTACCAAGTTGTAAGCCTTTCTAAAATCAATAAACAGTTGATGTACTGGGTAATATATGCCCATTTCTTTTCGATTATTTGTCCCAATGGTAAATATCTGATCGATTTCGACTAAATTCACACTGTTAATCTCCAATAATTTCATCTGCGTATGGGGTCAATCTTATTAATAGAATGTTAAGAGAAATGCCTCGATAATTATTACAATCAATTTTGTCGTCTTTCTTGTGAATTGGAACAGTGATTGATTCTTCCACTCTTTTAAAATGTATTCCATAGTTTTTCTTTTTTGTAAAAAAAAAAAAAAAAAAAAAAAAAAAAGTTTCGTAACTATATGTTGAATTTTCTTGTTAAAAATTTAGAAACCTTCAGCATTGGGTAAACCGTGATGGTGGTTATATATTCTACAGCCTAGGAAACCATACGCTCAGATGAACCGTCAATTACGTATATCATCCATGAACAGAAAATTCGATACTTTCCCGATTCTGAACAAGCTTAACTAGCAGTCAGTGCATTACAGAATTTGGGAGCTTTACCGATTTTGCAGATCCGACGCACCTGATAGGTGGTAACAGATTATTACGTATGTGATCAATCAGTGAAAAATTTGTTCGAAATATTCATACAATATATATGAAAATTAAAACTTAAGTGAAAAATTTCAAGAATGTACAGAACCACCCGAAACGAAGCTCTTGATGTGCAGATTTCTCTTATGTTTTTCTATACTTTGCTTCAAAAAGAGGGTGTGATATTTTGAAGTAAAAATACTAAATACAATTTTGCTAGTTATTTGTGTATCATTTTTTATAAAGTACTTATTGTATATAAGAGGTTAAAATATTATTACATATATTGGTTAATCCTTTAGAATTCATAATGTAAATATGTTAAGAATTTTAAAAAATCTTTTTGAAATTCATGGTATATTTTCGAGGTTTCATATTATTATCTGCATCAGCCACTATTTAGATGAGTTCTTTTTGTTGTAGAGACGGGAAACAAAGTCTGCTTTATCTACTTAAAGCAAAATTTTCAAAAAAAGCCCAAAATTTCCCAAGCAAAAAAGCGAAGCAGAAAAAACCGAGTTTTTTGTCAAAAAAGCCGGTTTTTTCCGAGCCCTTGCATCTCTAATTACAATACAATAAAACTCCGTTTAGTGGCTATCGCAGCATTGGATTTAGGGAACACGCTTATCTGGATTTAGTTGTTAGTGATCGTAACTACCGCCTGAAATTGCCCTCATGTTCCCACTCGTATTGCTACTTCTGAAAATGTCATCAGAAACCTTTGGTTTGAATCATTACTTACTCTATTCTTCTAAGGGGTTTCGCATGGGAAACAGAAGAAATTCTGTTTATGAAATTATATTTACCGCGATGGAACGATCCAGGATTTGTAGATCAAAATAAGATATTATAAACCTAATTCGTCGGATATTATCTCGAAATATATTTTTTATCTTCGAATTTGAATATTTCTTAAGAAATTGAGTTTATTTGCACTCTCGCACTGATTTAGGACAAGAAGAATATGAAAAGAGGTAAACTGAAGTCCGAAGTCCAAAAAAGATGCTCGAAAGCTTGCTCACAAACGAGATGTCGCTGCTTCTTCACATGCGCAGCCACTTCAAATCTGTAGTCGACGAGGAAGAGAACTTTGCATCGTCGACACTGGCGAACTTCAAATGCACGAAGCATCCTGGATCCCTGAAAAAGAGGTCGATGTTAGTTCTTTAGATCCTGTTTCATCTCCATCTTCCTTGTCAGTATTTCCTCCTTGTCATCATCTGACCTAAAAGGATAGGTGTGATCTCCTTGGGAAAACGACAGTATGCAGTTTTGAAAAATTAGGACTGTTAATTAAGCAATCTTATGGGGTTAAAATATTATTACCATCCTACCATTTTCTAATACGTACCGGTACTTTGATTTATTGGCGAAAAACACTACAAATATATTCAGAATAAAAGCATTTTGTAATAAAAGTTCTGCCATTAAAAATAGTTTTTATTATAATAACTCCCAAAATAAGCAAAATTGGTGAAAAAATCCAAAAGTCTTCCGTAACGAATGGGGGAGGGGTTCAGCCTTGGGTTACGAAGTGTGACAAGGGGGGGAAGGAGATAAAAATTGGTCAAAATAGCGTTACGTAATATGTGGACGGTCCCTTAAGACTAAACATTGTGTGTATTGATAGGTAGCCAACCAGGCCCGTAGCCAGCCCAAAAACATGAGGGGGTGGTAGAAGTTAGGAAGCCGATCCAACCATAATTCATCACTATATTATAGTAGTTCATTTGAAAGCCTACCGTGAATATTTTAGGGGGTCAGTAAAACTTTAGGGGGCCCGGCCCCCTAGTCCCCGTGTGGATACAGGCCTGTAGCCAAGCAACTGATGAAACACAAAAGCATCAATTATCAGTTTTTTTGAATGACGAGTTACATTTGCTTAGCACTAATAATTGAATGCTTTCCTTATATGAAAATAAGTTTATTTTCATACTTTGTTATTTTCGGATAACAAAAAAATTATTTAATTTAAGTATGTTGTTTCGCTTTGTAATAATCTATTACCAAAACACAATTAGTCAAAAAATATTTAGAAAATATTTTTTGTCCCTAAAACTAGTTAAATCCATTAAAGTATAGCACTAGTAAACGGTCCACAATCAACTGCTAATGGTATAATACGTTTTAACATATTTTAATTTGAAAACAAATAATGGGGTTAAATCTGACCCCACGATATATGCAGTATAAAAATAACGATACTAGTGAAGAGTTAACATGAATTATGTTAATAAGAAATTAAATTAAAAATAATTTACTGTACATAATTAATTTAAGAAAAATAACAATATTAATAAAATAAAATAATGCAATAATAAAAAGATGGTAATAGAAAAGTTTTTAATTGTAATCCTGGTTTCTCTCGTGTTGAACAATGGCTTTACTCAATGCTGCCTCCAGAAGGGTGATAAATACGTATTATGAAGCACTCCAGTTCACATTTCTGGTTAGCGAACCACATATCGAAAAATGTCTCAAATTTATTTTTCAGACCTGCGACCCCCTCTAAAATTCCTGGATCTGTCCCCGATATTGGTTGTTGCAAATAAACTGTTAGTAGTCATAGCGTACCTTTTGAAATGTTTTCAAACGCTCTTTGCATAAGGAACAGTTTTCCGTATTCTTTCTTTTTTCTTTTCTTTTCTGTTTTTCGCCCTTGCGCTCTTTTACTTAGTCCAGTAAAGATAGCCCATTTTTCTGCCAAGAAAGGAACAAATTAGTAACAAGCTGAAAATTGGTATGGAAGTAGGGGGATGTGTCAGGAATAACATACTAAAAGTCCCCTAAAATCCGACTGTAGCTTTTCCCGCAATTTTGAAAAATGTCCGCCATCTTTAGACGACGACAAGGAATTTATGGAAATCGTCACCCTTTATGTTTATCCCTCTAGCCACCGTTCTAATTATCACAAAGCCATGAATTATATATGGTTGGAAAGCTTGAAAGACAGAAAATATAAGTAAATAACACATATGCCCATCATGCTAAATTTCTAGAAGAAGAGGAAGAAGAAAACAGCTTTTTTTATTTAAAAAAAGATATATTTTCAGAAATCATGAGAAGTTTGCAACACTGACAGTTATTGCACACCAACGAAACACCACCAACAGATGTCCTTGATATTTATCTCAATCATAGCCAACAATGACACAAATTGGTGCAATACAAGCCGAGAAAAAAATATAACTTATGTTACTTTCTGACCTCTTTGTACAAAAGTGCATAAGGTGACATACACTTTCACGGTTCTAGTCACCTTCTTTTATCACATAGGACCAAGAGTTATATATCATTGGAAATCTTAAGAAACGTAAATTCGAACGAGGTAACACTTATACTAATCAAGCCCAATTTGTGGAAGAAGCGCAAAACTCAAAATTTCGGGACAAAACGTGATTTTCGCAATAAATTTTTTAAAACTTGCAACACTGACAATTATCGCATGTTAACAAAACTCAGTTACCGTTTTCACTATCATCATGATTAATTTACTCTTAAAATGGCCAACGTTTTTCCCAATGGAGTAAGCTTTTATGATACATAATTTTACATCACTTAAATATAGCACAAAAATCATTTATTGACAGCGTTAGACAGTAGCAGAAATTGGTAGTCTCCTATTCATATATGGTCTCCTATTCATATTCATAGGAAAATCGTAATTCACACACTAAAAATAACTCTCAACTACAATAGTCATTTGAATGTAATTTTTTAAAAATGTCTTGTTTATAACTAGAATGCAATTTTCCTCCTAGTATTCTTCAAATCAACTTAATATTTACATTACACGTTAGTATGCACTTTAAGAACATTCGAACTTATTTTATTAGAAATCGATGAGGTTATCATTATCTCGTTCATCTCTATGGTCTTCATCATTTGGTTTTGCATTCATGCATCCAATTCCTCGACACTGACATAAATTAGAGCACACAATTCCTGCTTTTCAACAACCGTACATACTTTTACAGCCCTTTTTACAGTTATAGGATATTACACGGAGCGGGTTTCTTGGTCATTCTTGCTGGTACGAGGATACCTCCTAATGTTGTCCATTCATATTCAGTCGCTCGCAAATCATTTCCACGGTACAATTGAACCTGATGATATGGTGTTTCGCAGCATCACTGGTGGGTGGCAATTTTGCCAATTGTATTTCGTTCTGAATGGGGAGCGACTTACTGCAAGGATGTATGAATGATACTGGAATTCATCCAGTAAGGTTACTATTGCTGGAGAATCGTAGTGTGTTAGTAGAAATAATGTGAAATAATGAGCTTCATAGATTGTACACTAGCATTATCATGGTTCAAAACTTCAAGTGATCGGCATAAATCTTCCCGTTTTTGAAGTAATCAGAATGGCTTTTTGTTTCCCTTTCGATACAAACCACATGATGTGTCGCATCTAGTTAAAGCATGGTAGCTGAGCAAACCAGTTAGTATATTTGCCTGTGTATCTTACAACTTCTTAGTACTAAATTCCTTACTCACGTCTTGTAGACGTCCAAGCTTTCGAAATGTGATGTCGTACTGATTATTACCTTGTTCAATCAAAATGATTAAAATGCCAACATCCTCGCGTCAACATCATGTCAACATTATCACGACGTGCTTACAAGGATTTAAAGACTTGGCTACAGCAGTTTTAGCTATAAGTGCGTCAGCATCACTTCTTACTTTCTTGGTTTGAATTCCAGCTTGTGTCAAATGAACCATCAACTCACGGGCGAAACAATCCTTATTTTTGAAATTACCTAAGAATTTATCTTTCTTTTTGTTAATAATGTGGTTTCATTTGTAAATAACACCAAAGCTGATTGAACCTTTGACTCAAGTTGCTCCCGCTCAGCGGCTTTTGTACAGTTTTCAGTGCAATATCCCTAAAAAAATAATTGTTGCTTTCGTTCCTGAGTTTGTGAGTACATAGGACACATACGAGTTGTGCACGTCAAGGTATGTTCCATATTGTGGCCAAACAACATGATGTAGAAGCCGGCCTCCATCTATAACGTACACAGTGTTTTAAAATTGAGTTTTAAAATTTGTCCGATATTCAAACATGTCGTACAAAGCGGACTTTTTCGTTTTTCTCGTGGACATTTCTGTGAAAAGAGAAAGTGAATAGGGTGCAAGCTCGTAAACAAAACACTGCTGGAGTTCTTTTTCGGACTTCTACTCATATGATTCAGTTGAAGTATGGTGTTTACAGCCACTGGCTCATCACGGATACGCATCTTTTTGTTTAAGTATCACATTTCCAAAAGTCCGTCCAAACATTCCTTCCATAGCAGCCAATCCGATTTCCTTAGATTTATCAGTTGACCATTTCATTACCTACCATGCCAGTGCTTAGGGACGCGAGCTCCGGATATGAAGGGAATGGAGAATGCTGGCAAAACCAACGCAAGAATTTCTTTAGATGTAATATATCACGCGATTGTCTGCTTTAGTACAGGTCCACATGCCGACCAGTGTGAAGTTCTTGCCTATCTTTGTTTCATAATTTTTCAAGACATTCTCGTAAGCGGCACGCTGCTGGCATACTTGACACACACCTAGATATTATCTTTTCAGTTATGCCTCTCCTATGGGTCAGTCCACCGCTGCTCTTCATTGCTCTCGCTAAAACCTGCTCAATCGTCATATCAGACCATGTGCCACTCCAAAATATATCTTTTCTACGAATAGTGAAGTAACCGTCTCTTGTAAATAGCTGGAACTCATGAAGATCCATTTCATCCTCCAACCGCAACATTTCTTGTAAGTACAGATGTGTGTACTTGGCATACAAAAGATGCTCAGCTGCATAGAAGTATGGTAACATTTCTCACATGTAGTGAAGATGAAGATTCAAGTCTCCAGTTCTTTCGAACTAAAAGACGCATAATTTCTACAAGCTGAAAGTACAGAGCGAATAACTTAGAGATACGGCTTGTTTCTGCAGCAGCGTCAATGAATAACTTCAGGTCATTTGCAATCTTGATTGACTATATTTGAATGTTGAACCACTACATAAGTATTGATATCTTCTTCAGTCTTCATAGGAATACAAATATCTCGCAATTGACGCTCAAACTCCTCAGTGGCGTCTGATTCATTAAATAAACAGTATATATTGCAATTGCTAACTGTGTTTAAAAAAAAAATTAGCTCGCAAAGCACGAGCAATAAGAATGGCCTGGCTTTATCTGTGGCATGGAGTTACTAGCATACACACAAGACCAAAGTTCTTCAATGCCACTACCTTTCATTATATATGCAACTGTTTCCATAAATGACATTATAGTGTGGAAAACCCCCAAGTCTAACAATCACTGACGGTAATTCACCAGAATTTCTACATGCTGCTACAATGTCACATGCTTTAGAGTACAAAGGTTGATCCAACGTGACTAAGTACGCTTTTTTGCTTCTTTTCTGCACATTCTTTGCTGGCAAACATAAGCGCCAAGTATACAGCATCCATGCTTATTGGCTGAAGATTGATGAAAGGTTGAATTACTACTTAATATGCTTGGTACTTATGGTTGTTGCTTGTCACCAGCTGAATAAATCCATTCCAATTCGGGCAAGTTGGTGTCTTCAACCACTTGAGAATCATCCATTTTACATCGTACAAAAGGTGGATTTCAGTTTGGATATTCAGCACACGAAGGTATCTTATATCTTCAATGATTAAATCCGAAAGACCATTACCTTTGCGTGTGTACGTTAAAAATGGTATATTCCATTCATTCTTTGACAGTGTACGTTTTTTGAGCCCAGGTATTGCTCAATGATATGCAAGCGACTGAATATGAATGGACAACATTAGGAGGTATCCTCGTACCAGCAAGAATGACCAAGGAACCCGCTCCGTGTAATATCCTGTAACTGTAAAAAGGGCTGTAAAAGTATGTACGGTTGTTGAAAAGCAGGAATTGTGTGCTCTAATTTATGTCAGTGTCGAGGAATTGGATGCATGAATGCAAAACCAAATGATGAAGACCATAGAGATGAACGAGATAATGATAACCTCATCGATTTCTAATAAAATAAGTTCGAATGTTCTTAAAGTGCATACTAACGTGTAATGTAAATATTAAGTTGATTTGAAGAATACTAGGAGGAAAATTGCATTCTAGTTATAAACAAGACATTTTTAAAAAATTACATTCAAATGACTATTGTAGTTGAGAGTTATTTTTAGTGTGTGAATTACGATTTTCCTATGAATATGAATAGGAGACCATATATGAATAGGAGACTACCAATTTCTGCTACTGTCTAACGCTGTCAATAAATGATTTTTGTGCTATATTTAAGTGATGTAAAATTATGTATCATAAAAGCTTACTCCATTGGGAAAAACGTTGGCCATTTTAAGAGTAAATTAATCATGATGATAGTGAAAACGGTAACTGAGTTTTGTTAACATGCGATAATTGTCAGTGTTGCAAGTTTTAAAAAATTTATTGCGAAAATCACGTTTTGTCCCGAAATTTTGAGTTTTGCGCTTCTTCCACAAATTGGGCTTGATTAGTATAAGTGTTACCTCGTTCGAATTTACGTTTCTTAAGATTTCCAATGATATATAACTCTTGGTCCTATGTGATAAAAGAAGGTGACTAGAACCGTGAAAGTGTATGTCACCTTATGCACTTTTGTACAAAGAGGTCAGAAAGTAACATAAGTTATATTTTTTTCTCGGCTTGTATTGCACCAATTTGTGTCATTGTTGGCTATGATTGAGATAAATATCAAGGACATCTGTTGGTGTGTTTCGTTGGTGTGCAATAACTGGCAGTGTTGCAAACTTCTCATGATTTCTGAAAATATATCTTTTTTTAAATAAAAAAGCTGTTTTCTTCTTTCTCTTCTTCTAGAAATTTGGCATGATGGGCATATATGTTATTTACTTAGATTTTCTGTCTTTCAAGCTTTCCAGCCATATATAATTCATGGCTTTGTGATAATTAGAACGGTGGCTAGAGGATAAACATAAAGGTGACGATTTCCATAAATTCCTTGTCGTCGTCTAAAGATGGCGGACATTTTCAAATTGCGGGAAAAGCTACAGTGGGATTTTAGGGGACTTTTAGTATGTTATTCCTGACACATCCCCCTACTTCCATACCAATTTTCAGCTTGTTACTAATTTGTTCCTTTCTCAATCCTACCTTTACTGGACTAATATAGCATTTATCGGTCTGCAATTCTTACCATTATAACTTCAATTTATGCATAAATTAAAATATATTTAATTCTCAAACTCATGTGGGCAATTGCCCACTTCCTTTCCTGTGTGGGCATAGCCCCTCGAAACAAAATCCTAAATACGCCATTGGTTTTCTTCAACATTGGGATTCGGGCAGATTTGAGGCTTATTCTAGGGAAGGGAGATGAAACTCACATTACGGTAGATGCATCTGATTTCTGAGGTGAACCTGTTCTAGAGTGTATTATATATTAGGCAATGTAGATGAAGTAGTAGTACATATCAGTATTACAAATCACTGCCGTGAACACATTCTGAAATCTGAATACATGCATATTTATAATTGGTATGTTTCTAATTAGGCATCCATAAAGATCCACGTTAAAATTGTTTTATAATAATACGTATAATAATATAAATAATGACTTATCCAAAACTATGTAGAAAGAATATCAATTATGTATGCCTATGACACAACAAAACTCTTATTTGAGCAAAATGATGATAATCTCAATAGCATTACAGGAGTCGTTATAGAAATCTGACGCATGTCATATACTGTTTAGTTAACAGATGTAAACTTAAGATAATGGAGAAAAATATTCAGCAATTAAATTCTTTTCTTTGCTTACGAAGCACCCTCTCTCAAAAGAAAAATTGAAACACGCGGAAATACGTAGGAACAAACCATGGTTCGACCAGGAATGCATTAAACTAACAGAGAAGAGAAAACAGGCAAAATTACGTTGGCTACAAAATCCGAATGAAATAAATAACTACACAAAATTTCGTAGACATCAGGCGGGAAACTTCCAAAATTTTTAAAACAAAGAAACGCAATTTTTTGAAAGCTAAAATTAAGGAACTTGAAGATAATAATAAAAATAAAAACATTCGGGACATGTATAAAGGGATCAACGAATTTAAGAAAGGCTACCAAACTCGTGCTTGTATTAAAGAAAACTGACGGAACAGTTCTCACTGATACAGATAGCATTTTAAATAGATGGAAAGATTTCTTTAACGATTTGCTTAACACGCTGCCAAAAACTAATGTGAATGGAGAAAGGGTGATACACACCGCAGAACCGTATATTCCAGAACCCAAATGAATAGAAGTAGAAATCGCTATAAAGAAATAATTAAAGAAACATAAATCTCCGGGTGTAGACGAAATTACGGCTGAGCTAATTTTAGCTGGAGGGGTAAAATTGTGGAATAAGATACACAAACTCATCCTCCTTATCTGGAACAAGGAAGAATTGCCACAAGAGTGGAAAGAATCAATCATTGCTCCAATCCACAAGCAAGGCGGCAAAACTGACTGTATTAATTATCGAGGCATCTCTCTTCTGTCAACATCCCATAAAATCCTTTAATCATTCTATTAGCAAGATTGACCCCATAAGCAGATGAAATGGGGATTATCAGAACGGATTTAGACGAAATCGATCAACTATCGACCAAATATTTACCATTCGCCAAGTACTCGAAAAGAAGTGGGAATAAAATACCCCGGTACATCAACTATTTATTGATTTTAGAAAGGCTTACGACTCGGTTAGGAGAGAAACATTATACAACGTTCTTAAAAAATTTTGGAATACTGTAAAAGCTAATTAGATTAATTAAGGCATGTTTAAATGAATCCCAAAGTAAAGTCCGAGCAGGAAAAGTTTTGTCCACGAGCTTTCACGCCGAGAATGGCCTGAAACAAGGAGATGCGTTGTCGCCATTATTATTCAACTTTGTCCTGGAATACGCTATAAGGAAAATCAAAGATAACAACCAGGGCCTACAGTTGAACGGTGTTCACCAGGTTATGTCGTACGCTGATGATGTAAATTTAATAGGGATGATAGGAGAACAATAGAAAGAAATGCAGAAGTCTTATTAAACGCTTGCAGGGAAATGGATTTAGAAGTAAATGCAGAGAAAACTAAATACGTGGAATTGCGTTGGGACCCTAAAACGGCAAATTATGGATGCGTTAAAATATTAAATAATACTTTTGATAAAGTAGATACTTTCAAATATCTAGGATCAATATTAACAAACGAAAACCATATTCAAGAAGAAATTAAATGTCGACTAAAAACAGGAAATTCCTGTTACTATTCAGTTCAAAATCTCTTGTCGTCGTGAATTCTGTCGAGGAATTTGAAGCTTAAAATATATAAAACGATAATCATTCCTGTTGTTCTGTATGGTTGCGAAACATGGACTCTTACTCTGAGGGAAGAACATAGACTGAAAGTATTTGCGAACAAGATCCTGAGACGAATATTCGGACCCAAGAGGAACGGGAATGGGGAATGGCGGAAACTTCACAACGACGAACTACATAATTTTTACGGATTACCAAACATTGTTAGGGTCATCAATTCTAGTCATGTAGCTAGGATGGAAGAAAGTCTGGATTGGAAGATTGTTTCAAAGTCTGGACTGGAAGACCAATCGGAAAACGACCATTAGGAAGACCAAGGAGCAGATGGGAGGACAATATTAAGATGGATCTCACAGAAAAACAATTCAAAGTAGAAACTGGAGCCAGTTGGCTAAAGATAGAAGCCAATGGAGAGCTTTTGTGAACGCGGCATCGAACCTCCGGATTCCATAGGCCATAGAGTTAGTTAGCTTACGAAGCATGAGTAGATACCTAGGCTGATACTACAAATAGATTAAATGCACATTTATTGAAAAGATGGGTTCTACTGACATTGGGTAGTTTATATACTCTTCATGTGCTAGGGCCTAGGGGAGAGGAGGAGATAAGATTTCACATGAGGTTACGTCACGCATACTCGCATACCTTTATTTTCATTAAAAATGGAAAAGCCAAGAGAAACAAACTTCATCTCACTTTCCTTTGTGGCAGTCGGACACAAATCATCACACTGATCAGCAAAAATCACTTTCAAATCGGATTATTTGGATAGCCTCCGGTTCCAAAGTTGGGGGGGACATGTCCCTTCATTTCTGCGGAATTTGTGCCTGTACCTACAGCTGAGACAACTTTCCAGTATGAGGAGAGGAGCATATCCTCCTCGCTAATTTTTTGCAATGTATGCCCAAGTAGCAGAAGTGGAATTAATACATATTGATGAGACTACTAAACGCAGTACAGCGCGAAGTTCAGTTTGAAAGATGGAAAAGCCAAGAGAAATCAATTTCATCTTATATTCTTTTGTGGCAGTCGAACACAAATCACCACACTTATCCCAAAATGCACTTTTCACGTCAGATTATTGGGGGGGACAGTCCCCCCCAGCTCCAAGATTGGGGGGACATTTCCCCCTCGTTCCCCCTGGGATTTGCGCCAGTGCTCAAATATTGAATTCTAGCTAAAACTATATCGCTTCGCTCCATGATAAACTTTCACTTGTTCTGACACCTTTTCAAGCTAAAACTGATTTCGTGTAAAATTTTCTTACAATTTTGCGTTGCCAACGAAACTGAATACGTGTTTGCAACACAGGAAGCAATTTGGGAATAGTTGAAACTTTTTTCTTGTTCCATTACTTGTTCTTGTTGCCATTACTAGCCTCTCTGGTGAGAATAGAGGAAAGTTTGTAGCGCTTGTTTCGAAACTTTGTGATAGAAATCGAGACGCTTACACAGAAGCAGGGATACCACTTTCAGTGACTTAATATTAGATTTAGTAATTTTATTATTGAACTAGAGATGTAGTACGTACTTCGCGTAAATCAACACATGCTAGTGATTTCTGGCATTTTATTACTGATGCAGATAAAGACAAGTAAATAGTTTTCCAAGTAACAATAAAAATTATATTAAAGTTGTAAACAAAAACTTTTAGTTTTTTGTTTCTCTGAATGAAACCCTAGGTGTGAAATGACAATAGGTAAACAACGACTATTTTTGGTCCGCTACTCCTTTTGTTTACTGATATCAGATGGAATGGAATTGAGAGTTGCTTAGGGTAGGTAGTATAGGTATTTCTGCACCACGTGGAGAAGTTGCTGCACTTACAACTTACCTGATATATTTATGTTTTGTCATACACACGGGCTGGCTTTACTTTGCCTATTTCCTAATGAATATGGACAATAAATTTGAATCAAACGTATGTACACTCATGTCCAAAATGATTGTCGCATATCTATAACTGTCTTCTTCTAAGAATATAATTTGATAATAGTTTCTGCAGGGTACTTTTGATACTGATAGTATGTGTATAATCGGGAAGTGTATATTTGTGGTAAATTTCATAGGAAAAGAACTATAAATACGAAAATTAGAATGAGTAAAACAAAATGTTGCTAAATGGACAAGAAAGTTTTATTTTCGTTTTATTGTTCTTATTTACTACTCTTTTGACATGAAATTTGCCACATACGTGTGTTTGTCGATTGTACACATACCAACATTATAAGAAATACCGGGCGAATTTGTTATCAAATTATATTCCTACAACAACACATTTATAGACATGCGACAATAATTTTGGACATGAGTGTACCATGAAATAAATGGAGGCAGCAGAGACAAACATTTTCATCTATGACATATTTGTTGATAACAATAGTTCGATGCCAGGAACAAGGTGTCTAAGCTTGTTCCATACTTTCGTTTTATCTGTATAACAATCTGATCGCATGTGATTCTGCAAACTTGTGCTTTGTCTCTGTTGTACTGTAATAAGTTAACTCATATAAGTTTCTAATTAAGAGGTCAAGAAACAATACTAACAGGCTTTTCCCCAGAAAATATTCTCTGGAGGCAAATCAAAACGTGGGGTGGTAATACTAAAGAATATCTCCTGCAAAAAACAGTTTGTACATTCCTCCAGAGAGGAGGGAGTGGTTAATTGGCAAGCCCATGGAAATATGCCTAGGAGAAAACAAAGCTAACTGCTACTATTTGATTTGATACACTTACACAAAATAAGATCATGCTTATATGTAAGTAAAACTATACTTTTCGTTATGATCTTCAGTCCAAGAGGAGGGATAAATACATGGGAGATATCTCTGTTCTCAAGTTAGTGCAAATAATTGCATCTCCTCCATTATAACTTAAAAAAGCTAGTTACTGTATATAAGGAATATCCTAGACTAAAAGTATAAACATTTCTATGGTACTTATTACTCTGTGACAGTGCTTTCCACTTTTTCGGTCCACCGTGCCCTTAATAGTCATCGATTTTTTACGTTCTAAGTCAAAACATAGGATAACAAAGACAAGCATGATTCTCATATCCTTTCAGGACACGCGTGATTTTTGTGTGTACAAGGTAACTGACTATTGGCAGCTCTGCATAGAAGTGGACACATGTAGAGAAAGAAAAACAAGGAAGAATAATCTTCGCAAGGAAGGATGTGATTTCAAGATATCTTCGTGCCCTCCCAGCGTAGTTAGAGTCTATCCTCGTAGGGAGAAGCCCTTTGACTTGTAGCAAATAGAATGATGCCTAATTACTAATAAGATATTTTTCCATTTCTCTCTTTATAAAAATACCTACAAAATCTTGTGTAATATCGAAATCTAGAAGAAAATAATATTCTGTTGGTAAACGTTCTAGGATCTCTGGTGAACGCTCTAGTAATCTTTTTATAGGTACATCTGCTAATTCTACTTTATATGGTGTAATAATCGGATCCTTGTACTTCTGTTATATCTCCCAAATATAACACAATTTGCTCAATTTGCTGTACACCTTTTGATCTTTCTGTAGAAGAATTAAAAAAGAAAGGTAATTTAGCCTTAACACCGTGTAAAGCTAAAGAAAACTCAGAGAAGTTAGATCGTATAAAAGTGTTAAAAAAAAAAAAAAAACCTACAAGCATTCTTCTTAATTAGAAATTTATTGTTAACTCTTTGTCCCTCGCAACATAATTCCCAGGAGCTTACCTCAAGAAGAATTAAATTATCACAGAATAGTGGTGTAATTGGTTTTAAAGATCGAAGTCTTTGTTCTTCACTTGCATTAATAATATCGCTAATGTCCGCAAGTAAATTATTATTGTGTAGCAAGCATTGGTTAAATCTATCTGCTGTTGTTTTGTCTTTGCCCAATAACTCTCTAAGAAAATAAAGTGTAGAAACCTAAGCGGCCATTTGTTCTGTGGCTATTGCGGTTGGTAGACTAGAAAATGTACACTATAATGAACAGTTTAAAACCAGAAAAAACCTTAGAAATAGACAATTGGAGAGTCGTATGCAGTGGGATTTATTTTTAAAACGTTGTTATTGCCCTTGTAAAACACACTATTAATTGGAAACATCTTGCGCAATGTAACCTATTTAAAACCGCTGTTATCGTTCTTGTAAAACCTACTATTATTCGGGAAATTAACTGTAATATTATAGACTATTACTGTTATCGAAGTATAGTGTAATACCGCCAAAATTCTCTTAAGACTGCACCAAGTAAGCATAAGGAGAGAGTAGTAGTTACTGCTGTTCAAAATAGGCTTTTATCTGTTTTATTTTATGGTACATTTTTTACCACAATGGTTTAATGCAGGGATGCAAATAAGAAACGAAATTGTACTCGCCCAAGAAATAAGCTACTAGCCCACATCTCACAATAGAAATAATTTACTTACCTTCGGTATGATATTAAATACTCGCCCGCACCGATGAATCACTCGCCCCGGGCGAGTGGTTATTTGCATCCCTAGTTTAGTGTGTATATATTCTAAAATGAATTATTTAGGCTATACTTATTTAAAGCAGGATATTATCTTCCGATTCCTTCCTTTTGTTTATGCTTCTTTTTAATATGTTCGCAAGGTAATGCTTTATTGTTTTATAAAGGATTTGTTTATTATTTTTAAATCAATGTACTAATTGAGCTACTCACTGCAGGTTTGTAAAAAAACTTACTAAATCTGGTTACCAAAAAAACATTATATATCTGGTTCCAAAAAATGCCGCCGAAATTGGGGGCGCAGAAATTATTTTCGTACCTATTTGATTTAACTCCTGATTCTAGTGCTAGTGCTGCATTTCATACTAGTCCACAACGTCAAGGAAGTGTCCGCCTTATGCAGAGTCGTTTTGACAAAAGATTAGCGTGATGCTAAACGCCCGACTTATGCAGGAAGCATATGTAAGTAGAACGCTTTAGTATGGTACTAATCACGCGTCAGAAGGACTCTGCATATGGCCCTGTACGTTTAGAGGTTCATTTTAACCAAGCACTGTCATCTCCTGTAGCAATTATTTATGGTGAGTTCTCTTCAGAACTAGGAATTGATTACAAGAAAAATCTTAACATGTTAAATACACTTTAACTTTATCAGGCACTACAACAAAATCTATCTAACGATCATTTTATCGGTGTATACGCTGGAGATCAATTACCACGATTTATTCACACATTTCCTGCTACGATATTTATAAACACTGATCCTAGTGATAAACACTGGGTTACCATTTATATTTCAAAATTAGAGGTTGGTGAATATTTCGATAGTTACGGACTTGCACCGTATATATCATATTATATAAGGTTTCTAACACGTAACTGCTGATTTTATACATGTAACAATAAACACATTCAAGATGATTTATCTCAATTTTATGGACATTACTGTTTACTGTATTTAGGATGTCGTGAGTCTGGTTATTCATTACAACATTTCTTTAAAAAATTCTCAATTTCCACCGTTGATGCTAATGATATTATGCTTTATTCACTTATGAAAATATAATGGTCACTGGAGCAAGATTAAGTTCTCCGTATATATATATATATATATATATATATATATATATATATAGAGAGAGAGAGAGAGAGAGAGAGAGAGAGAGAGAGAGAGAGAGAGATATGTAGCGCCATGCCACCAGCAAACTACCAAGATACCATTGATTCCATGTCAAATCGCATTATTGCAGTCCTGCGGTCCAGAGGTGCACATACCAGATATTAGAGAAGTGGTCATAATTTTCTGGATGATCAATATATATACTAGTATATATGTATGTAAAAAAGACAGAGAAAGGGGAGAAGTATGCAAAACTAAGTTCCTTTTAACGGCGAGACTTCTTTTATTTTTAATTAAATAATGGTTTTACAAACTATTTCCAGTAAAATCAATTATATTTATTTCATTGATGAGATCAATTTACTTTCTTTGCTACAAAGATCAGGAAGTTTCTCAAAGTTTCAGTAAAGAACATTACTTAAGAAATATATACTAGAAACGTTAAGGAATTTTACACTTTTCTAAGTTTATTTCTTCAAGACTAAACTACCGCTCCATGTTTTGAAAAAAAGAACCGAATTTCTTTTTCACGTAAGTTTATTGGCTAAACTAGGGTAGTAACAGTAATATATAACTAAAATAACTTATTTTCAAACACCTGTGTATGATCTTTATGACGGGAAAAAGGCTTTTAATTTTCTAGAAAGCGTTTTGGCGACTGCGTAATAATTGTTTGTCCAAAGAATTTCTATTAAGAAAAGCTTGCAAAGTTACTACAATGTAAGGCAAGTCGTATGTCGGACATATTAGTAGTTTCCAGCTTGAAGAAGCGCGTAAAGCCAGCAAGGATTGCACCTATACAAGCTAAAGTAAATTGAGAGAAACCATTAATTCAATGCATTCCAATCCAGGTACAAGACACAGGAAATGCACGTACGGTGGACCCATGTGTTACGAATCCCTCGGTATGCGAACAAATTTTTCAAGTTTTGTGAACAATTTTTCGCTCGGCCTACGAACAATATTCCGGGATAGAATGCGCATGCATGCGTGTATCCCCAATTTCACGAGCCCAGTAGTGCTTTTACTTGTTTGTCATAAACAACTGTCGGAGTATTGTGATCACAAACTATTGTTTGTTCTTTGTTGCGTTTCTTAGACATCATATTGTTTTGTGTAATTTAATATTTTTTTTTTCTTTAAAAATGATGTTACTTTCGTTCTATATTTTTGATCAAAGAAAACACTTGAAAATGTAAATAATACATACAGTACCATCATACTGGGTACAACGGCTCAATTTCAATGCAGAAAATAATTTTGACTCACTAACAGTGCTACGGAACGGATTAAGTTCGTAGTCTATGGGTCCACTGTATTATATTAGAGCAAGAGTGACTGGAGTTTGCTCTTTTAAAAAAAAGTGCTATGCATTAAAGAGAAGTAACGAGTAAGTAGTAAATTCAGTGTATATTTGATACATCTTGCGATTTGATTATTCATTCCAAGGAGAACGCAAGCGTTTAAGCGTGCTCTATCTTTACACAATAACCATATCATTAATCCTTCAATGCCAGTACGTATATTATATTCTTTATTAAAATAATAACTGTATTCTTATATTAAACACTAAAAAGAGTTCCCTTCTAATATATTTTATTAACATAAAAAACTGATGAGGTATTAAGATGCTATTATCTGGTACTACGAATTCAAATTAACGTATTTCCAGCCCTGAAATTAATTTATTTCTTATCGCTCAAGTGCTCTGTTGAAATAAATTTCAAGTCCACACGATATACGATAATCCGACTACTTATGTAGGAACTATTGTCTCTGGTCTATACTCTTCAGAATGTAATAATTACAGAGCCTCACAGACTCCTTGGCACAAATTTTACCACGTTACCAATAAGTTCAGTTAATTAGAATAAGAATGATTTCCTCTTTGGCACAAATAGAAGAAATATACGCAACTCGAAGGACTTAGTATGGAAATGAATCTTGAGTCAAGAAATACATGTACTTGTCAATGCCTAAGTGAATAAATAATTATGTAAGGATAATAACTCACATAATATAAATATCTCTAGCATACTTATAACATACTTAAAGCAATGTCCTCTTAACAATTAACAACTTCAAAAGAAAAGAAACAAGGGAGTTTCTGTAAAACCCCAATATCCTAAAACTACAGTAAACGGACATGTCTTCTTGAGGAAAACGAAAAAAAAATATTCGAAATTTAATAAGTTTCTCTGAATGTTCAATAAAACGGAAGAATTTAAAATCCACCTAAGATGCAAATACATAAATTTAACCTGAAAATTTCGCTAAATGTAATACTTTCCTCCCTCACCCCCCAAAAAATTCCTTACCTATTTGATTTGGGTTGTCAACTTCTCGCCCCAATTACTTTTGATTCAATACAACGCATTTTATGGTGTCTGGGGTGAAGAACATTAATTTGATTCATAGGTTCTCGTTCCGCAGTGGCTTGCATCAACACAACGAAAAATTTACATTTTAGTCTGGGTAACCGGCATAGCAGTTATAATTGCTTGCTTGATACTTTTGTGTTGTGTTGTGTTGCGATTAACAAATTTTGCGAAGGATTATATAGAATGGGTCCCTTAGTCTTGGTTTAAATTAGAACATTAAGGAAAGGTAAGCCTCTCAAGGAAGTTCTAAAATTTCTCCGAAGACTCATGGTTTTCTCCTAGGAGTTTCTTGGCTATGTAGACAGGTTTTCTCTACAGATTTAGTTCTGAACCTCACACCCACAAAGCCAGCGTGCCAATCATCGGCCTATTACTAAAAGAAGGTACTCTTGCACACTCCTAGAACACTTAAATTTCAAATTTCTGATTTTAATCATAATTAAATAATTAACCTTCTCGCCTTTGGTGCAGGAACCCAGGATTCTGGTGTATGCATTTCTGATTCCCCACTAAGACGTAGGTTCACATTTCTTACAGCCTTGATGCTGAACAGAGTTGTTAAACCAGAATCTATCAAACAATTGTTACATTTAGTATTCAATAAAAACTTATCTTTCATCAATGAAATATTTGGATGCCTGCAAAACACTACCGTTGAGAGCATCCATACACAAAAGCTGTTCGTATAAAACAACATGCTACACAATAGAGAATTTAACCTTGTTGATCCTAATACCCATTGTTACCACACAAGATTCAATTACAAATACCAAGTATGTGAAACAAAAATAAGGTTTTCGAATCAAATAAACATTTACCTACAAACAATACGCTAACACATTCTCAAATTTAAATATCATTTTACTTAACTAATTTCTTGCACTTCCAAGCTTTCACTTCGAAGAGAGAGAGCAGAAACCTTAAAAATGCAATGAATTTTCAGGAATCAGATTTAAAGTAGATGAAACTTCCTTTAACTATGATTACCAGAAACGACATAGTATTTCGTATCGGATACAGCTTCGAGCTAAGTCCATCGGTTGCATATATAAGTCCAAGAACTTCAATACAAAACTAAATATCTACTGAAGGTTTGGTGACACTTCACTCCTACATGACTAATTACGAGGGGCGTTCCATATTGATTTATACTTCCTTTCTTTCTTTTCTTATTTTAGGATCCACCATTGACCTCGTCATTACAGTTGGAAAGAAGTTGTACTTAGGTCTGTCTTCAACTGGAAGAACAATACAGAGAAGAGTAATCCGTGGAAACTACAGTACATTTCACCAACAGCTGTAAGTACGTGAGCGGACAACATGGAAGGTTATCGGCAAGGACAGCGCTGGATAACGTGGTTTCTGTGGAAAAGGGGTGTACAGACTACGGAAATTTACACGAGATTGGTGGCAGTGTGCGCACCGTCACGCAAAACCTATACAACTGGGTGGACAACTGGAAAAGTGGCCGCACATCAACAGAGAAGGGAACCAGTTCTGGAAGGAAAGTGACTGTGACAACACCAGTGAACATTTCAAGAGTGGAACGGCTTATTCAGGACAACAGGTGCATCACGTTCACGGAACTGGAGGCGGCCACAGAACTTGCCAGAATCACTGTGCACCGCATAGTGCAAAGATGTGTAAGGTGTCTTCCAGGTGGGTTCCCAAATCCCTGAATGCAGCACAAAGACAACAGCTCAAGGACGTGAGCAGCGGTCTTCTGCAACGCTACAGCCAGGATCCAGAAGGCTTTATGTCCAAAATCGTTACTGGCGACGAGACTTGTCTGCACTACCATAAGCCAGAGACCAAAACCCAATCTCAATGCAGAGGAAGCATAAAGGCAGCTCCACGCCAAAGAAGTTCCGTACACAGCCCTCCGTAGGTAAACTCATAGCCACGATCTTCTGGGACAAGGATGGAATCATCCTCATTGACTGGCTGAACTTTACAGCGAGTCATACATGACAACGCTTCGGAGTTTGCGCCGTGCAATTCAGAGGAAACGACCAGAAAAATGGCCGAAAGGTTCCTGCAACACAACAACGCTCGTCCCCATACGATTCGGCAACCACAATTGCCATTAATGAGCTTGGATTCTAGGTGGTGCCACACTCACCTTGACCCCTTCTGATTACGGCTTATTCTGGACATTGAAGAAACCGCTGCGTGGACATCATTTCGCCGACTTCCAGGAACTGCAAGACGCTGTCCGAACGTAGGTGCGACAGACTCCGAAAATGTGGTTCGCAGAGGGCATAGAGAAGTTGCCACGGTGACGCAAGTGTGTACTTTTTGATGGAGATTATGTTGAGTAAGTGGATGTATCTGCCGAGGCATAAAGATTCTTATAAGTGTAAAATAATAATAATAATAATAATAATAATAATAATAATAATAATAATAATAATAATAATAATAATAATAATAAAGAGTAAATCAATATGGAACACCCCTCGTAGGATGTAATATTTTAAGGTTATCATTAATGAGTTTATTATTTTTATTTTTATTTATTTATTTATACTTAACTGATTACCAACAATCACAAATTATTTCATTGGCAACAAATAATCTTAACTTAACTCCTTGGTATTATTAACTAGTTCTATTACGAACTGAAGAGTGTAGATTACTGCCTACACTTCAAGGAGTTAAAATTTATTATCTTTAATATCTTTAATAATACAATACAATCAAAGGCAGACATCACTGCAAATAAATAATCAAAGATTATCATAACATGTATTCAAAACTAACATGCTCAAATATATATTTATCATATTATATGGATCAGTCTAGTAACAATATGTATAATATAAATAGATACAGTATTTTTGAGCTCTGACACACCAACAAAATGATTATATTTTATATCAATAAAACTTATAAGTATTTAAGAGAAAGATACAATTCCTTAAAAACTGGTACATTGATATATTACACGTCATGTTTTATTAGAAAGGTACTGAGTCTGTGTCGGATTTTTTTTTTTTTTTTAATTGAGTTTCTATGACCCGTTATAAAAATCTATGATTATCAATTCCACGAAAAAATAAATAAATAAATAAAACCAAATTTAACAAATCTTATTTTAACATTTCTTGATTCTACCAACATACGAACTTGGTAATAATAATTATTCAGCTTTAATCTTGGAATACAGTATTAACACGTTGACCGTCATGAGCGTCATGTGCGTCACGTGTGATTCACAGTCAGTGTACTTTGCGGAGCCACGTGCATCGTATGTGATTCACAGGCCTTGTAACCTTGTTTTTGAAGAAGTGTGAATCACCAGTGATGCACAAGCATGTTTTAAATGGTGAAATACATTCTCTGGCCTCAGAAAGACGTTCGGCATCCTTGGTTACCGGCTTTTGGTAGGTTTTTTTTTTTTTTTTTTTTTTTTTTTTTTTTTTTTTTTTTTTTTTTTTTTTAATAATTATTTGATTATTTTGATACATATTTTTCCTCCAATAAAAATGCCCCACGATTCACTTTACAAAATTTCGCTCTGGCAGTCAACGTGTTAAGCAATATATAATTTAGCAAATGAAGCATAAACAGTAACACAAACCTGTATGTACGCGTTTTTCTATAAACAAACTTGTCATTACATCTCGTATAAATTTTGATTTTTTTCTTTTTTTTCATAAAACACTGAGACAACCAAATTAATAACATTGATATTGCTGATAATAAATGTAGGAGATCATGGGCAAGCCATAGATTATGTATGAAAGTAATTCTTAGTTTCTATCATGATTTCGGAATAACCATGAGTACTTGAAATACGGAATAATCGAAACAAAAACAGCTTCACTAAGAAAGAATATTACAAAGATATTTGAACACAGGTATACAACATTGTGCTTATAAGCCCAAACGAAAAAAAAAAAAAGAAAAGAAAGAAAAGAAAGAAAGAAAAATGGAACGAAATGCTTTTTAAAGAAAGTTTAAACCGATACTGGAATGATCAATGCAGTCTTAGTAAGTAACAATAACACTGAAAAAAAAAAAATAGTAAAATTGTGACCCTTAATCTGAATTCGTAGGAACAAAATTACCCATATGAATTAGTCTTTCACAGATTTTTTTTCCTCTACTTATTCGTATTTTGTTTGCTCTTTCAATTTATTATCCTTGCAGTAGTAGTATGAATGGAATATTATTACCCGTAGCTTACAACAGGTATGTGAGTCACTTTTGAATTATATATTCAATTTAATTATTTATTATTTTTTACCATCAAAGTGTACGTCATTAAGTTAAAATTATCTTCACTCAATTCTTTTCAATTATAAATTTTGCACAGTAATGTTATCCCATACAGATCAGAACTAACAATACATAAATACGCTATATTAATACAATAAAGTAGAATGGTACTAATCATATTGGTATCGAGAATTATAAGCACACACAGCCTGTACGAAACAATTCAACTAAATTAAACCTTGAAAAGGACATTAACGTTACAAGTATGATATTAAAGCGTCTTAAAAAGTCTAAAGAAATAGATATTCCATTAAAGAAGATATGAAAAATGAAAACTGAAAGAGACTAACGTATGTGTATTATGTTAGAAAATAACAAACCAGTTACAACACTCAGGAATGAAATAAGATACGTTGAAGTTATTCCAACATAAAACAGCTGGAGAGCGTAGGTCAAAGTGTAATATTTTTCGCACTATGTGTACAATGCAGACAATCATTATTGTTTACAGTTGTTAAGATTTTATATGAAAGTAAAATCGTAGCATCACACACACACACACACACACACATACTTGAACATGATATATTTGGCACTCATAGTTACGTATTTGACAAATTACTAGCACAATCACCTTGAACTCCATAGGAAGTGATGTGGCTTTGCGATGTACTACAGAAGCTCATAAAATAAAATGATAGAAATAAAATGGAAGAAACGAAAAAGGAGAATAAAATAGTAAGCGCTTAGAAGAGTTAAGAACAAAGTTCTCTACAAAAATTAAAATACTGTCAACTGTCAATTTCAAATGATCTTGAAAACACTTTTCATCAAATATGTCAATTACTTGAAAAAAAAATGATACAATAATTGATTTCGAAGGAACAAGTAAATCAATAACATTATAATACTACTAATAATATTACATAAACATAATAATAAATAATATTTAACAGCAGTTCTACTGGCACACGAATTCCTAGAATTATCTATATTGCACTTTAAGATACACAATTATCACCTTGGACCCACTCACTGCACTGTCTATTTCTTTCTTCTTCCCAAATTTTGATTAGATACATATTGTCCCCGCACATTGAACAGAAGATCTGAAAAAATAAATAAATAAATAATAATAATAATAATTAGTAATAAGAGAGTGCATTACTTTAGCATTAAATTAAATTGTTACTACTAGTCTATTATTTTAAGAATAATTGAGTTTATAAAAAGAAATAGAATAATCAGAGCAAGCGATTCATTTAAAGTGAGACGCATTGAGAATAAAAGAACGAAATAAACTTTTGCACTGGATGGGTTGATTCAGAATAATGACACCTCGTTATCCACATACGTTATTTTCGAAATTTAAATAAGTTTAATTTCGGGCTTCCTCTTCCTCATATAAGCGTAAAGAACAATTGATGCGTATAGGGTGGCTATAATATTCTTTGTTACTTAATAGACTCTAGAAGAGAAACTAAAGGCTCGATGAATAATAAACTTGAGACTCTTACTAAAGGTATACGAAAATAAACACCAAATAGTTGGTTCCAATGAAATACTTTCTAATATTTGTTGACACTTATTCAATTTACACATTGTGACAAGTTTTTGTACAATTTAGAAGCGGAGAAAAGCTTACTACACTGCTGTATGAAGCATCACCATGAGAAGCTAGATACCATTTGGTATATATTTTTCTTCACATTACTACATGAATGTATGTTTTCCCAAGAAATATATCCTTCAGTTAGTCCCACAACCAGAAAAAAATTGGGTACAGGGTCAAGTCATCGGAAGAGGCTGATCATTTGGAAATGTTCCGCAAATTTCATCAAATGTGTTACGGAGAAACTTTTGAACCTGATAGCGATTTGCAATGGGATTCCATTTTAGCGATATTCACAAAGTGCAACCGCAATATTGCTTGATATATATATATATATATATATATATATATATATATATATATATATATAAAATAGCTCCACCAGTAACACCCTTTCCTTCTGTTCAATACCACTTTTGACCATGATAGTACGTACTTGTCCCTCTAATTATCATCGCCTGGTGGTAATTGTGGTACAAAATTGGAGATGTGAACCATGAAAAATTTGTAGCCCATAGCTTGGTTCTTCTTCCCATAGAATTTTGTGTGCTTACAGTTAATAACTGCATATTATACCAATTTACATGCATATAAGGCACACCGTTGCGTTATGGAATTTATTATAATCGTATACATAATGTACTTTATTTCATTAGCAGCACTATCTACAAATTCCATCCATTTACTCCCAATTCCTCAGAACTTTGCCTGAATATCAAGATTATCTGTCTATTTGCTTTGATATTAATTAAAAAGAATAACACGAAAATAACATTTTTGCATTGCATAAGTAATTATGTTTCGTCCACATATTAAGTTAATTTCATGCGAGTATCTACGTTTCATCTTGTAACTAAACTTTATGTTAAATAAAGGTGTTATATACTTGACCCTTCCATCTTAGTTATGTTGATTTTAATACTGAACTTTGATATCAAGTGGTTCAAATTTAAACATGTATATGAAATCAGCATAATTAATTTTATTTTAACCATACTGCGCAACCTTGTACAAAATTTTAATTACACAAAGCAAATGAGTCTTAGGCTCAGTGTATTAACAGCTGAAAGTTATAAAATCGAAACAGGAGAAGGTTTGAATGTTTAAAGAACAACGCCAAGACACGATCTCCACAATAACTACGCTTTCAAAGCCATTTTTGTTCCCAATGTTTTCGAAGTTTCCTTACAGATACAAGTCTAACTATAAACTGTATATCTCTGTTAATAATATGACTTTCTCATACTGAAAGTGCTTTTATATAGGAGTAATTATGAATTGATATGTTCAAGTTAACTATCTGTATACTGAAATAATAGTCTTATCAGTTCTTGCACATTCGGTATCCCTAATCCTAATATTCAATCTATACCTTCACTCTAATTAATTCATTTT